>NC_041753.1:63957458-64272054 GCF_004115215.2 Ornithorhynchus anatinus
GGAGCCATTGGATTTGGCAAGAAGGAGGTCATGGGTGACCTTAGAGATAACAGAGCACTGTACTAAGCATTTGGGAGAGTACAATATAAGAGTAGGTACACATGTTCCCTGTCCACAAGGAGCTTACAGTCTAGAGGAACTTGCCACTCAAAAGAACTATTCTGGTCCACAGGTTCTGGTTGCTCAAGATGCAATTTTGCAAGGGTTGGAGAAGTAGAGGTCATTGAGTGGGTCATGAGGAGAGGGAGGGGAGAAAGCAGATGGGATTCTGTAAGAGATAATCCCATTCATATAGGATATCTCCATAAATCCCCAGTGAACAATCTTGTCAACAGAGTTCCACAGAGCCCTAAATGTTTCAGAAGAGAAGCATCTAGGGATCCTTTCCTCGCCTCTCCTCGCCTCTCCTCGCCTCTCCAGAGAAGCAGTATGGCTCAGTGGATAGAACAAGGGCATGGGAGTCTAAAAGACCTGGATTCTAATCTTGGCCATGCCACTTGTCTGTTGTTTGACCTTGGGCATGTCACTTCACTTCTCTGGGCTTCACTTACCTCATCCATAAAATGGGGATTAAGACTGTGAGCCCCATGTGGGATGTGGACTGTGTGCAACCTGATTACCTTGTATCTACTCCAGCACTGAGAACAGTGTTTGGCACATAGTTAAGCACTAGAATCAACTGCTCTGCATAGGTTCTCCGTCCTGAAATCATTTGTAGTTCCTGACAGGCTACTCCATCATCACAGCTCTTGTTTGGTCTATAAAATCTACATCATCTGACATCAGATAATAACAATAATCACAGATTGGCCCACTAAAATACATACAAAAGCTCACCCACATTACAGATATTCTCAGTGTGAGCATTTGGTCATATATTTTTTCACACATCACATCCTAAGAGCTCAATGTTTTGGGGATGATGGTATTTCCATTTTTAGAACCATGAGAAGTATTTTATCACTGTGCTGGTAGTAAGCACATGGTCTGGATTTCTGCAACTGTTTATGCTTGTTAGACAACTCAGTCTTTAAAAAATCTAACCTGTAGTTTTCAAATTTCATGGAAAAAATTCATGACAGAAATTTTCATGTAGTAATTATAGTACCACTAGTCGACTGTCAACAAATGGCCATCATTTACAACAAAATCATGGTGTGGCATAATGGTTATTTTATCTCTTTGAACTAAAGCAGAGCCCCTCCTTGTCTGCTGGTATAGCATATGAAGAGAAATCTGCATCTTCCTGGTTTTAGCTAGTTCATGTTAGATATCTTCTAATGTGATTCCCACAAATTTTTCAGCTCCTTGAAAGATGCGCTGTAGCAGCATCATTGATTCTTTAGTCTTCTGGAACTTGGTGGGGTTTTGTTTTACAGGGTGCAGCCAATATAGCAAAACTCCCTGGAGCTTAAGGCACTTTACTGACGCTGTGTGGTTACCTGGTCAAGGTTGGTTTATGTGATGTAAGTCTTTGTGGGAAGCAGCATAGCCTGTCGGATAGAGCCGGGGCCTGGTTGTCAGAGGACATAGGTTCTAATCTTGCTCCGCCACTTGTCTGGCTGAGTGACTTTGGGCAAGTCACTTCACTTCCTCTTTGCCTCAGTTACCTCATCCATAAAATGGGGATTAAGACTGTGAGCCCCATGCGGGACAGGGACCGTGTTCAACCTGATTTACTTGCATCCACCCCAGCTCTTAGACTTGTGCCTGGCACATAGTAAGGGCTTACCAAATACCACAGTTATTAATAATAATAACAATAATTGTGGTATTTGTACATTATTATTATTATCAACCTGGGTAAGTCTTCATGGGTGTAGTCATTGGCACTCAGAATGCAGGGAGATATTTCTTTAGCCTTAAGACCTTCCTTCCGGCATGAACCCTCTTTGTTCTGCAGGAATGAAGCAGGTTTAGATCATCTTTCCACTCCTCTGCCACCTGAGGAGCAGGGGGAATGTCATGAGGCATCATTTACCTTCCAGAAAATAGAGCTGGGCTCTATTAACCCTTCTCCTAGAGCCAGGCCTGGGGACTTGGACTTGCACTGCTCTTTGCCATTGGCACTTTTTAAAAAATAGTATTTGTTAAGCACTTGAGCATTTATCTCTGGTTCTATTTATCTATTTTAATGGTAGTGATGCCTGTCTACTTGTTTGGTTTTGTTGTCTGTCTCCCCCTTCTAGACTGTGAACCTGTTGTTGGGTAGGGATTGTCTCTATCTGTTCCTGAAATGTACTTACCAAGTGCTTATTACGGTGCTCTGCATACAGTAAGCACTCAATAAATACCATTGAATGAATGAATGCATGAATGCCAACCACTATTCTAAATGCTGGGGTAGATCCAAGGTAATCAAGTTGTCCCATGTGAGGCTCACAGCCTTAATCCCCATTTTCCAGATGAGGTAACTGAGGTTCGGAGAAGTTAAGTGACTTGCTCAAGGGCACACAGCACTCAAATGGAGGAGCTGGGTTTAGAACCCATGTCCTCTGACTCCCAAGCCCGTGCTCTTTCCCCTAGGCCACACTGCTTCTACAGCATTCTACATTTGACAGATAGTGTCCAAAAGTTCCCTGTGGTTCTCTTCACCCATCATCGAGAAGCGGCGTGGCTCAGTGGAAAGAGCACGGGCTTTGGAGTCAGAGATCATGGGTTCAAATCCCGGCTCGGCCATTTGTCAGCTGTGTGACTTTGGGCAAGTCACTTCACTTCTCGGTGCCTCAGTTACCTCATCTGTAAAATGGGGATTAAGACTGTGAGCCCCACGTGGGACAACCTGATTCCCCTGTGTCTACCCCAGCGCTTAGAACAGTGCTCGGCACATAGTAAGCGCTTAACAAATACCAACATTAATTAATTAATTAATTACTCCCTCATCAACAGGTACTTTACTGATTGAGCTAAGCCTCAAATTATGTGAAGCTTGAGTTGAGATCGTGATACTTTCTTCTGGTTGGGGATTCAAACTTGAAATCTTTCTATGGCTTCTGATGATAGTAATGATGGTATTGGTTAAGCACTTACTATGTGCAAAGCACTGTTCTAAGTGCTGGGGGGATACAAGATGATCAGGTTGTTCCACATGGGGCTCACAGTCTTAATCCCCATTTTACAGATGAGGGAACCGAGGCACAGAGAAGTTAAGTGACTTGCCCAAAGTCACACAGCTGACAAGCAGCAGAGTTGGGATTAGAACCCATGACCTCTGACTCCCAAGCCTGGGCTCTGCTGATATATTGAGAGGGATGGATTCTTGCCCGGTAGAGGGCATAGAAAGATATCCTCTGGGAACCCTGGTTATTTTGTGTCCTCTTCACCGACATGCAACCTGATTGGGTCTGCAAATCCTAGGGTTCCCAACTGCTCTAGCTCCTGATGATTTCCACCATGCATGTAACCTATGGGGTTGAAGTGTTTGAAGCAAACCAACTCCATAACCCCACCTCTAACCAAGAAGCTAGGAATATCAATCAATCAGTGGTATTAGTTGAGCATCCACAGTGTACAAAGCATGGGGTTAAGCAACTGAGTGAGTAGAATAGAGGCAAGATGCATGTTCTTGGCTCTCATGAGGCTTGCCTTCCTCCCAAGCACTTTAACCTCTCTCCCATTCCCCACCCCTCACACTGTCAAGATACCTTTATAATACCATCACTGTCTAGTGAAAAGAGACTGGGCTTGGGAGTCGATTTTCTTATCTGGTTTCTTATCCTGGCTGCTTGCCTGCTGTGTGACCTTGGTAAGTTCCTTAGTTTCTCTGTGCCTCAGTTTACTCATCTGTAAAATACAGGTGAAATACCTGTCCTCCCTCCTTCTTAGACTGTGAGTCCCATGGAGGATAGGGACTGTGTCCAGCCTGATTAAGTTGTATCTATCTCAGTGCTTCGAATAGTGGTTGCAGAAAAGTTACCACTTAACAAATACTGAAATTCTTATTGTTTATACTAGCTTTCTTTTAAAGACTAAATTTCAGGCATTTGATTTCAGGTTTTACATGCAGTCTGCTCTGGAATACCTATGCCATTTTGTTTTATTTATTATGGCATTAAATACCTTTTCTCTGGGTAATGGAAAATACCTTGGAAATCAATCCTTGCTCCTGAATAATTCTGAACAGTCTATGTCTAGGAGTGGGAGAAGGTGATTCTCTGACAGTATTGTGTGCCAATGGGGTCTTGGGAACTGGACTGAGAATTTGTTTTTTTCCCTGCTGCAGGGGTATGGGATGAATGGGATAGCTAGGTTCCAGAAACATGGATTTCAAAAAACATGTTTTTTCATCCTCCTCGTCAGGTGGAATCCACTTTTCTCCATGTGCACAGGTTGAGTGTGGGAGGGTGTCTTGGATCAGAATGAAATAGGCAATAATAGTAGGTTAGCAAAAAGGACCCTGTTTATTAAAGGAAATGTGGTAATTTTCTCAATTGAGGCAGCAGTTCCCAAGGACAGATTTGATAAACAATCTCAATGTGTGGCTTAACAACTGGCTTTGGAAGGCACTTAGGCTTTTAATATGGGGAGGGTAAGGATGGTGGGTGGCTGCTGGACAGTATTTGGGCTCGATCTTTCATTTGCCTACCTTTAATATGCGTGTGCACACATGAATGCATGGATAAACACACACACAACACATGCATACACACACACACACACAAATACACAAACTGGGCTAATGCTTTCATGATGAACTCTTCTGACTCTCATTTGAGGCAGTCAAAAAACAGGGCCAGAGAGACCGTCATTCTGAGTGGCATGAGGAGCAGACCTTTAAAGGGCCTTTATTTTCAGCCCATCATCTCAAATTGTCTTGTTTACCCCCTGAATCCTGATCAGGTACCATTACTGCTCTCAGTTGTCCACATCACTCTTGTGAAGGGAAAATTAATTCTGAATTACTGGCCCTGTAACTGCCTACTTTTTCACATTATCTGTCAGGAAAATAAGCAGACAATAGCGGGCTAAGTGGATTTCTGTTAGCTGCCATTCAAAAGAGAAGGGACAGGTGTTGAATAGGGCTTCTTTTGTCCGACTGCTAGTTAACAATACATACAGGAGTTTAATTGCCTGCATCCACCTGCACCCTTGTCATTTCTTGGCTTTATTGATTTTAATGAAAATATTAAGTGCACTCTAGAAACAGCAGCTAAGTGACATTTTGATTGAAATATACAAGGAAGTGTATAATGGAAGCAGGCACTATTACGGTTTTAATAGAATCTGAAAGAAGAAATAGAATGGGGTTTTTTTTCCCCTCTATTGTTATGCTTATGGGAAGTCTTGAGACAAGTAATTGGGAACTGAAAAAATGTTTGCTTGTTGTTAGAGAATCCTTTCACCCCAGTAGCCACTTTTTTAAAAAAAAAAAATTGAGAGAATAAAGTGGTCCGGGCTTTTGGCAGATTTTTTTTCGATTAAGAACCCTTCAGGTTGCTGCAGAGACTGTCAGTTGTGCATTTGAATACCTGCTCCACTCCCTGCAAATCGTGGATTTTTTGTTTTTAAGAGAGGAGGTGGTTTGGGGTATCAGCGCATGCCATGGAAACAATGAGGCGATGAATCCTGATGTCCGAGAATGTAGGAAATGGACCAACAGTGGAAACCAGCATTTGCCTGAATACCCGGACTCCTCTACAAGACTCTAGAGCATGTGGGGAATGAGACAAATGGAAAAATCAGAAACAGGGACCTGAATTGGTCTCTGGGCATTTCAGGCCTTTTACAGGAGCTTTATTTCCAGAGTGTTCATTAGAAGAATATTCAGTTATAACCCAGATACATAAGGCCCCTCCACACACTCCTCCATCCAACACACAGACACATACACACAGATGGGGACATGTCAGTCCACGTGTAATTATTATGGTACTTGTTAAGCACTTACTATGTGCCAAGCACTGTTCTAAACACTGGGGTAGATACAAGTTAATTATATTGGACACAGTCCGATTTCTACATGGGGCTCACAGTCTGAGTAGGAGGGCGTAGTATATAATCCCCATTTTACAGATGAGGAAACTGAAGCAGAAAGATGTTAAGTGACTTGCCCAAGATCACACAGCAGGTAAGTGTGATCCGACCACTATGTGCACTGGTCGGACCACTGTGTCCAATCTGATTAGCCTGTATCTACCCCAGTGCTTAGAACAGTGTTTAGCACATAGTAAGTGCTTAACAAATAGCACAATTATTAAGTAGCGGAGCTGGATTAGAACCCAAGTTCTCTGACCCCCAGGCCTGTGACTTTTCCACTAGGCCATGCTGCTTCTATACTACCCTTTTTGGTCTAAACATTTGCTCTAGTTTTGCGAAGGGTCTAGAGTGTCACATCCTGTGCCAGTTTTACTTTAAGCAAATTTGCTTTCCCACGGGAAGAGGCCCTAGACAAAATGAAAAGCCCTCATGTTACAGAGCTGAGAAACCGGATCGCTAAATTTAGGTAATTTCAGTTCATCTCAGCCATTTTTCATGACTCTGTTGGGGTGACTTTTTCAATATTGGGGGCAGGTGCCACATAATTGCCTGTTGGGAGATTTCCTACATTTTTGCAGGGCCTCGTGATCAAGTGTTGAAGGTGCGTTGAGGAGAATATCAAGATGGGTATTGTCATCTCTTCAGGATCCCTTCTTTGTCTGTGAAGACAGTGGAGCCAGCTTCATTCTTCAGAGGAGTTGTGATGACATATGTAGGGTAGTTGGGCCATTTGTCTACTTTTATACCGGACATTCTGGTTTTCAGTTGCCCTGTCCCTACCCAGTGAGGATACAGCACTCGACACTCTTATGCCTCCAGTATTCCCCTTCCACAGAGTTTTGAGGCTTAGATGCAAGGCCCACATTCAGAAGGACGGGAGGGAAGAATGTTTTGGCCCTGAAGCAAGTTGGAAGGTAGCTCCCTCCTCCTCCATCCCCCAGAAACCCCGAGATGTACTCTAGGCTCGTGGGGCCTTGGGGGAGGATTTGCACAGAATAAGAGAAATGGCTTCATCACATTCCCCTGAATTTTTGGCATCTTGTGCATCTCCATGCTTGGCATCCTCTAGTGCCATCAGTGCCCATCCTAGTACGGAGCCATATGACATCTTTGATGATATGTAGAAGTTCCTGGTTTGGCGACGGTCTGCATAGCCCTGGCTCTCTTCCACTTTGGCATCTCCCCACCTGTCATGCATGTTCTTTAAGCCTCAGTCTGGTCCGTTCTGGGGTGCCACAAGGAACTGTTGATGGAATAGATGTTCCGCCACATGTAGGCTTGTCATTTCTGAGCCGTTTGTATGAAACCATTCTCGGCGACTTGGTGCCCAAAGCCCTGACAGTTACTTGGAAGGAAGGATCTCAGAGAAAGACCCATATGATTGTTTATGATGGAGACTGTGGTTGGAATTCCCTGTTCCCACAGGGCTATTGTAATGTTGCTCTGGCATTCCTGGTGGATGATTTCATTCCATGGGAACTTATCATTTACCTGACTTGGAGGGTTGGAGGCCACTTTCTGATGCAATTTTTGCCTTAACCTTTTGCCTGCCAAACAAAAGAAAAACATCCCGCTGCATCCACAATCTGTACACCTCCTCGACTACAACACCGTGCAACTCTGGGTGCATGGATGCATCAAAGCAGCCATGCATGGAGCAGAATGGTGGCTAGAAGACTATCAACTGACACTCATGCACACAGACATTACTCATCATGGGTGGTACTTCAAATTTCTCAATCAATGCTAATTATGGAGCACAGAGTTTCTCCAACTGTGGTCTGAAGAACAGTCAATCCGTGGAATTTATTGAAAACCTGTGTTGAGAGCACTGTTTTGAGTGCTTGAGAGAGATAACTGGAAGTCAAAGAGAAGGTTTCTGCCCTTGAGGAATTTATAACCTATTATTTAATCTATTGAGAAGCAGCGTGGCTTGGTGGGAAGAGAATGGGCCTGGGAGTCGGGACACTTCAGTTTCCTCATCTGTAAAATGGGAATTGAATACTTGTTCTCCCTCCCTCTTAGACTTGAATCCCGTGCGGGACAGGGACTGTGTCCAATATGATTGTCTTGTATCTATCCCAGTACTTAGAACAGTGCTTGGGACATGGTAAACACTTAACAAATACCACAGTTCATCTTCCTCTTCCTCTTCTTCCTCTTCCTCTTCTTCCTCATCCTCTCTTCCTCTTCCTACTTCTCCTCTTCCTCCTCCTCTTCTTCTTCCTCCTCTTCCTCTTATGAGTGCTGGGAATGATTTAAAATCATTATCATGGATTAAATTCAGGACCCTGGACTGTGAGGGAGTCAATACACAAAACCCTCGCATAAACCTCAGATTCCTGGGGAGAGGTGGGCATGGATAGAAAAGAAGTTCAGGGAGGGAACAGATCTGGAGAAGACAGACTCTGGCAGAAGTAAAGATTTAGGGAGAGAACTCTGCTAGGTTTGTGGGGCTTTGCACAGCTCCCAAGTTTTGGTATTATTGTTATCATTATTATCAGGTTTGGTAAGAATTTACTATGTGTTAAGCACTGTTCTAAGTACTGGGGTAGATACAAGTTAGTCAGGCTGGACACAGTCTCTTTCCCACATGGGGCTCATAGTCTAAGTAAGAGGGAGTAGGATTCAATCCTCATTTTACAGACAAGGTCAGTGAGGCCCTGAGAAATTAAGTGACTTGCCATTAGAATCCAAGTCCTCTGACTGCTGGGCCTGGGCTCTTTCCACTACACCAGGCTGCTTTTTTAATTTGGGGAAGAATAAATGGAAACTTTAATGGCAAACTCTGCTGCTCCCATGGGATTCATCACCTCTGACCCTTTCTCTCAATTTCCTGATTCAACTTTTTCCCTTTTCTCCTCACTTTGTCTTTTTGGACATGCAATGTTTATTTTCTTTGCGAGATACAAATCAGTTTCTTCAGAGCTCTAATCTTTGAAAATGGAGACCAAATTCCTGCTTATTCTCATAAATGCTAATAACTCACATTCTGGTTTCTACTGTTTCTGCTCATGGCACTCACACAAAATGCACTGCATAGGAGATCCTAGGAGCTCCAAGTCAGTTAGAGATTTAGCTGTATGTGAAGCTGAGCTGGGAACCCCCTCCCATCGAGAGAGAGGGTTTTTCTCCTCTCCCTGTTCTTATTCTTTTTATGTCATTTTTCTGCATTACTGTTTATTGGGCTATTTTTCATTAAAATAATAAGACACTTCAATATGAGTCAATAGCTCAAACGCTAGTAAAGGTTTCCAATTGGATTCTGGATAATGCAGATGAATGTCTCAGGATTCAGGAGCTCTTAGTTCAGAAATCTTGCCCACTGCCAGAGATAAAATATGAGGAAGGAGTGTGGCAGATTGGTGGTTGTTTCCCACAGAATCCCAGGAAGTAAAAAATGATGACATGAATAGGGTTTCGAAGAAGAAGAAAAAGGAAAAAAAAAAGAGAAGATTCAAAGAACTACCAGGAAATTGTTTCAAAATGTCAAGAGAAAAATATTTCCTCTGCCTCAAATATAGTTATTTTGTGCCCAGTCAGTGGCAGAGGTGGAGTGAAGAACTGGCTTGCCTGGAAGCAAAGCCTTTGTATCCCTCTGCCTCTTAATTTATTTGACCCAGTTGGACTCCTTTCATTCTGTAGGCAGGTCTCACCTCAATGAACGCCTTCAAAATGCCTAATAGCCAACACCCTTTCACTTTGTAAATCCTAAAGCTTTACTTCCCCTTGCAGCAAACTTAGCCAGCACAAAAAGCCCAGACCTCAAAGCATTTTCAGCCTATCTTCTTTGACAACCAGAGACTTAAAGGCCCTGAAGTCCCCTTCCCAACAGCTGAATGTTCATCCTGCCCCCGCTACCCATCCAAAATAGGTCCTGGATCTGGAAATCTGGACCTAGCACATCCACCTAAAGTCTCACTCACTACTATCTTTCACATAAGGAGAAAATCAATTGGGGAAAGTGGACACCATATTTCATGCTGTTTAGATCTGTCTGGTTGGGTAGGAGGCAGAGATGGGGTTTTTATTTTTGGCAATGCAGTACTTGCCTTTCTAGTTTTGCAGGAAAGACTGATGAGCTGAAAACTGTTGGTCTTTCCAGGTGGCCATTCATTTAAGGAGAGGAGAGATGAAGAAAGTATTTCCTGACACAGGGAAAGTGTGGGCCAGCCGGAAGGTCCTTTCTAGTCCTAGAATTCTGCATCAAATTTTGCGTCAAGCCCACACGCTCGTCCTTGTACTTCAGAGGCCCAGTCAGCTCTGAGGAAGTTGTGGCTTGGGAGCTTGAGGAGTGGCCTGAAGCTCAAAAGGGGCAGTGACGAAGGTGGCATTAATCAATCAATCAATCATGGATGTTTGTTGAGCACTTACTGTGGGCAGAGTTCTCTACCAAGAGCTTGGGAGAGTACTAGAGAATAAAAAGATGCTATCCCTGCCCTCAGTGAGCTTACAATCTAGTGGGGAAGGAGACATTAAAATAACTTAGATAGAAGGAAGCAATGGAGCAACTGCCTATAAGGATGGGTACTTCAGTGCTATGGGAGAGGAGGGTAGTACCTAAATGTTTAGTGGGCACTGACTCAAGTACATAGATGATGCAGGAGGGAGGGAAATAAGATGGGGATGGTAACAATGGGATTTATTAAACTCTTACTATGAATCAAGCACTGTTCTAAGACCTGGGGTAGATACACATTAATCAGGTTGGACACAGTCCCTGTCCCACATGGGGCTCACATTCTAAGTAAGAAGGAGACTAGACACTGAGTCTCCATTTTACAGCTGAGGAAAATGAAGCACAGAGAAGTTAAGTGACTTGCCCACGGTTACATATCAAGCAATTGTCAGATCCGGGTTAGAACCCAGGTCCTCCTACTCCCAGGCCCTTGCTCTTTCCACTAGGCTATGCTAAGAGATTAATCAGGGAAGGCTTCCCAAAGGAGATGCAATTGTAATGGGGCTTTAAAGGTGGGAAGGGTGGTGGTCTGTTAGGTATGAAAGGGGAGGGAGTTCCAGGCATGAAGGAGGGCGGAGGCCAGGGGTCCAGAGAGAGGAGATCGAGGCCCAGTGAGTAGGATGGCATTAGAGGAGTGAAGTACGTGGCCTAGTTTGAGGTGGGAGAACAGTGAGGTTTCATGGGGAACGTGGGGTCCTCACGTAGCCCCACTGGTCTACTATGGTAAACCTTGAAGAGTGGGGAACGTTCCAGCAGCAGACAGGAAGCACTGCAGGGCAGAGCAGAAAATAGCAGCATAAGCGGAGATGCAATTATGTGAGGGAGTAACTTGTAAATAGTTCAATTCCATTAATAAGCCAGTTCTTTGTTGTTTCTTAAAACAGGCGATAAGAGGTTAAGACAGTTACACAGTGCCCAAAATGAATCGATTACAGACTGTAAGTTGGTGCATGCCGAAGGCTTCCAATAGAGACCCAGTGAGTAAATGGTATTTTTGCTCAGAGAAAATGGACAGAGAGAGAGAGAGAGAGAGAGAGAGAGAAGCGACCAGGAGTTTCTTCGCTCAGTAGTGTAGACGCATTTTGGGGCCTGAGGTTCTTCAGGACACAATCTGGCTCGGTCCAGACAGGGCAAAACCATTACTAGGTTCAAAAGAAATCCCCAATGTGGGTGGCTTTTCTCTTTTCACCCAAACAGGAAGGTGAATGGCAAGTGGCATTGTGTTGCAGTGATTCAATGATTTGCCTAAATCTGTTTGGTTTTCCCCAGGGAAATTAGATGTATGGCGACACGGGGGTGTTGTCCTCATGTGCCTCCCGATTGGCTTGATGAACACTGCCCACTTGTCTCCTCCAGTTCCTCCTTCTCTCTTTTAGCAAAGGAAATGTAACCTGACTTGGACGGGATCCAATGACAAATCGGGGCCCGGAGAACTGTGATTCTGCCCCGTGGGAAGCGCTGACCCGACCACCCAAGATGTAGACAGGGAGGAGGAAGTAGGAAACAAGAGAGTGGGTAGCAGCTGGTCCCCGAGGCCCCGACCGTGACCCCGCCCTGACCCAGCCAAACTTCCACCTGGCTGGTTGCTCTCTGTCCACAGATGACGTTTGGAGGGTGGATGTTTAGTAGACTGTGATTGTTCAGATTGCATGACGGAAGCAAATGACATCCCTAGGGATTGCCAATATAAGGGGGAGACGGGCAGACTTGAATTATTTACAAATAGAACAGAAGGAAGAACAGGATATTCATAGATAATAGCATGGATGTGTCAGGATGAGCTGGCTGAATAAATGAGGGACTACATATGTAAACACAGGCGATGAGGATGGGTATACATACAGGTAAGAGTGACTGTTGTGTGGATGCAACCTGGAGTATTAGGAATTAATTGGGGAAAACTTGGAAGAACTTGGATTTTAGGAGTGCTTTGAAGGGGCAGAGAGCTGTGGCCTGGCATATTGGAATGAGGAGGGAGTTCCAGGCAGGAGCAGTGGCATGAGCAAGAGGAGAGAAGCGGGAGAGTCTAAAGCAAGATAAAGGTTACAAGTTACTCCTGCCTCCAGGACGTCTCTACCTGGATGTCTGCCCGTCACCTAAAACTCAACATGTCAAAAATTGAGCTCCTTATCTTCCCTCCCAAGCCCTGTCCTCTTCCTGACTTCCCGATCACTGTGGATGATATGACCATCCTTTCCATCTCTCAAGCCCGCAACCTTGGTGTCATCCTTGACTCGGCTCTCTCATTCACCCCACACATCCAATCCGTCACCAAAACCTGCCGGTCTCACCTTTATAATATTGCCAAGATCCGCCCTTTCCTCTCCACCCAAACGGCTACCTTACTGCTACAGGTTCTAGTAATATCCCGGCTAGATTACTGTGTCAGCCTTCTCTCTGATCTCCCTTCCTCCTCTCTCTCCCCACTCCAGTCTATTCTTCACTCCGCTCCCCAGCTCATCTTCCTGCAGAAAAGCTCTGGGCATGTCACTCCCCTTCTTAAAAACCTCCAGTGGTTGCCTATCAACCTCCGCATGAAACAAAAGCTTCTCAGTCTAGGCTTCAAGGCTCTCCATCACCTTTCCCCCTCCTACCTCTGCTCCCTTCTCTCTTTCTACTGCCCACCCCATAGGCTCCACTTCTCTGCCGCCCACCTCCTCACCGTCCCCCGTTCTCTCCTGCCCCGCCGTCGAACCCTGGCCCATGTCCTCCTGCTGTCCTGGAATGCCCTCCCTCCACACCTCCACCAAACTAATTCTCTTCCCCTCTTCAAAGCCCTACTGAGAGCTCACCTCCTCCAGGAGGCCTTCCCAGACTGAGCTTCCCCTTTTCCCTCTGCTCCCTCTGCTGCCTCTCTGCCCCCCCTTCACCTCCCGTCAGCTATGCCCCCTTTTCCCCCCCGTCCCTCTGCTCCTCCCCTTCTCCCTTCCCCTCCCCTCAGCACTGCTCATCCGCTCATTTGTATATATTTTTATTACCCTATTTATTTTGTTAATGAGATGTACATCCCCTTGATTCTATTTATTGCTATTGTTTTTGTCGTCTCCCCCAGTTAGACTGTAAGCTCGTCAGTGGGCAGGGATTGTCTCTATCTGTTGCCGAATTGTACATTCCAAGAGCTTAGTACAGTGCTGTGCACATAGTAAGTGCTCAATAAATACTATTGAATGAATGAAAAGTTAGATGGGGAAGTTGAGAGAAGTGAAAGGAAGAGAGCTGATAAATGGAGGAAACTGAGGGAAAGCCTTGAAGCCATTGGCAAAGAATTGCTGCTTGATGAGGAGGGATATCCAGAACCATTGGAAGCTTCTGAGGGGCGGATAGACATGAATCAACTGATGTGTGAAAATTATCTAAGCAGCAGCATGGAGTGTGGATAGATTCCAGTGGAGTGAAGAAGCAAGTGCTCAGCGCAGTAAAACAACTGAATGATCGATTAAGAACAGTGAGAAAGCTGATACCATAGACTAAATGTATCTCGAAGGGAGCTTAAATGAGACTGGCGGCCAGTCTGGGTGGCAAGGATTGGGCAGATCCAAGAATTGTTGTGGAGTAAAAAGCATTTTCTTAATAATGACAATGGTAATAATAATGCTACTCATTATTGTAGTGTTTGTTAAGCACTTACTATGTGCCATGTACTTTTCTAAACATCAGGGTAGATACAAGATAACCAGGTCCTACATGGGGCTCACAGTTTAAGTGGGATGGAGAATAGATATTGAATCCCCATTTTGTAGATGAGGGGACTGAGGCACAGAGAGGTTAGGTGACTTGTCCAAGGTCATCCAGCAGACAGGTGGCAGAGCTGGGATTAGAACCCAAGTCCTTTTACTCCCAGGCCTGGGCTCTTTCCACTAGGCCATGCTGCAGTAGCATTGAAGTTGGAAATTCTTCCCACTTCTTGCACTGGGCCCTTAACTTCAAAAACCTATTAGGTCCACAGCAACGTTATATTATTTGTGTTCACACTTTCCCACCCTGAGATTTAACACCTCTGATTGAACCTCTCCAGAAAGGAGTTCAAAGAAGTCCAAGTAAACATATAGAATAAAAGGAAAATAGAAAGTGTACTTGGAAAATGGTCGGTGGTTTGGCTTTGACTAATAAAGGACCAGGTTATGCCTTCTAAATCTGCTGCAAAATCAGTAATCATATTTTCTTATGCTAGAGACATTCTCTTCTCACTAATTTAATTTCATCCAGGAAAAGGACAGTCAATTGATTAATTATATTTTGGAATCAGACATTTGTCAGTTTTAATATTCTGATGGGGGAATTTTGTCTCCTTTGTTCATAATACGTCTTCTCCTAATCTTGTATCCTCAATTTTGCTACAAAAGTTAATATAAAAATAAACCTTTAAAGCATTTTTCAAATTGAACTAGAACAAGAAGACACTTTGTTCCTCCTCCTTGGGTGCTACTAATATAGAAAAACCAGTGAGATTTCCCTTTCCTTCCTCTTTTCATTTTGATGATATGAAAGGCAAAAGCATGTGACAGTGCTGTGGCCCAGAGACTTTTGGGGTTTTTAAAAAATGTTATTATTATCATTTCTGGCCTTCAAGACGGAATGAGAAGTTTCTCAGAAAGGACTTCCTCCATGTTGAAATGAAAGGTCCAGCCGTGCAAAGCCTTAGTCTTCTGAGCAACTGTGACCTGGTCCCTGCCCCTCCCCCAGCTAGGTGTATTAAAATTCTGCGCTGGAAACCCCCTCCATCCCATGGTAGGCTCTTCCCAGACAGGGGGCAATCACCGGGCGAGTGGTGTGTGAAGACGGAAATGGCAGGGGCAGTGTAGGACCCAAAATACATTGGCCTGCCTAGAAGAACCTTCCTAGAGAATGTTTCAGACTTGGTGGATTGGATGGAGCACGGGCCTGGGGGTCAGAAGGTCGTGGGTTCTAATCCCAGATCTGCCACTTGTCTGCTGTGTGACCTTGGGCAAGTCACTTCACTTCACTGTAGCTCAGTTACCTTTTCTATAAAATGGGGATAGAGACTGTTACCCCAATGTAGGACAAGGACTATGTCTAACCTGATTTGTTTGTATCCACTCCAGTGCTTAGTACAGTGCCTGGCACAAAGTAAGTGCCTAACAGATACCACGATTATTATTATTATTATAAGAAATTCAGTTCTACCAATTTAGTGAAGTGCTTCTAGAAGTTACTGGGGATCACTGTAATCATTCATGCCCTGGTCCTGCTAGGTGTGGAAAGTGTTAGCAACACTTAGAGAAGCAGCGTGGCTCAGTGGAAAGAGCCCGGGCTTTGGAGTCAGAGGTCATGAGTTCAAATCCCGGCTCTGCCACTTGCCAGCTGTGTGACTGTGGGCAAGTCGCTTCACTTAATAATAATGTTGGTATTTGTTAAGTTAACAGAGAAGTTAAGTGACTTGCCCACAGTCACACAGCTGACAAGTGGCAGAGCTGGGATTCGAACTCATGACCTCTGACTCCAAAGCCCGTGCTCTTTCCATTGAGCCACGCTGCTTCTCCACTTCTCTGTGCCTCAGTTACCTCATCTGTAAAATGGGGATGAAGACTGTGAGCCCCACGTGGGACAACCTGATTCCCCTGTGTCTACCCCAGCGCTTAGAACAGTGCTCTGCACATAGTAAGTGCTTAACAAATACCATCATCATCATAATTTTCCAGGCACTTACATACTTTTAAGGCTGATGAATGTGCTACTTTGCATGCCTAGAAATAACGGGTCAATCAATCAATCCAGGGATTTATTGAGTGCTTACTGTGGGCAGACCACTGTACTAAGCACTTGGGAAAGTACACGATAATAGAGTTGGTAGATGCAATCCCTGCCCACAAGGAGCTTACAGTCTATAAGGTCAGACTCCTTCCAAGGTCTAATTCTCTCCCTTGTACTGTTAGCCATCCAAGGTGGTACACTCATTCTTACCAGCTGTCAAGATTCCATTTATTGCTCCTACTAACACCCTGATAATGTGAGAGTTGGCAGGGCCAATTGGAGACCTGGCGATACATACACCAGGGCATGACCCACAAGGGATTTTGAACCACCCAAATCTGCTACAGTTTGGATTAATTCTTTCATTCAAGCATATTTATTGAATGCTGTGGTGAGCCCACAGCAAGCCACTTTGCTAGTGACTGTTTGTGATCCCACCAACAGCAACGAAGAACAAAAAAGAAACTCGCAAAGGCGTTGATGTGGTCTACTTGAGGACAGGTGGTTGCCAGCCCATGGGGCGTCGAAGTGTGGAGGGAGAATATGGCCTTCACTCCCTGCTCTAACAGTTACGGGCCTGGACCAAGTAATGACGCCTACATGGAGCCACAGCTCTGAAGCCTAATGTGGTTAAAAGGCGGTTGCTTTGAATTGCGAGGAGGTGCTTGGAGCAGAGGCAGCAAGAGGCAAGCACCAAGGGAGAATTACACGGAGGAGAAGCAAGGGAAGAAGCAGGCAGAGAGAAGGGCCTGCAGCACTGAAGCACCTGGAACAGAAGCATGCATAGAAGCAAGAAGAAGCAAGCAAGAGAGCAAGCAAGAGAGCAGAAGCAGCAGGGGAGCAGCACTCAAAAGCAGCAGAAGGCAGCAGCAGTTCCTGGAAGCAGAAAGAAGAAGCATCGACAGAATGGACTTCTTGGACCAACAGACTGATATTGGACCCTTGGTGGAGTGGAATGAGTGATTGTGTATGTATGTGTCACTCCCTTGCACGTTGGTAAAACTAAGTAAGAAAACTTTCCCCACCAACCTTGGTGGTCGGTGGGGTGGTTTGACTTTACTACGTGTCACTGAGGCTCCCCCGGTCCAGGGGGGACTTGTGACAAGTGCTTGCTGTGTGCAAAGCACTGTATTAAGCACTTGGATTGCAACTAGATTCACTGCTCTTCCACCTTCTCCTCCCTCGGCAACTCCCCCAGAACACTATGGGTAAAAGGACAGCCCAGCTTTAAAGGTGCATATATGCATGTGCCCCCCACCAAACCAGAGAGGAGTTTTGGAGTCACAAAACCATCCCACTTTGAACTTCTCCACTGGAGATTGGGAGTTTGGGTGGAGTCACAGATGAAGGGAGAAGAAGAGGTTCAGTAACTGTGACAGGAACCCAAGCTTCTAAGGAAACAATCGAGGAAGAGGATTTGGGAAGAGGCTAATGACGAGAATGAGCTGTGTCTGATGGCTCTGGAGACTTTGGGAGGAGAGGAGATGTGGTAAGCAATCCTAAAAGCCATCTGTCTCACTGTAGGTAATGATGAGTTTGTCATCCCATTCACTTCCCTTCCTTCTGCCTTATTTCCCTTTCCTCCCATTCCTCACCTTAAAAAGAACATAAGGAGTTATGAAGTGCTCCTTCTCCATCCAAACAGACATGACTTGCATCAGCCTACTCGCTGTTCCCCCTGCTTCCAGTCTCTCCCCTCTCCAGTCCATACTTCACTCTACTACCCAGATCATTTTTCTAAAATATTACTCTGCACACAACTCCCTGAGCCTCAAAAACTTCCGATGGTTTCTCATTCCTCTGTGCATCAAGTGGAAACTCCTGACCGTAATTGGCTTTCAGGCACTCAGTCGGCTCTTTCCCTCATCTGTTGTCTTCTCCCACTATCTTCAAGCTTGAACTCTCCATTCCTCTCAAGCCAACCTGCTCATTGTGCACCATTTTTGGGTCTCCTGCTGCCAACTTCTTGCTCTCATCCTCCCCTCTGCCTGGGACTCCCACTTCCCTCAAATTCAACGGACTACAACTCTCCTCCTTTTCAGAGCCCTGAATTTTTAATCTTCCCTGCTTAAACACTTTACTGCCTCTCTATTACTTCCACAGCACCTAAACACTCACAACCTCCTGTAACACTTATGTGCATATCCTACATACTCCATTACCTAAATGCCAAATCTTATACATGTCCCCTTATCCTTCTTCCGTCTATCTATAATTTTATTTTAGTGTCTGTCTCCCCTGCCAGATTGCACACTCCTTTAGGGCAGGGATCACGTCTACTAATTTTGTTGTATGCTCCTAAACTCTTAGTTCCTTTCTCTGCAACGAGAAGGCATTTTATTAATACAACTGATTAATTGGTGGATAGAACTATGAGGGATTCCCCCATTCTCTGCCCCCGTGCCCCTCCTTGTGGACACCCCAGAGTATCATGGGAGGTTCCTTGTCCTCCACCTGCAGATTGCCACTGCACTGCAGGAGGAGAGTGTCATCAAATCAGCACTACACTCTGAGGGTTGGGGGAAGGGATGACACCCATAGTGCTTCAGGGTGCCTCCAGATTGGGTTGCTACTGGGCAGGTGAAATTTATTTGGTTGAGAGCATCAAGATAGTGTGGTTCATCAAAATTATTTCTCTTTCAAAGATACAGTGAACAGTTCACAGGTCTCAGTTACTGCCCCACATCAGGTCTGGGCTGGAGTTGGATGTTGAAACTCCGTGGCTTTGCTTTTGTCCAAGGGGATTTCACTGAGATGCCTCTAATCCCCAAATGCTAAATGGATTAGCTTTTAAGAGAATGCACATATTCTCTTAAAAGCTAATAAAAAGCCAATATATATAAAGCATTCAATTATTTCCAGACCTTAATCGCCCCCTTTTGCTGAAGAAAAAGGAACTGGACAAGAAAACAAGTACAGCCCAAATTTTCTACCATTTTTTTACTCTGTGCTGCAATTGACAAGCAAGGAAATTTCACAGGGGGATGAAAAGCTTTTAATTTGCTTGAGGAGATCCAGCAACCATTTCCTTAGGTAAAAATGATGAAAGATACAGTAACTAAGTAAAGTTCTATGCACCATCACCACTTTTTAGCATTAGTTCAGAATTAGACAGAGTCACTCATCTCTTTGAGCCAGGTAAGTCTTCATTCATTCATTCATTCAATAGTATTTATTGAGCGTTTACTATGTGCAGAGCATTGTACTAAGCGCTTGGAATGTACAAATCGGTAACAGATAGAGACAGTCCCTGACCTTTGACGAGCTTACAGTCTAATCGGGGGAGACAGACAGACAAGAACAATTGCAATAAATAGAATCAAGGGGAAGAACATCTCATTAAAACAGTAGCAAATAAATAGAATCAGGGTGATGTACATCTCATTAACAAAATAAATAGGGTAATGAAGATATATACAGTTGAGCAGACGAGTACAGTGCTGGGGGGATGGAACGGGAGAGGGGGAGGAGCAGAGGGAAGGGGGGGAGAAGAGGGTTTAGCTGCGGAGAGGTGAAGGGGGAGGCAGAGGGAGCAGAGGGAAAAGGGGAGCTCAGTCTGGGAAGTCCTCCTGGAGGAGGTGAGCTTTAAGTAGGGTTTTGAAGAGGGGAAGAGAATTAGTTTGGCAGAGGTGAGGAGGGAGGGCGTTCCAGGACCGTGGGAGGATGTGGCCCAGGGGACGACGGCAGGATAGGCGAGAATGGGGGACAGTGAGGAGGTGGGCGGCAGAGGAGCGGAGCGTGCAGGGTGGGCAGTAGAAAGAGAGAAGGGAGGAGAGGTAGGAAGGGGCAAGGTGATGGAGAGCCTTGAAACCTAGAGTGAGAAGTTTTTGTTTTGTGTGGAGGTTGATAGGCAACCACTGGAGGTTTTTAAGAAGGGGAGTGACATGCCCAAAACGTTTCTGTGGGAAGATGAGCTGGGGAGCGGAGTGAAGAATAGACTGGAGCGGGGAGAGAGAAGGAAGGGAGATCAGAGAGAAGGCTGACACAGTAATCTAGCCGGGATATTACTAGAACCTGTAGCAGTAAGGTAGCCGTTTGGGTGGAGAGGAAAGGGCGGATCTTGGCAATATTATAAAGATGAGACCGGCAGGTTTCGGTGACAGATTGGATGTGTGGGGTAAACGAGAGAACTGAGTCAAAGATGACACCGAGGTTGTGGGCCTGAGAGACAGGAAGGATGGTCGTACCATCCACGGTGATAGGGAAGTCAGGGAGAGCACCGGGCTTGGGAGGGAAGATGAGGAGCTCAGTTCTGGTCATGTTGAGTTTTAGGTGGCGGGCAGACATCCAGGAAGAGACGTCCTGGAGGCAGGAGGAGATACAAGCCTGAAGGGAGGGGGAGAGGACAGGGGCAGAAATGTAGATCTGTGTGTCATCTGCATAGAGATGATAGGTGAAGCCGTGAGAGCGGATGAGTTCACCAAGGGAGTGAGTGTATATGGAGAACAGAAGAGGGCCAAGAACTGACCCTTGAGGAACTCCAACAGTTAAAGGATGGGAGGGGGAGGAGGCGCCAGCGAAGGAGACCGAGAAGGACCGGCCAGAGAGATAAGAGGAGAACCAGGAGAGGACGGAGTCCGTGAAGCCAAGGTGAGATAAGGTATGGAGGAGGAGGGGATGGTCGACAGTGTCAAAGGCAGCAGAGAGGTCAAGGAGGATCAGAATGGAGTAGGAGCCATTGGATTTGGCAAGAAGGTGGTCATGGGTGACCTTAGAGAGAGCAGTCTCGGTAGAGTGGAGGGGACGGAAGCCAGATTGGAGGGGGTCCAGGAGAGAATGGGAGTTAAGGAATTCTAAACAACGAGTGTAGACTACTCGTTCTAGGAGCTTGGAAAGGAAGGATAGGAGGGAGATAGGGCGATAACTGGAAGGGGAAGTGGGGTCGAGAGAGGGTTTTTTTAGGATGGGGGAGACGTGGGCATGTTTGAAGGCAGAGGGGAAGAACCCATTGGAGAGTAAGTGGTTAAAGATAGAAGTTAAGGAGGGGAGGAGGGCAGGGGCGATGGTTTTTATAAGGTGAGCAGGAATGGGGTCCGAGGCACAGGTGGAGGGGGTGGCACTTGTGAGGAGGGAGGAGATCTCATCTGAGGATACTGCAGGGACGGATGGGAAAGTAGGGGAGAGGGTTGGCGGGTGGGGGGAGTTAAGAGGGGGAGGGGTGACTTTGGGGAGCTCAGACCTGATTGTGTTAATTTTTGTGATGAAGTAGTTGGCCAATTCATTGGGGGTGCGGGATGAGTGAGGGGGAGGAACAGGGAGCCTAAGGAGAGAGTTAAAGGTCTGGAACAATTGGTGGGGTTGACGGGCATGGGTGTTGATGAGGGAGGAGAAGAAGTTTTGCCTGGTGGAGGAGAGGGCAGAGTTAAGGCAGGAAAGGATAAATTTAAAATGTATGAGGTCGACTTGGTGCTTGGACTTTCGCCAGCAGCTCGCGGCAGCTCGAGCATAGGAGCGTAGGAGGTGGACAGAGGCAGTGATTGATTGACAGACTATCGCTCTCCCCACCTTCAAAGCCTTACTAAAATCACATCTCCTCCAAAAGGCCTTCCCTGATTAAGCCCTCAATTCCCCTACTCCCTCTCCCCTCTGTCACCAATGCACTTGGATCTGTACTCTTTAAGCACTTAATAGTCATTCAACCCCCAGCCCCACAGGTCTTAGTACATATCCGTAATTTATTTTATTTCTCTCCCTCTAGACTGTAGGGTCCTTGTGGGTAGGGAAGGTTTCTGCTAACTCTGTTATATAGAACTCTTCCAAATGCTTAGTACAGTGCTCTGTGCACAGTAAGTGTTCAATAAATATCGTTGATTGGTTGATTGTAATGGAGGACAAAAGAATCCTAGAGGTGGTTACCGCATCACTGTGCCCAGACCGCTGTGCTGAGACATAGTTGATTATGCCCTGTGATGTAGCTACAGTTTTGTGGATTGTAATCACATTTTACTCATCTGTAATTATTGCTGTGTGTTGGAAACTGCTTTACCCTGATATTCATCCATATGCCTTATGTTCTCTTTTGGGGGGGTGGGGTGAGGAGAGATCTAATTTTGACATTTTTTAGATGACATGTCCATATTTAATGTTTCCATATTTAATGTTATTGTTGTCTTAGCTTCACTTTGTTCCTCCTCCAGGCCCATTATATTTGTGACTGACAGTAGTGCAACCCATAAATTCAGCGGCGCTGGTAAGTAATGAGGACGACCATTTATAATTTACGTAGGCCTGTGCTGCTTTCCCTGTATTTTGTACTTTTAAAAGGCTTTATATCATGAGCTAAATGTTTGAATAAAATTAATAACCTTTTAATGATCTGTTAAGTGTTTCAAAGGAGCTCTCACTCTGGACAAATTGTTATAAGATCAGTTTATTACTAAGTAGCCCTCTAAATCGACAATTCTTATCATGTCTGTTTCTTTCGCCTCCTTGAAGAAGGTTAGCACCAAGTGTGTGTTCACCTTGTCATTAAGGGTCCCCTGGACATTCTCAAGAAGCAGTTTCCCCAACTTTGGAGCTTCCATCCTGGCCTGTCAAGGGAAAGGCTGGACAGCTTTTCCCCTATCAACTGGGTGTCTCAGTTTCTACATCCAATAATAATGATAACACTAAAAACTTTTAATAATAATAATGATACTACATGAGTCATTATCATTATGTGAGATACAGATACAGTACAATCAGTTTGGACACAGTCTCTGTCTCACATGGGGCTCAGAGTCTTAGAAGGAGGGAGTACAGGTATTGAAACCCCATTTTAAGGCTAAGGAAACTGAGGCTCAGAGAGGTTCAGTAGCTGAGGGAAGTCACCCAGCAGGTAAATGGTAGATCTGGGACTAGAACCCGGGTCACGCTGACTTGGAAATGACATTGATCTGATCCCCAGAAATTCCATCTCTTAAGAAACTTAAGCCTTGCCACACCTTGAACACACAAAGACTTTGCCCATTTGGGCTGTTGATGTGCATGCAGAGCACTTGACTAAGTACTTAGGAGAATACAATAGGCTAAATAGCCCTGATCCCTGTCCTCCAGGACCTTACAATCTAGTGGGGGAGACAAATATTCAAATAAAAGCCCTCCTCCTCCCTCCCTACCTACATAGTCCTAAAGAAGATAAAGCTGGTAGCAGGACAGACCCTAATATTTGGAAACTGCCTCCCTGAGATTGCTTTTTCTGGTCACCTTACTCTATTCCAAGGTCATCTTCTTCCCTAACAGGAGAATAAAGAGGTTATCAAGAAAGACTGAAATGTATGAAAGAACAAAACCAGAGAGTCCTATAGAAGATTGGGTGCAGAGATGATAAGGCTAAAAGAGTTGAAGGATGTATATCCCTCTTAAGGGACCATACCTCCAGAACAGCGTTGGCAAGCTTACAAAGAACCAGATATTCAAATGAAAATAGAGGGGGAAAAGGGGCAGATACATTTTTCCACTTTTAAATGTTGAACAAGTACTGTGGCCCTAGAGGCTGACTCAGGTCTCCTAATGTTTTCAATATCCTTTCTGTCACCTTGGGTGAATTTTCTGCTCTCGTCCATTCAAAAACATTTTCCTCCTGGAAGGAAATGATCATAAATGCAGCAATTTGTCCCTGTTAGGCTTGAGAATAAACTCAGTGTAAATCGAACTCCCTGTTCTGGCTCAGGGTCTGATAGAACACATCAGCATGATACTATCCATCGTGGCCGTGCTTATTGAATTTACTTTGGAAAGTAAAAGTTTTTTGTTTTAACATCTAAAAGAATAATAAGACTGCAGAGCTTGTCACCTATGAAACAGTCACAGAGGAATGTATGTTAATAATGATAATTGTGGTATGTCTCAAAGTGCTTACTATATGTACCAAGCATTGTAAGAAACACTGGGGCTGTCTCACAGTATAGGGGGGCCAGAGAACAGGTAATGAATCCCCATTTTACCGATGAGGAAACAGAGACCGAGAGAAGTGAAGTGACTAGCCCAAGGTCACATAGCAGGCAGAGACCTGGGTTCTATTCCTCACTCCACCACTTGCCTATGGTGTGACCTTAGGCAAGTCACTTTACTTTTCTGGGTCTCTGCTTCCTCATCTACAAAATGGATTTAATGCCTATTCTCCCCGCTACTTATACTGTGAACCACATGTTGGGACAGGGACTGGATCTGGCCTGATTAATTTGTATCTATATGCTTGACACATAGTAAGTGCTTAAGAAATACTGGTTAAAAAAAAAATGAAGTGGGAAAGCCATGTTAGGAACCCAGGTTCTCTGGCTCTCAGGCCCATGCTCTTTCCACTAGGCCATGCTACTTCTCGATCTAACATAATTCTATCACAGATTTCCCTCGAGCATAATTTTCCTGAATTTTTCCTCTGAGGTGTGAAAACTTGTCTGTTGTGTGATCTTGGGCAAGTCACTTAACTTCTCTGTGCCACAGTTTACTCAACTGCAAAATGGAAATTCAATATCTGTCCTCCCTATGAGCCTCATGTAGGGCATGGACTCTATCTGGCCTTGATGAAGTTATATCCAGCTCTTCCAACAGTATTGGGCATATAGTAAGTGCTTAACAAATTTCACTATAAAAAAAAAAATTAAAAAATTGCTCCTGCCATGGCAGTTGGTTATTTGTAGGGTTTGAGCAAAAATCCTGAAGGACAGGGACTGTTCATTTGCTTCAGTAGAGTATGTGGACATTCATTCATTCAACCATATCTACTGAGTGCTTACTGTGTGCAGAGCACTGTACTAAGTTCTTGGGAGAATACAATATAACAATAAACAGACACATTCCCTCCCCACAGAGAGCTTGCGGTGTAGAGGAGCTTACAGTCTTGCCCCAAGGCATTGACAATTTAAAATCTTTCTGATAAAAGTGTCCAAGATATCTTTGAATCCTAAAATTGATCCGAACCACAGAATTACCAAGAAAAAGTTTGTTTCGGTGACTTGCGGGCATCTTAAGGAAACACATGAAATGGTTGCATTTATTCAAGTACAAGGGATGAGTGGAAGAGTGTATGTAGACAAAAATGGAAAAAGGAAGTAAATGTATTGGCAGGAGATAATGTGTAGTGAGGAAAAGGGACAGTGAATGAAGAGTGCAAATCCAAATACAAGGGTGATGCAGAAGGGAGTGAGAAAAGAGAATGCCAATAACTTCATTAAATCAGCTTGGCATTACGGGCTTTAGATTTACAGTATAAAAAAACCAAGGTAATATAACAGCCTGTCCCAAGGAAGCCATATGCACAATCACAAATCAGGGAGTTTAACACAATAGGAAGATGATACTGATACTCATCCTGACCTCACAGTACTTATATAAATATTCTTATACCAAACTATTTTCCATATCCATAGTTGATTTTCATGTAAGTCTCTCACTGTAGACTGTAAGCTCCTTGTGGCGGGGACTGTGTTTAACAACCCTGTTACACTGTACTCTCCCAAGTGCTGGGTACAGTGATCTGCTCACAGTAAATGCTCAATAAATGCCTCGGATTGATTGAGTGCAGAGATGCAAGCAGGGATGGCCGAACAAAGCCCTTATCTAGTTAGTTTGCAGCAAGCACCTAAACTGTTCATCTGATCCATTTTCTTATAGAAAGAGGATAAAAAATATCTATTTTCTTAACGTTATAGAACAATGTAAAATGCTTAATGTCTGTGAAGTGCTTGGAGATTCACAGATAAAACAGGACTGCAGAACTTCATCATTCCATCAACTTTGGCAAATATTTGGCTTTATCAGATAAAGTGCTTCTTCATCCTCTCTTCTTGAATTCATTTACTCTACTACTGAGGAGAAAGAGAATACTAGGAACCTAGAGGCAGGAGATATGGAGGAATTAGAACATGGAAATGTACATATCCTCATCCTCGGGTGAAAAAGGAATTGCATTTCACTTTACACATCTGCCACTAAATGAATATGGAAGGGTCGTGAATTCAGAAGTTCTTTTCATCTTTTCAATGGAATAGGTGTTGTTTATCTCTTTCAAGTTGTAACTCCAGTTTTATCTGCAAGAGCAAACACTGAATTGTAGCAACCTGACTTGTTTGTCAAATTGTGTTTGCTTGGCTCCCTCACTGGACTGTAAGCTCACCGAGGACAGGGACTCTGACCTTACTTCTGTTGTAAATTCTCTGGTGATAGTGTCATGTGCTGCACATAGCTGGCATTAAATAAATGCTGTTGAAGGTGATAATGTTGGTAGCTTTTAGTCATAGAGTTGTGAGTTTGTGAGAGAGATGACGTAGATTGTAAACTCCTTATGGGCAGGGATCATATCTGCCTACTCTATTATACTCTCTCAAGCACTTAGTACAAAAGGAAACAGCATAACCTAGTGGAAAACCCACAAGCTTGGGACTCTGAGGGACCTGAATTTTAATCCTAGTTCTGCTACTTGCCTGCTGTGTGACCTGGGGCAGGTCACTTAACTTCTCTGTGCCTCAGCTTCCTCTACTGTAAAAGGGGGATTATATACCTCTTCTCCCTCCTACTTAGACTGTGAGCTCTGTGTGGGACAGACACTGTATTTGGCTTGATTAACTTGTCTCCATCCCAGCACTTGTTACATAGTAAATGCATACATAAATACAATAAGTACCCTGCCCAAGGTAAACATTCAATAAAAATCACTGATTGATTGATAGATGTTATTTTAAATATGAAGAATGTCAGACCAGTGCAATTACTGAGTCAGCTTGATGGTATATCCAGCTTAGGATAGTAATGGCTGCTAATAATAATAATAATGTTGGTATTTGTGAAACGCTTACTTTGTGCAAAGCACTGTTCTAAGCACTGGGGGGGATACAAGGTGATCAGGTTGTACCACGTGGGACTCACAGTCTTCATCCCCATTTTACAGATGAGGTAACTGAGGCCCAGAGAAGTGAAGTGACTTGCCCAAAGTCACACAGCTGACAAGCAGCAGAACCGGGATTAGAACCCATGACCTCTGACTCCCAACCCCATGCTCTTTCCACTGAGCCATGCTGCTTCTTTGTAGCAAATACTGAAGGGAGTTACAAAGGGGACGAGATACAGTTCCTGCCCACGGGGAGCTTACAATCCAATAGGGGAAATAAACTGCAGTGCAAATGGAAGGTGAAGAGCATAATCAACCCATGGTATTTATTTAGTGCTTACTATGTGCAGAGCACAGTACTAAGTACTTGAGAAAGTACAATAGAATTGGTAGAAATGATCAAGGAGTTTACAGTCTAGTGAGGGAGATGGACACGAAAATAAATTACAGGTTGGAGGAAGCAACAGAGTATAAGGATTTGTACATTAGCACTCTGGGGCTAGACGTGGGGTAAATATTGAAGCACTTAGGGAATAAGGACCCAAGTACACAGGCGATACAGAAGGGAGAGAGAATTATGGGTAAAAAATATTATGTACTGTACCCCTTGTTGAACTGTGCTACTATGCTGCATGCATCTCTCCACACACACACACACGCACGTGCACACACACACACACACACACACACACACACGGTCAGGGCAGGGCATCCTTATAAATCCTTACAGCCTCACCTCCATTTCCTAGGGACTAGACTAGGGCCCCATTCATTACTATCAATTATTATCCCATCCAAAGTATGACACCTAATTTACTATGGTTTAGTCATGCAGGGAATTCATTTTCAAAAGTATAAAAATGTGAAAATTCTGTCTAAACACACACACCTGCTCATGTATTAATCGCCAACACTTTATTTCTATTGAATGTGTGGTAAGCCCACAACAAGCTGCCTTATTAGTGACTTTGTGATCCCATGAACAACAAGAAGGAAGAGACTGGTGACGGCACTGATTGGCTCTACTTGAGACAGGTGATTGCTGGCCTGTGGGGGGGGTGGAGCATGGAGGGGGGCATGACCTTCTCTCCCTGCTCCATCTTGTAATGGGCCTGGACCATTCAAGGAGTGCCACACAGCACCACAGCTGCGATGCCTAAGGCAGAAAAAAGGCGGTCGTTTTGATTCCCAAGGTAGCATCTGAAGCATGCAGAGCAGGAGCAGAGGAAGCAGAAGCAAAGCATTCAGGGGGAGAAGCAAGAAGGAAGCACGCTGAGAGCAGGAGCAGCACTGGAAAGCAGAAGAAGGTAGTAGCGCTTGGAAGCAGAAAGAAGAAGCAGCGGCAGAATGGGCTCCCTTGAGCAGCAGACTGGTATTGGACCCTTGGAGGAGTGAGTGTGTGTGTGCGTATGTCACTCCCTTGCACATTGATAAAACTAAGTAAAAAACTTTCCACAATAACCTTGGTGGTTGGAGGTGTGGTTTGACTTTACTACATGTCACTGAGGCTCCCCTGGTCGAGGAAGGTCCTGGGTGGTATGAGCTGGGGGGCTTGTGACACTGTGATTACCGTAAGCTGGCTTGAATAATTAATTTTTTTTAAAAAAGATATCAATTTCAGCAAATATGGCTACTCTAACCCACAATTGAATCCAGGCTCTTTTCAATATCCACCCCCTCCACTTTCCCCTCCAACCTCATCTCTTCACACCTTTTGAAACACTTGTCCCCTCCCTTCTCCCCTCCTTGACTGCCATCTTCAACTGCAGACTCTCCAGTGGCTTCTTCCCCTCTGCTTTCAAACATGTTCACATCTCCCTGATGCTAAAGGAAAAACCCTCCCTGACCTGATAAGTCCCAACAGTTATCACACCATCTCCCTCCTTCCATTCTTTTTAAAATCCTTGAGAGAGTTGTCTACATATGCTTACTCCACTTTCTCCCATCCACTTCTCTCCTTGACCTTTTCACCCCCTTTCACCTCCTTTCATTCCCTCAAAACTATCCATTTGATAGGTCACCAATGATCTCCTACATGCTAGATCCAATGGCCTATACTCTACCCTAATCCTTCTCCACCTCTCCATCCAATGAATTGGAGAATTCATTGCACACATGGCTTCAACTAATATCTCTATGTGGATGACACCAAAATCTACATCTCTAGCCGTGATCTTTCTCCTTCTCTCAGTCTCGTATTTCCAACTGCTCTCAGGACACTTCTTCCTTGATGTCCCAGAGACTCCTCAAAGTTAACATGTCTGAAACAAAACTCTTCATATTCCCATCCAAACCCTGTCCTCCCCCTGGCTTTCCCATTACAGTAGACGGCACCACCATCTTCCTTGTCTCCCGAGCCTGTCTTTAGCCTTATCCTTGACTCATCTCTCTCATTCAATCTGTCATCAAATCTCATTGGTTCAACCTTCTTTTCATCACTAAAATCTGCTCTGTCTTCTTCATCCAAACTGCTAGCATGTTGATCCAATCACTATCCTATCCCACCTTGATTACTTCATCAGCCTCCTCACTGATCTCCCTGCCTTCTGTCTCTCCCCACTTCAGTCGATACTTCACTCTGCTGCAAGAATATTTTTTCTACAAAAATGTTCAGTCCTTGTTTCCCCACTCCAAAAGAACCACCATTGGTGGCCCATCTGCCTCCATCTCAAACAGAAACTCCTTACCCTAGGCTTCAGAGCACTCAATCACCTTGCCCCCTCCTACCTTACCTCCCTTTCCAGCCTGCACACTTTGTTCTTGTAATGCCAACCTACTCAAGGTGCCTTGATCTCATCTATGTTGCCAAGGATCCCTTGGCCATGCCCTTCTTCTTGAACTCCCTCGCCTTTCATATCTGACAGATGATTACTCTTCCCACGTTAAAAGTCTTATTAAAGCACATATCTTCCAAGAGGCCTTCCTTCCTCAATTTAGAGCTCTTTTTCTCATCCTCTCCCTTCTTCATCGCCATTGCACTTAGATTTGCAACCTTCATTCACCCCACCACTAACCCCACAGCACTTATGTAAATATCCAAAATTTATTAATTAATATTTAATGTCTGTCTCCCCCTCTAGACTTTAAGCTCTTTAAGTTAATTTTTAACAATTGCCAATGAAGGAGATTTCCTAAGCTCCCCAAATCCCCCTGCCCTCCCGGACGAGAGGTACTCTCTGTCCAACTTGAATCTTGAACAGAGAAGCAGCGTGGCTCAGTAGAAAGAGCGCGGGCTTGAGAGCCAGAGGTCATGGGTTCTAATCCCGGCTCTGCCACTGGTCATCTGTGTGACCTTGGGCAAATCACTTAACTTTTCTGTGCCTCAATTACCTCATCTGTCAAATGGGGATTAAAACTGTGAGCCCCATGTGGAACAACCTGATCACCTTGTATCCTCCAGTGCTTAGAACAGTGCTTTGCACATAGTAAGTGCTTAACAAATACCACAATTTATTTTATTTATCTTTCTTGCTGCATTCTAAGGCTATTTTAACATCAAATAAATGGCTCATCTAACCTTAACACTTGCCTCTTAATAAGAGAATGAAAAGGGATTCGCTTAAGACAATACCAATTCCAGGAGAACAATTATTCTTAGTGGGTCATATCCCATTCAGCTAAACAAATGAATTTTTTAAAGCCTCATTTTTTTTGAGTGAAACCAAACCACCCTGTGACTTTGGTTATGAAAAAGTGCTGTTGGAAATCAATAAAACAGCAGGCTTTCCCTACCCCAACATCTTCTTTGTCAATAAAAGTATAAAATTACTTGATGTAAAATCATGGCATTTAGGCAGATTTCTGGAGGACTAAAGAATACTCTATGACCTAGAGGTAGCACTTTGAAAACCTGGCCTTAAAGAGCTTTAATTGATGTGACTGAATCAGAACAGAGGTGGAAGAGAACTCAACTGAGCCCAAAGCTAGATCTGAATCAACCCATATGCCTCTGCCATAAACATGGTCCAGATCAATCAATCAAGAAATCAATCATATTTATTGACAGCTGACTCTGCATAGAGCACTGGACTAAGCGCTTGGCAGAGTACAATACACCAGAGTTGGCAGACATGTACTCTGCCCACAATGAGATTACAGTCTAGAGGGAACCAAGTCAGATTAGTCCTGTTGGGTTCCATTGTGATGGCGTAGAGCTGGAAGCATACATATCCATAATTTATTTATTGACATTAATGTTTGTCTTCCCCCTCTAGACTAAGCTCGTGTGCAGGGAATGTGTCCGTTATTGTTGTGTTGTACCCTCTCAAGTGCTTAGTACAATGCTTTGCCCACAATAAGAGCTCAATAAATGTGATTGATTGATTTGACTGAGGAAGGAATTTTGAAATGCAACTTTTTCCTGATTGCTTTCAAAACTCATGTTTTGTCACCTAGTTCCTGTACTCTGGGTCTTGGTAAATGTACGTAGTACACACCAGCAAAATCATTTCCCAAACACTCTACCTTGAGTTCTTTTTCCCCTCCTGTAATATGGAGACACCACCTCCTACAGGTGTGGAAACAGAAAACTTCTGCAAATTCTCAGCCGTGTATTGAAAAGGGAAATTTTTCACATTGCCATCAAAGCAGGACTGGTTTGCTCAGAGAAAAGTGACACGGTGAAGTCTACTTGGGTAGTTGAGGATACTCTGACCTGATTATCTCACCCAATACCTAGGGCAGTACCTGTGACATGACAACTGCTTAACAAACACCATTAGTATTCTTTTTTTAATGGTATTTGTTAAGCACTTACTATGTGCCAAGCACTGTACTAAAGGCTGGGGTAAATACAAGCTAATCAGGTTGGACACAGTCTCTTGCCCACATGGGGCTCACTGCCATAATCCCCATTTTATAAAGTAACTGAGGCACAGAGAAATGAAGTGACCTTTTCAAGATCACACAGCGGACAAATGGCAGAGCCAGGATTAAAACCCAGGTCCTTCTGACACCCAGGCCCTTGCTCTATCCACTAGGCTTCACTGCTTCTCAGTAATAATAAAAATAATAATAATAATAATTTCACTCAGTCCCTTGGAAAGGATCAACAGACTGGAGAGAGTCTCTCTCAACCCAGGAGGCTGAGTGGGCCAGAAGTAGGGAAAGAAGATGAGAAAGAAGCAATGGATAGATTCTGGCAATCAGAGAATCTGAGTTTTAAACTTGGCTTTGCCACTTGTTTGCTGTGTGAACTTGGGCAAGTCACTTCACTTCTCTGAGGCTCAATTTCTTATCTGCAAAATGGGGATTCAATACCTGTCTCCCTTTTATGCTGTGAGCCCCTTATTTGGACCTGATTTTCTAGTATCTTCTACTGTGCTTGGCACATGGATTCTAATCCCGGCTCTGCCACTTGTCTACTGTGTGACTGTGGTCAAGTCCCTTCACTTCTCTATGCCTTTTACCTCATCTGTTAAATGGGGATTGAGACTGTGAGCCCCATGTGGGACAGGGACTGTGTCCAACTGATTTGCCTGTATATACCCCAGATAATATCTAACAAATCAGACTTCTATATTGTTAGCCTAATATGAATTAGAATACCACTTACAAAGTTTCCTGAAGACTATGACACTTAATAAAGTTGTTCGGATTTTTTTTGTCTTTTTTTTTTCCAATGTGGGAGAAAAAGGGAGAGGGTAACTGTATCTTTATACTGTTCATTTGCTAGTTAGGTTTGTCTTGTCTTATGCTTTTGGGTCATGCCCATAGCGATGCCATAGACACGTCTCACCCAGAAGAACCCACTTCCATCTGCACTCGTTCTGGTAATGTATCCATAGAGATTTCTTGGTAAAAATCTGGAAGTGGTTAACCACTGCCTCTTCCCATGCAGGAAACTGGAGTCTCCACCCTAGACTCTCTCCCATGCCGCTGCTGCCCAGCACAGGTGAGTTTTGACTTGTAGCAGAGATTGCCTTCCACTCACTAGCCACTGCCCAAGCCTAGGTTTGTAGGTCTCCAAATAAGAGATGGACTGTCTGAAAGCTTCTGAAACAGGTATTAGCCTATTCATCCCCTCAACATGTGGACTCAATACTGTCTCCCTATTTCTGAAAGAAGTCCCCTGAATCTATCATCCTTTCTCTCCTTCACCTACTGTGCCAGTGCTCGCTTGGAGAAATTCTGGAACTGCTTCCCACATATCCTGAAAGGATACAACTTGGATTTCTTTAGAAAGAAGGGAAAAACAGGGAATCACCATGACTTTAGGACCTTGTGGGTACTCTAACTACAAAAAGACAGGGAACCGGGGTAGATTTCATTATGGTATAAAATGGGAAAAAATGTTATCTCCAATAGATTGCAAAATGTCGAAGGAAGCCAACTGCAATTCTGCTAACTTTACAAGGAATAGAACATCCTTTGAGTAGTAAGATAACAAACATCTATCTATATACAAGCACTCTCTGAACACACAAAGTGTAGCTTTGATGTATATACAAAATAGCTCAGGGGCATCACCCCAAGAAATCCAAGTAACTGAGAATTGTATTTTACCCTTGGTGAGGTCTGCATTTTCAACATTCTATATGTAGGCAGGCAAACCATTCTTCTTGGAGCATCATCCTCCATGGTCAAAGATGGGTTAAGGAGACTGTTCCAGTGTAGTTACTGCATCTTCACTTCTATCCTTTATCCTGAAGAAAAACTATAGAGAAGTAATCGAAGTCCTTGGTTTGGTTTCTATGTGAGTAGCCATGTATCACTTCAACTTTGGCTTCACTGGCCAGGCAGGCTTCTTAGCTACTTCTCAAGTCCATGATTTAGGGGTTCTTGAGCCATCCCTTTTGTAAGGGTCAGGAGACTCTTCAAAGTGTTGCGGCTGCCTTGTTTTACTGCAAGTTTCTTTAAATTTTGGAATGCTTCTTATCAAACCAGGTGTAGTGTTTCCTTTGGACAGCACCATGGTCTTAAAGGCTGCCTGGTCAGGAGTATCCTGTAGAGACGCTTAATGGCTCACCAATGAAGTAATGGTCCTGCCCAAAATACTTGTAAGTTCCAGTCTGTGTTTAAGAAAGTTTTGAAGTTTTTGTGCCAAGTATAAACCTAGATGTAGGTTTATACTGCTAAATCTATCAAGGGTTAGTATAGAATTAGAAAATGCTTTGAATTCATCATACCATATAGTCCAACTCCATTGGCTTCAGGAGATAAAATCACTGTGCTCATCAATGACTCTTGTTTATGACAGAAGTTTGCCTGTGTTGGGTTGGCTACATAATACCTTGGTTCAATGTCTAATAACTTGTCAAATACATATTGAGCCTTTGTGAATATAGATTCATCTGGCCCACTCAAAAGACAATAATTTTGGAGGATATGCAATCAGGGAAGTCTCCATACAGGATTTATTGACATAATTAAGGAAAGAGATCCAAAATGCAAGAGACGAAAACAAGCAAATCCACACAAGGGTTCTAAAGATGTTTTTGATGGGACCAAAAAAAACAAAACCCACCCCTCTCAACACTTCAGATAACAGGTTATTTTTGCAACCGTAATTGAGTTCTTGGGGGAGAGAAAATGAAACAGCTACAGACCATCCACTCTGAAACAGACTAATGAGGAAGTGTAAAGAAAAATCAGTGTGTGGTTCTGAAAGTAGAACTAAAAATTTGGTTGAAAGAAATTTAAACTGGTCCACCCCTCCTCCATTTTCTTTTTGCATTAGGGAAAATGCAACCCACTGATTAATGATAGGAGGAAAGTTGAAAACCCAATCCTTTGAGAAAGAAAGTGTGGTATCAATTTGGTGTCCTTATCTGGACCCAACTGATACAGAGGTAAAGAGAGCACTAATATCGTCCATCCTCTTTCTTTATGATTGTGAGCTCTGGATCCTCAAATGCCTTATTCCACTCTGAGAGCTAGCACAGTGTATGGAAGGGAGCAGCAGCATGGCCTAGTGGAAAGAGCTTGGGCCTAGAAGTCAGAGGACCTGAGTTCTAATCCTGACTCTGCCACTTGTCTGTTGTGTGACCTTGACCAAGTCACTTAGTTTCTCTATGCCTCAGTTCCCTCATCTGCAAAATGGGGATTAAATACCAGTTCTCCTTCCTACTTGGACTGTGAGCCCCATGAGGGACCTGATCATCTTGTATCTACCCTAGTGCTTGACACATAGTAAGTGCTTAATGATGCTACAATTATTATTATTATTATGAAATTGGCAGCTATACATTGTTCTTATTCTCACATGCCAAAAAAAATCCCAGTAGTATCATCTTCAAACCACATATAAAATGATCTATACACTGTAAGCTCATTACGGGCAGGGAACATGTCTCCTAATTCCATTGTACTGTACATTCCCAAGTGCTTTGCACAGTGCTCTGAACATAGTAAGCACACAGTAAATATCATTATCAACAGTTTCAGTTATTGAGCACCTGCTTTGTGCTCAGGAAAGCAATAGAAGTAAAAGGCAAACTCTCTTGGAGCATGGATCCACAGAAGTTTGTGAGCACATGATAAATGGAGGGAAGAAATTCACTGGGGTTTCAGGACCCTTGGTTTATAGTCCATGCAAGAGTTAAACGAAGAGAGCTCCAGCTCTCTTTTAGGTCTCAATTTTGAGGTAGGGGCTTGTTAATAGATAATAGGTTGTCAGAAATGTTCGCTGTTGCTGAGTTACTTCCAGTAGACTGGAAAATGTTTTAAGATGAATATGGATTCTGAAAGAAGTGAGACTTGAGCAATTAGAAAGAGTGATGGGCATCACAGGGTCCCTGAAGAGTGATAGGTTACCTCAGGCAATTAGAGGAAAGAATGTGTAGCCACAGCTGGAGAAGAAGAGATTTAAAGGGACAGGACTCTTCTTGAACTTGTGGAGATCAAAAGAATAATTGTAACCCAAGGGACAGGTGGCAGATTTTTCTTGTGGAGGTGCTTTCTGTCCTTTCCTCCTACCTTAACTTCAAGCCTTTTCAGACACCTTGCTTTTTTTTTTTCCTTTTTTCATTAGAGATTCTTAATTGAACTTGTTCCATGCTGGTGCAACTAGAAAAATCATCGTTTGAGCCTGATTCTTTGAGTGGTAAATGTGCTATAGGCCTCTTTAGAGGCTGAGTAGTGAGGCAGAATGGGACACAGAGCAGTGGGGAAGAGGGAAATGAAGGTCAGCATAGTGTCACCACGTCCCCTAACCCCCCAGGGTTTAGATACCCACCCCACTCCCTCCCCCAACAGCACTTATGTCCACATCTTTTTACTTGGCTTCTCCCCCCCAGCCTTTAATTCATTTTAGTGTCCGTCTCCCCTATTAGAGTGTAAGCTCCTTCGGTCAATGCAAACTGACTCTATTATATTCTCTCAATTGCTTATTAGAGTGTGCTGTATAGATTAAGCACTCAAATACCATTGATTGATTGTGGCATTAATCTGGAATTCTGTCAGGGTCAGGGCAATGAGCCCATGTTGGAACTCAGGAGGAAACCTAGAATCAGAGCAGACTGACCTGTCTGAAAGAAACAGCATGACTCAGTGGAAAGAGCATGGGCCTGAGAGGCAGAGGCTCTGGGTCCTAATCTCGGCTCTTCTGCCTGCCTGCTCTGTGACTTTGGGCAGGTCGCTTCACTTCTCAGGATCTCCGTTTCCTCATTCGTAAAACAGAGTTTCAGTATCAATTCTCCTTCCTGCTTGAAAGGTGAGTCGCAGAGGGGACAGGGACACTGACAGAATCCATCAACTTGGGTCTACCCCAGTGCTTAGTATACAGTGCATGGCTTGGCATATAAGTGCTTAATAAATACCATTATAAGCATTATTTCCAGGTGGCTGAGATCCTGGCAGGCTGCAGATGACTATTAAGTGGTGTGCAGACCAGTGGACTAAGGTTTTGGTAGAGGACAATGGAGCTAGTAGACACTATCTTTGCCCTCAAAGAGCTTTCAATCTAGTTGTTCTCAGTCACAAAGAGGCCTCCAACACTCTCATCAGAAAACCAAGGCTCGCTTTCTGGCTGAAGTCTTCGCCTGATCCTGGCTGAAGAGGGACTCGTTTCAGTTCCCTCACTTCTATTGTAGAATAATACACACAGTAAGCGCTCAATAAATATGATGGAATGAAAAAGAAAAATGGTAAAAAGACACAGCCCTTTTTATCATATGGGGAAAATCCTAAGGGAGAGTAGATATTTAATCTCCATTGCAATAGATAAGTAAATTGAGGCACGGAGAATGCAAGAGACCTAGCCAAGGTCACACAGCAGGTGAGTAGCAGAGCCAGGGTTAGAACCTAGGTCCTCTGACTTCAAGGCCTGTGCTCTTTCTTCCAGGCCTTTCTGCTTCTTTTCACATCTCCCTTCCAGCTGAGTAGTAATGCCTTGTCTCATTGTTTCCACTTTCTTGGCCTTCTTCCTGATTTCATTAAAAACTTGAACTAATGGTTTGCACAGCCCTTCTATGGTTTTTTTTATAACAATCAGGGGTCAGTCCACCTGGGCCTGGAGTGCTCCTTTTTTTTTTTCAGGGCCCAAATCCACATTGTCTGCATGTGGGAGCCAGCCAGGTGCTAGACATTAACCCTCAGTGGGATACTAGGCTGAATCCCCTATGCCTCCATATCAAGCCTGAGTCAGACCACATAGCCAAATTGGTCAATACAGTGGTGTGAGTGGAAATTGCTTCCTTTGAGAGGTGAGAATGTGTTCTGGTTTGACTAAGTTTTTCTGCTCCTCAATGATTAGTAAAAGGCAGCAGCTGGGAAGTTTCAGACCCAAGCGTTCATGCATTCTTTCTCTGATTCACACTTCCACCGTGGGTATACATATTCCAGAACATAGACTTCCCATCTACACACATATCCTTGTCCATATGTCACCCCATATACACTACCCATATAGCATGTAGAGTATAATAATAATGTTGGTATTTGTTAAGCACTTACTATGTGCAGAGCACTGTTCTAAGCGCTGGGGTAAACACAGGGGAATCAGGTTGTCCCACGTGGGGCTCACAGTCTTAATCCCCATTTTACAGATGAGGGAACTGAGGCACAGAGAAGTTAAGTGACTTGCCCACAGTCACACAGCTGACAAGTAGCAGAGCTGGGATTCGAACTCATGAGCCCTGACTCCAAAGCCCATGCTCTTTCCACTGCGCCACGCTGCTTCTCTAGTATTACATGGAGATGCTGTATTAGGCCCTACCATGAGCCCACATTTATTGTGCAAAATAAAATGGATCCTTTTCATGGTATGAGCTCCTCCTTTTCGAGCTCTTCCCCTCTCTAACTTGTAAGCTCCTTGTGGGCAGGAAATATGTGCACAAACTCTGTTATATTGTACTCTCCCAAGTGCTTAGTACAGACCTCTGTATACATGAAGTGCCAAATTAATACCTTTGATTGATTTCCCAGATTGCTTGTATTCCATATTGGAAAATTTCCATTGCAGAGTCAATTTGTTATTGCATTTTCGATTTGAGCTCCTGGCACTCTGACTGATTCGGGGTGCAGTATGAGGAAAAGTTTCGTGTTTCTGAAAGGTTTGCTTCTGATCGTTCACACATACCTTTTCACCAAGAAGTGCCTACCCTTTGGGGTGCTCCCTAGCTCTGTATTCTTTTCCGAAGGAATAAAGCTAGGGCGGGAGAGATGGAGGGGTAAACTGGTTAACCCAATCATGCAGTTTATGGGCCCACGGTGTGAGAGTCTTCAAAGCTGTACATGCAGAGAATCGCTTGCAAATGGATTCTGGTCACTGAGCAAGAAACTTGGTAGCGTCTGACTGTGACGTTTTGAAAAGAAAAAGGCACACTAAGTGGTTTTTCATATGGCATTAATGGCTCAGAAACTTACTCAGATACCAGGGATCAGCTAGGTCTTTTTATGTAGGAGAAGGTCAACCCCTTCTTTGGTCCTTAAGGAGTCTCTTTCAAGTGCAGGACCATTCTCGATCCATGCCCCTCTCCTCTCCACCTCCTTCAAACCACTTGGTGCAGATGAAAAGCTTCGACAGGAAGCCGCATGATGTCCAAGTTGTAAAGAGCATCAATTAGCGGTATTTACTGAAGACTTACTGGGTGCAGAGCACTGTATCAAGCACTTGGGAAAGTAAAACAGAATAGAGTTGGAAAGCACAATCCCTGCCCACAAAGAGCTTACAGTCTACAAGGGGAGGCAGCCATTAAAATTAATTGCATAGAGGTGATAGAGTATAAAGATATGGATATTAGTACTGTTTGGCTGGGGTGAGTATCAAAGTGCTTATGAGGTGCATGCGACCACTCCCAGAAAGATGTAGCATAGAGAACACAGAGACAACACCTTGCTCCAAGTCAGTCACCTTTAATCCCATTCCGTCCCTGAGGACTCAGCACAGGATCGCTGGTCCAGGTACTGAGTGAGCCACTTACACCAGCAGTGTTTTAATACATTATTTGCACAAGCCCACCCCTAGTTGACTAGGGGCCTTTCCGAAGATTTTCCCCATGCTGTCAGTCGGTTTCCGTGGCTTCTCATTGGTGGTGGAGCAGGAAGTTGGCATCCCTTGGTCTCCAATGTTTTCCCCGTTCTTTGTTCTTAGTCCCTCCTCAGTGGTCAATTGATCTCTACCTCACAGCCCATCTGCCATCTTGGAGGCACGTGGCCTCGTCAGGATGTTGGGGGGCAGGGGGCAGCTCTAAAATACCAAGTCACTGGAGAGATATGAGGTGCTAGGGTCAATCCCAAGCTGTGGCAGGTGGAGATGCTCTGCGGCGGCAGTATCTTCAGCAGCTTATGCGGGCTGCACTCCGGGGATGGGGATGAGGGATGCGCCACCTAGACTCGGTGTTGGATTGTGTATGGGAAGGCTGTGGTGGTCCCGGGATGCTGAAGAAGGTCTGACAGTGGAGCTGGGCCTCAGGACTGGTTGTAGGGGTGGGGGGCTGTGCAGGGCATGGGTAGTGAGGCACCTGCTGAACACCACCCAGGGTAATATAAATCTATTAGCATATCAAGGATCTACCATTAAATGGAAATTATGCAGAAGGATGTATTGGTCCTAAATCATTCAATTCAGGTTGGGTAACTGGGCTATAGTAGGAGATTAGTGAGGTGAGGTAGAGTGGAAAGCTGATTGAATCCTTTAAGGCCAATAGTAAAGAGTTTCTGTTTGATACGGAGGTGGATGGGCAGCCATTGGAGGTTCTTGAGGATCAGGGAGACATGAACTGAAAGTTTTTTGTTGACAAGTGATTTGTGCAGTATAGAGTGAAGTATAGATTGGAGTGGGGAGAGATGGGAAACTGGGAGGTAAACGAGGAGGCAGATGCAGTAGTCCAGGTGGGTTAGGATAAGTGCTTGGATCATCATGGTAGCTGTTTGGATGGAGAGGAAAGGGCAGATTTTAGCAATGCTGTGAAGCTAGAACCCACAGGATTTGGTGACAGATTGAATATGTGGGTGATGTGAGAGAGGTCAGTTGAGGAAAAGATATGAAGGGGGAGGGAGTTTCAGGCCCGAGGGAAGATATGGGCAAGAGGACGTCTGTGAGATAGACAAGATCGAGGTACGGAGAGTAGGTGGGCGTTAGAGGAGCAGAGTGCTTGGACTGGGTTGTAATAGGAGATCAGCAAGGTAAGGTCTGAGGGAGGGAGTTGATTAAGTGCCGTAAGGAGTTTCTGTTTGATCCAGTGTTGGGTTGGCAACTACTGGAGGCTTTTTGAGGAGTGGGAAGACATGAACTGGGCAGTTTTTCAGGAAAAAAAAATGATCCAGGTAGCAGGTGGAAGAAAAGACTAGAATGGGGAGAGACAGGAGTGAGGTGACTGATGCCATATTCAAGGCAGGAAATAAGTCCTTGGATCAACATGATGGCAGTTTGGATGGGGAGGAGAAGGCACCATGATTTCACAGACACAAAGAAGAGAGTGTTCTTAGTCAACCCTTGTTATTGTGCTCTAGCCAGTCTTCCATACTGCTTTGGGGCTCCTTTCCTGCCTCTAGATTAGAACTCGTCATTCTTCCATTCCAAACCCTCTGGTGGTCTCCCATTGCCCCCTGGGTTCAGAGCAATTTCCTTATGGCGGCCTTCCAGACCCTCTGACATGGGGCCCTGGACTCTGTGCCTCCTCCTAGTTGCAGCATCAGATTCCCTCTGAGGCTCAGGCTGGGCAGATTACCTCTTGAGGAAGTCAGGGGACAGAACTCTGGGAGGCAGTGAAACTGCCAAGGGAGAACTACTGGAGGATGGGATTGCAACATTAGCATTTCTGCCAGCCTTTTCTGCCCTCAGACATTGAGTTCCACCTCCGAGCAAGCTGTTCCCTGATAGATTACAACTTGTGAGCCTCACATGGGACAACCTGATCACCTTGTATCTACCCTCATTCTTAGAACAGTGCTCAGCACATAGTAAGCATTTAACAAATACCGCTATTATTAGTAGTAGTAGTATTAAGCACTTACTGTGTGCAGAGCACCTAAACACTGGGAGAAAATAAACAGGTGGGAATTAAACATGCTCCCCATTGCTCATGGGGTTCATAATCTAAGAGTGTTTCGTGGGGAGAAGGTTTAGAGGCAGACCCATCAGGTGTAATGAAACATTAAAACAAACAAATACACCAATAACTGGGATTAGAACCTGGCTCCTTTTGACTCCCAAGCCCATGCTCTATCGACTAGGCCATGCTGCTTCTCAGTTAACACCCCCTGGTCCTTAAGAATCTCTGATCTGGCAGGGGCTGCACAGAATTGAACTGCCCTTCTGGGAAGCTACCGGTGACCAATCCTGCCCAACCCAGCCTGATTTCAGGCCAAGAGCACAGCTAGGCAGGAGAGCAACAATGCCATGAATACCTTTTCTCACAGCCATATCTGTGCCTCTCGTAGTCTCCAGCCAAACAAAGGAGTCAGGGCAAGGTGGGTATTCTTTGCCAGTGAACCCAGTTTTGCTGCCACCACTGCCTCTGACTCTGACAGAATATTACCTGGCTCCTTTGAAAGCAAATTGTCAAATTGTGAAAATTGGTCAAATTGGACAAAATCATCCTGTGTCACTGTAGCAGGGACTCTGTTTTCTGGCATTTTCACAAAATAAGCTGCTTCCTTGGGCCTGAGAAGAAATGCCCTATTTCCCGGAGCTGTGGTAAAGAGTTTCCTGGGCAGTGGTGTCCACTTCAACTAGAAACACCAATGTGTCAGGATCCTCTGACACACTGGCTAGAGAAAATTAGTCATGGCCAACCAGCCACAGAGAAAAGGAATAGTACTTCTAATTCAGTAGGTGAAAAGTGCTGTAAAATAAAAACCCAAGCTAAGATCATCATAATTATTTCTGCAATACCAATGAATATTTCATTAAAAATAATGCCCACTAAAAGCCAGATTCAATATTGGAGACCATCTAGAAAATAAACTACAAAAAGATGAGCCAAAAGCGGTGTGGGGAGGTGTCGGTTGCAGCAATGTGGAAAGGTTCTGTGGCCTATTACATATCTTTGCCATGTTTCCACCGTGTCTCACTCCTGAAACTAAGTAGGTTTCAGCCTCAATTTGACCCGAAGGTCAAGGTGAAGGCTTTCAAAGCATTGATGGTTAGTCCACTCTCAATTATTCACAATTGGATTCTCCATTCTGTGGATTTTCTGTGTCAAGTTTCTGAGCTACCGAAAGACAACCGAATCCTCTAACTTTAGGCACCACTCAATAGCACCTTCAGTTCTCAACAAGGATTCTGTCCGGGCTTCTGTGACCAGGGAGAAGTGTGGGTGCCAACTCCGACAGCTTTCTAGCTGAGAGCCAAGCCACATCCCCCACTGGGTATTACCTGTTGTTTTGTATTATCTGTGCCACTGTTCCCAGAAGTAAAAAGCAGGTCAGCAGTCAGAGTATTATGTTCTATAATGTGCAGTAGGAGTAGTAATAGTATTTATTAAGCACTTACTGTGTGCAGAGTACTGAACTGAGCACTGGGAAAGAATAAACGAGGGGGAATTAGACACGGTCCCTGTTCCTCAGATCTCACAATCTAAAAATAAAAATGGGGAGAGGGGACTGGCGGCAGGCACATAATGAGGGATGAAACAAATCACTAAGAGAACATGAAGACGAAAGCAAAGCTCAGTAGGGTACTGTGACAGGAGGAGCAGAATTCCGGGCTTCTCTTGGCTCAGAGCTCATAGTCGCAACTGCGGCCACAGTAAACATTACAGCTGTAGCTGGTTTTCCCCAGGTTTGCTGGCTCTAGGCTATGGTTGCTTCCCTCCATCGCATCAGGGACAGGATGTGGGACAGGATGGAGGTTCTTAGGTGATGTGGAGGAGAGTCGGTGCAGGATCCCAGGGAGGAAGCATGGTCGTCCAGAAGAGGAGGATGCCAAGGACTCTAGGAGTCCTGATGGGGGATGGCAGGTAGCCGGAGGGATCACTTGGCCACCTGCGAGAGAGGTCCAGGGGGCCATCAGCGGCGGCTTAGGTCCATGTAAGCAGCCCACAGTGCACAGGGCAGGCTGGGCAAAGAGCCCCAGGAACCACCATAGAGAAGTGACAGACATCGGGAGAATTCTGATGGAGACTGTTTACATAGTTATTGTTTAGCCTACCCAGTGGTGACACTGGCTCCCAAACGAGGGGGGAGATGTGGTTGCTTGGGTGTGGTGTGTGGCCACTTCACAATTAGTGGCAGGAAAAGTTAGCTTCCCCCCACCACTGGTTTATGACCTGCCGGGAAAACAAAGGAACTAAGGACTTGAGGAAATATTTTCTTCCCTGTATTTGCATATGCTAATCATCAACCACCACCTTCTCTTCCCCCAGTCAACTGAACAAGTTTTCTGAGGTCTATACCAAGTTCTAGAAAAGCAGAATACTGTCTTGCCTTGAATTAAACAGGAACCAGCTGGCACCACTTATCTCTTCAAATTACAAGAAAATGTGAGAAACAACGGGGTGTAAATGTGGATTGGAACAGAGTCCTAAAGGGCAGCAATGTGTGAAAAAGTATATCTCAAGGATGAGTTTGTGAACTGTATATAATATTGAAAGGTTCTGACTCGACAAGATTTAGCTCAATTTGGTTTCCTTATCTGAGTTTCAGATTGTTCTTGACTCTTTAGAAATATATCTTTCAAAATCAGGTGGTTCACAGGGAGAAGGTGGAATGAAACTGATTTTCACAGATTGCCGCCGTATAACAATAAAATTAAATCAAGGCAGAGGAAAAAAATCCCTATCCAGACTGAGTTCTACTTTGCAATGATTTGTATTTCTCTAGAGTCCTGACACATCATCTGTGGATTTGTAGGCTAACTTTGATTAATTATCTAGTGCCTTGTCCTTCTAATAACGATCACTACTTTACAGGTGTACTTTGAACTTTCTCTATGGCTGAATTTTTCATTAATCCCTCACAAAGGATTATGATTTTTTTTTCACCAAAAGTGTGGCAAAGAATAGCGCTGAATCGATGCCTGGGAAGTTGAGTCAAAATAAATGTAGGCATAGCCTTTTTAGAAAAGAATTTTATTTAAACAGGCAGTCACCTTCAAAGACCTTGGGTGGGAATCAGTTCCCAAAATAAAAAATTGTTTCATGAAGACAGCAGAAGTGAAATATAGATTATTTAAGAAAAGGCCAGGAACTGCAGAGAGAAGTTTAGCCTTACAGGGAGAATTCCCACAGTCATGTAAATGAAAATCAATACTGGCAATTAGGAAAATTAGGTGGGGAGTTTAGAGGATGGGAGGTTCCGGAGTGCTGTCTCCTGGGAGCTGACCCTCTTGTGGTATCCAGGATCATCTAGCCCCTGACTAGTCTTGCAGAGAGTTCCGTTCCTAACTCAATGGTTTACTTCGGATAGCTCTGGCCCTAGTCTTCTTCCTGCTCCCACTATCCCATTTTTCGCTTGATTCCTTCAAAATGCCAAAGGGTTGGGCCACTCTTGGCCAGCCCAGGTCATGAAATATGCTATTGTGTGGAGAGTGATGATTGGCCCTTCTCCGTGCTGCTGAGGCGAAACCAAAGGAAATGAGATTCAACTTCATCCAGGTCCATTTAGGATTACAGAAGAGGCCGAGGGTTGTTAAACACAGGAATGGGTTACCGAGAGAGGTTGTGAATCAGCAGCCCAGCTAGGCATGCAGTCTGGTCCTTTGACTTCCCCCACTCCTGATTCAGAATAGACACAGAGGAAGAGGAAATCTTGAATAAGAGCACTTTAGGAAAAAGGAAGTTTTCTTACTGCACAAATGGGAGTATTGTTTTCATTTTTTAAATGGTTGGATACTACTCCACAATGCCAGATGGTTTACAGAACAAGTACCACAGTATTGGTAAACAAGTGCTTCTTGGGAATGCTCATTCTGGAAGGACAAGATTATTCTTCATTTAGCCTTGACTAGTTGAGAAATTCCCTCAGGAAGCAACATTTGATTGTTTCTCTAGAGGCACCTAGGGACTACTACTGTCTACTTGCCTGTCTACTTGTTTTGTTTTGTTGTCTGTCTCCCCCTTCTAGACTGTGAGTCCGTTGTTGGGTAGGGATTGTCTCTATCTGTTGTTGAACTGTACTTTCCAAGTGCTTAGTACAGTGGTCTGCAGATAGTAGGCGCTCAATAAATATTGAATGAATGAATGACTAAGGACTAGGTCTTTTGTGTGTTCTATGACATCGTATGGCATAGAGTACACAGGGTACTGTTCATGTAACTATTATTGATAACTATTAGCACATTATTGATAACATGAGTAAGGTTAAGGTCATCCCAGATAATTATCCTAATTCCTAAATGCATCCAAATTTAGCATTTCCTCAGGGCTTAAGGGAAAAAATGCTTTAGTGAACCTAACTAACTGCTGTATTGAGTATACTGGAAAGTTAGATAGGTAGTCAGAAGAGACATTTCAAGACCTGTGGAAGCCCGGCCTCCAACAACGCAGTGGAGCAGTGGACAGAAATCTTAACTACACGATGCAACAAGCCTGTCAAAAACAGGGGCAGTCCCGATGTGGGACAAATACATCAACACCATACGTAGATGATAGCGCCGGGTTTGTCTGGCCCACATCGGTCTTTACTGCCAAACTCTCTGGCACAGATTGGACCAGTCCATCGGTAAAGTCGCCTTTGAAAATTAATCAATGGGACTTACTGAATGGCTACTGAATTCCAAGAAGTGTGCTAAGTACTTGGGAGAGTAAAACAGTAGCAAGGCACACATTTCCTGTCCTCAAGGAGCTTATGATTTAATGGGGGAGGTGGGAACACAAAAATAATTTACAAATTTACAGAACAAGGGGCAAGTAGTACAAATATATCAGGATGAGGTAGCTGAATGAACACTTGACTGTACAAAGAGATGTATAAATATAATGAAAATACACATGTACTTTCATTCATTCATTCATTCAATAGTATTTATTGAGCGCTTACTGTGTGCAGAGCACTGTACTAAGCGCTTGGAATGAACAAGTTGGCAACAGATAGAGACAGTCGCTGACGTTTGACGGGCTTACAGTCTAATCGGGGGAGACAGGCAGACAAGAACAATGGCAATAAACAGAGTCAAGGGGAAGAACATCTCATAAAAACAATGGCAACTAAATAGAATCAGGGTGATGTACATCTCATTAAACAAAATAAACAAAATAAATAGGGTGATAATAATAGGGTAATAATAGGGTGATACTTGGCTGAGGCTAGGAATAGAATACATAAATGCTAAGAGTGAGTGGGAAATGGTGCAATTGGGCTGTTGTGAATTCATTGGGGAATGCTTCCTGGAGGAGAAGGAGAAGGGATTTTTTTTTTTTAGGAGAGCTTTGAAGATGGGGGAGAGCTGTGGTCTGGTGGATTTGTTGGGGAAGAAAATTCCAGGCTGGGGTGAGTTGAGAACAAGGCACCGTTTGGAGAGCTGGGGAGGGGCGAAATTGAAATGTGAGCTGGGGAGAAGTGGGTGAAGAAATCTGATATGTACGATGGTGAAGGGTGGTGGAAAGCTTGGAAGCCAGTGGTCAGGAATGTCTGCCATAGTTATTATTATTATTATCATGATGGCATTTATTAAGTGCTTACTATGTGTTAAGCACTAGTCTAAGCACTGGGATAGATACAAGTTAATCCAGTTGAACACAGTTCATGTCCCACATGAGGCTCCCATTCTTAGCAGGAGGGGAAACAGGTATTTAATTCCCATTTTATGGTTGAGGAAACTGAGGCACAGAGAAATTAAGTGATTTGCCCAAGGTCACACAGCAGGCAATTGGCAGAGCCAGGATTAGGACCCAGGCCTCCCAGGCCTGTGCTTTCCACTAGGCCAAGCTGTTTCTCATAGTAATATATTTGACAATTTGTGTCCATTTGTTTCCCCCATTGTAGCCTCCTTGAAGCCAGGAACCTTTTCATAGTCTCTAAAAGAATACGAATATCCAGTAGAATAGGCCAGTACACAGTGGGTGTTTAGTGAATGGTGTTGATGATGATGATGATGATGATGATGATGATGATATTCCAACACAGGATAAGTAGTTATAAAATGAAAATATAAATGGATCATCAAGAATAGTTCATCAGAATTACAGGCAACATGATAACATCAAAGCAGAAAATGCAACATAAAAAGTCAGTATTCAGGGTCAAGGTAGGGTTTCTTCATAAATGGAAATAGACTGAGATCCCTGAGAAGTTCCAAACAATGGAATTATCCAGAAGGGATCGGATTAGGGAAGCAGAAGTGAGAAAGCAGATGTAGCTAGTAAGATAAATAATAGGTAACAGGAGAAAATTCTTCCCATTGTATGGGCTAAAGGAATGGGAAAATCTCTCACTCTGAGTCTCTTTCTCCCCACCACCCATTGCTACTTCTCTAATGAACATACATACACCCAATCAGGTGATAAAATAGGAAACAGGTGACTTTGAGAAGGCAGAAGGCTTCCTGTTCTTTTTAGGGTGTTTTGGGTTTTTTTTTTCCTAAAAAAATGAAAAAAAATGAAAGCTAAATGAAATCGGGCCACCAGCCCAAAGGCCACCTGAACTGGTGAACTGAATTGGGAGGATGTAAATCCCAAGCAGAACAGGAAATAAAATGGTTGAAGGGTACTCGAAAGCACTGGGTGTATTCAAATCAGCAGGCTTGATGACATATATTGGAGGGTACTTAAAACATTGGAATTATCATTACAGAACCACTAGCTATAATTTTTGAGAACTTAGCTATGATAGGAAAAGCCTCTGACTACTGTAAAAGGGGAGATGTAGTACCCATCTTTAAAAAAGAGAAAAAGGTCAATCCTTGTAATTATAGACCAGGCAGCTTAACTTCGATACCTGGGAAGATAGTAGAACAAATCATCAAACAATCAATTTGCAATCACCTAGAAGAGAACAAGGTACTGAATAGCAATCAGCGGGGCTTTGTGAGAAGTAAATTGTGCCTGATCAATTTAATTTCCCCCATAACAGAGTAAAAAGGCCACATAGATATAGAGAAAGCAATAGCTATAATATATCTGTGCTTGGGTAAAGCTTTTGATTTATGACCTTCTAGTCAACAAGTTAAGAATATATGGACTATGCCATACTCTAAATGTGTGCCCAACTAGGGTAATCATTCATGGCTCATTAGACAGATTGAGCAGTGTTTCACTGAGATCAGTGTTAGGGTTGGGATTATTTAATATTTCATCGATAATTTGAGCGAAGGAATTGAGAGTCAGCCTGTGAAGTTTGTAGATGACGCTAGCTTTGGTGAGATGGCCAGCTCATTATAGGACTCTCTAATGGTCCATGATGGTTAATAGTGGCATGTGCAAATTTCAACTTTTAGGACCAAAAAGGAAAAATGAACTATAAAATGAGCAGACAGGCTAGGCAAAATTGTATCAGAAAAAGACCTGGGGATCATAGTGGATGCAATGAGAAGTAGCATTGCCTAGTGGATAGAGCACAGGCCTGGGAGTCAGAAGGTCCTGAGTTCTAATTCTGGCTTCACCACCTGTCTGTTGAGTGACCTTGGGCAAGTCAATTCACTTCTCTATGCCTCAGTTACCTCATCTGTAAACTGGTGATTAATAATGTTGGTATTTGTTAAGCGCTTACTATGTGCAGAGCACTGTTCTAAGCGCTGGGGCAGATACAGGGTAATCAGGTTGTCCCACGTGAGGCTCACAGTCTTAATCCCCATTTTACAGATGAGGGAACTGAGGGCCAGAGAAGTTAAGTGACTTGCCCACAATCACACAGCTGACAAGTGGCAGAGCCAGGATTCGAACCCATGACCTCTGACTCCCAAGCCCGGGCTCTTTCCACTGAGCCATGCTGCTTCTCTAGTACTGTGAGCCCCAAGATGTACTTGGACTGTGTCCAACTTGATTTGCTTTTATCTACCCCACCGTTTATTACAGTGCCTGGCACATAGTAAGCGATTAACAAATACTATCATCATCACCCGACCTGATTAGCTGGTATCTACCGCAGCACTCAGTACAGTGCCTGGCATATAGTAAACATTTAACAAATACCAAAAGAACAAAACAAAAACAAATAAATTGTCAATAAGCTATGTCTTTAAAGCGCTGAGACTCCTGGGATATATTTCAAAGTGTGACATTCAAACACTTTGAAAAGAACCTTCAGCATTGGTTAGGTGACTATAGCTTAAAAGAGATCGGAGTCATGGCACAGAGACTGGAGAAGAGGAGCCAAAAGGAAATAAAGGAGTAGTGGAAAGGTGAAAGGTGTTAGGGCAGTTTAACCTGGGAAAGGGAAGTCTAAGCAGGGCTCTCTTCAAGCATATTGAGGATGATTCATCGATGGGATATTGATGGATCATTTTCAAGTTCCACTAAGGACTGAACCAGAAAAATCTGGTTTAATGTACAGCAAGAAAGTGTTCACATAGACATAAGGAAGCCCTTTTTGATGATAAGGGGGATAGTCCACCTTAGTAGTTTCAGAATGAAGTGGGCCCACACTGAGGAGCCAGCAGTAATAATAATAATGACAATTATACTTGTGAAGCTCTTAATATGTGCCAAACACTGTACTAAATGCTGGGGTTGATACAAGATACTCAGATCAGACACAGTCCCTGTCCTACTTGGGCCTCCCAGTCTAAGTAGAAGGTTAAACAGGTATGGAATCCTCATTTTATAGAGGAGTAATCCAAGGCACTGAAAAGTGAAGTGACTTGCTCAAGGTCACATAGTTCGTAGAAGGGGGTCACTAGACATTGGGTTGAAGGGTATCAATCAATCAATCATATTTATTGAGTGTTTACTGTGTGCAGAGCACTGTACTAAGCCCTTGGGAGAGCTACCAACAGATTTGGTAGACACATTCTCTGCCCACAGAAGTTTATAGTCTAGAGGGGGAGCCAGACATTAATATAAATTCATTAATTCCAGATATGTACAAAAGTGCTGTGGGGAAGAGCTGAAGAGTACCTGGAGACTGTATTATCAAAGCTTCCCAGGTAGCTCAAGCTTAGACAGGTATAAACCTGAAGGACTGGTTCTGATTCAAAGCTGCTCTGATAATAATAATAATGGTATTTGCTAAGCACTTACTTTGTGCCGAGCACAGTTCTAAGCTTTGGGGTACATACAAGGTAATCTGGTTGTACATGTGGGGCTCACAGTCTTAATTCCCATTTTCAGATGAGGTAACAGGCACAGAGAATTTAAGCGACTTGCTTAAAGTCACACAGCTGACGAGTGGCGGAGTCAGGATTAGAATTCATGACCTCTGACTCCCAAACCCGTGCCCTTTCCACTATGCCACTCTACTTGTCTGATGGCATGTAGGACCTCAGCAGGCTCGATTGGTAACGGTTTCTCATGTCTGGAATCTGGATTTACTCTGGAGCAAAGAATAGACCAAGATCCTCTGGGATAAGGTCACTGTGGGCAGGGAACAACGCTTACCAAGTCTGTTATACTGGAGTCTTCCAAGCACTTAGTACAGTGCTCTGCATACAGCAAGCACTCAATAAATATGATTGATTGATCGATCTTCAGAAATAGACTGGACCCTCTAGAAAAAGACCCCCAAAACTAATCCTTACTCCTGAGGGTCTCCAGCCTGGAATCAATTGAAGTGACGTCTCCTTATTGCCTGTTACTGATATGTGCTGATGACTGTTTTTTTTCTAATATTGCTTCCCGTGTTGGAATCTTTCTGTGTGTGTATTATTTCCCCCACTTCAACTGTGAGCTCCTTAAGGGCAGGGACTATGTCTATTCATTTTCAGTGTATTTTCCCCAGTGCCTAGTTCAGTGACTTTGTAGTGCTGTTAGACAACATTTTATTATTTTATGATTCACACTCAAACATCCTATACAAACCAAACTTTAGTACAGATGTCTTGAACATAATCTCTTTGTTAGGGTAAATGTAAGATTGAGAAACAATGTTTTAAGAAAAAATGGATGGTAAGAAAGAACATAAAATAAGTCTAAAGGCTTAGAACAAGAATCCTGCAGGAGAGAGCATGGTGGATTTTGAAGGGGTTGAACAAAGAAGATGGGAAGTGGAGGGAGGGAAAGTCATTTCTTCCCATCAGTCTTCTCCAAGAACAACGTCAAGGAAAGCTCTACCGTACAGTCACCCCAGGTTAGGAGCTGCAGAAGATAAAAACGATCCAAAACACAGGCTGGGACAACTCAAAAAATTCAATCACAGTAAATCACCAGGACCGGCTAGTATTTCTCACGCAATTCTCAGGGAAGTGAAGAAACGTGGAACGGAACGTCTACCCCAAATATATCATTTTTCTTGAAAATCAAATGCCGTGCTCGCGAATTACTGGATGGTGGGATGGGGGACCGGGGGAGCAGTTTAAAAAGAGAAAAGTGAAATTAAGTGTAAGACTGGGAATTAGAGAGTGGTGAGATTTCAGCAAGTAGTGGGAGAAAACAATGAAGAGCAAGTATGGGACTATGTTAAATCGAAGGCAAAATAACAAAGTTCTCTGCCAAGATAAACCAACCACCATTAAAAGGTTAGAATTATAAAAGAGTTAGACAATGTAAGATCTCATTTATGCAGTTGTCAAAAAAAACACAAAACCTCTCGCTTCACAAGTAGCTTGGAAGAAGTATGTTCTAGGCAGATGAATAAATCTGGTAGCAGAACCATAACAAGTTCCAACAAAACCTAGGCACTGATTGTCAAACCTGGGAAGGAAAGAAGCTAATGGGAAAGACACCAAAGAGATCAGGCCTGGGAGAGGTCTGCTAACAGGTTGGACACATTTCAAAACAGGTTGAATCCAGAACCCCTACAGTATGCTTGCTTGAAGAAAGTTTTCTTACCCAAATTGGGCTTGATCTTGGCAAATGAATAATATGTGCTTCCCTGGATATGAAAATGTACAGTATCTAAAGTGTCTCACTTGGGTCCCAAATGTATCACCTACATGAAAGATAATTTGAATGTAGTGTTGAAAGTTGTGACTCACACAAAAATATTCATTATGAGTACAGTTCTTAGCCTTTCTTCACATTTTTCCAGCTGAGATGCAAGGACAGCAAATGGTCCCCACAGAATTTTTTGAGCATCTTCTGTGTTTGAGCTAGGTACGTGGGGGCAGACAGAAGACACAAGTGATGAGATTCCTGTCAGACTAAAGGTTCTGGAGATGCCAAATTTTCTTTGCTAGGTGAAGTGGCGATTGACACACAGGTACAGAAAATAATTTGAATTTTGAATTTAAAAGGGATGTGGGGAGCTTACCTACTTGATCCAAGAACTGGAGAAAGTCGTCAACTTAAGGAAATCACTGTGGCTAAATGAAAGTCAAGCTTGCTGCGCAGAATGAGTTAAGATACTTAACTTACTTCAGAATGAATTGCATTCTCTCTCTCTGTTTCATGTGGGAAGGGAACCTGTCTACCAACTCTGTTTTACTCTCCCAAGTCCTTAGTACAGCACTCTGCACACAGTAAGAGATCAATAAATAGCATTGATTGATAATAATGATAATTATGGCATTTGTTAAGCGCTTACAAGGAGCCAGGCACTGTACTAAGCACTGGGGTAAGCAAATAGGGTTGGACACAGTCCCTGTCCCACATGGGGCTCACCCTCATAATCCTAATTCAACAGATGAGGTAACTGAGGCACAGATAAGCGAAGTGACTTGCCACACTGCTTTCCATGCTGCTTCTTTTTCAGAGAAGCCATCAGCTAAGTAGGTGGCTGCAATTAAAACAATTGCAAAATGATGGGAGTTTTATAGCTGGGAGCTAGGTGGATCTGGTCAGATTTACATTCATGACATGCTTCATATTTACAACATTCAGTACAATAATTTCCCATTCCCATTCTCCATCCCTTTGAGATGCATTTTAATGAGCTCATGGAACTCAATGCTAGGGGCTATTGTTCAGCTTCAAAAAGGATTAGACATTTTTCATGAATGAATGAAAATGCAACAGAACCAACATGGGTGAAAGGAAACCTGAGCTCCAACCAGGCTGACATTTTTTCCCTGCCTCCTCCCACCATTTTCTCCCAGACTGTTCAGCCTGGAAAATATTGGGGGAGGTCGAGGTTGCAGGATAGGGGAAGGAGGGCACCATTTTGGGGGAAGCATCTATAAACTCAGAGTTGGGATTCTCAAGAAATGAAAGCAGTGACAGCTCTTTTCCCATGGTTCAGTCCCTCCCACAGTTTCCCGTAACGTGCTAAGCACACCTACCTACCTGCTGATAGACCTCCTTGGGTTTGTAAAATGGAGGAGATATTTCTGAGATCTCAATAGAAAGGAATGCAATTTTAACATATTGTGTCATTAAGAGTTTAGGAGCTTTTAGACCCAATCTCGAGGTTGTGGAAAATTAGACGCGATGTTGCATTAGACATGTTTTTAGTATTTTCTTCTTTTTGTAAAAGCTGTAATTTTCAGAGTTTAGAACCAATTTAATGTCCCTGGAGTTAGAGCTTTTTTGTATCCATTGTCCATTAGGTGAATTACTAAGCCAGGAATGGAATCCATTTATAATGTATAAAATACTGTAAAATATCTTAAAAACAGTCTTTGGAGGGGAAAAAAGCATCAGGAGTCCATTAAATTTGAAGACAGTGAGTTCTGAGTTTCTTCATATAATCATATAATGGGTTTTTGTGCTTTGATAAGATACATTAGATATTGGAAGATTTATTTAAAAGTTTGAATTCAATAAAAATGTATATAGAACTAATGCAAAATGCATTATGTTTGACAGTTCAGACAGCTTTCAAAACTGAGCGTTTTGTCGAAAAATCCGCTTTAATAATATTTATTATATTTTAATACAAATTAATAAATAATGCATGAAATACAACTGCCAGATATAAATGATAGTGTCAATGGTGCAGATATATCTAGGAGCTTTAGAAGGTTTCTCACCATCCTTTTTAAACTCCTATTTTTAGAGATTCTAGCTTGGCTGTAAAAAAAAAAAAGGATGCCATGGGCTAAAGGGAATCTTGAAAAATCATTTTGTTGAAATTTATCACATACATTGTCAGAAACTTCATTGGGCTCCCAGGCTAAAATAATCTGCTTAGGCAGAGTGGTTTTCGTGGCAGAATGAGCAATTTTCACAGCTGCTAAAGACATCACAGCACCCTTCAGCCCCACTGCTGATGGCCAATATTCCCTAGTGGCGACTTGCTTTGTTAAACGTGGTATATTTACAAGACACTCAAAGACGGCCAATCACTGTATGTCACAGCACAGGTCAAGTCTACTTTTTTGATTTTTCAGTTGCATTAGACACTACGCCCGATTCCCCTAAAATACAAGGGTTGTCTTTCCACAAAACCCCACCTCAAGAAAAGCTCTCACCATAGATGGTGTTTGGCTCTCCTGTGCATGTGTGTGAGACATTTCTTCTGATGTCCTCATGTTGTTGGGCAGAAAGGCGAGGGAGTGATAATAACAATATCAGTAATAATAATTGTGATATTTGTCAAGTGCTTACTATGTGCCAGGTGCTCTAAAGCGCTAGAGTAGATACAAGTAAATCGGGTTGGACACAGTCCCTTTCCCACATGTGGCTCACGGTCTCAATCCCCATTTTACAGTTGAGGTAACTGAGTCACAGCGAAGTTTAGTGACTTGCCCAGGTCACACAGCAGACAAGTGGTGGTGCTTGGCATTAGAACCCATTACCTTCTGACTCCCAGTTCCGTGCTCTATCCTCTAAACCACGAATAGCTGTGGACACCAAAGTAAATCAGAATACGTAGCTGTACAGAGAAAACTTGTTTCTCGTTCCACTGCCTAGACTGTAAGCTCATTATGGGCAGGCAATGTGTCCATTGTTTTACTGTACTCTGCCAAGTGTTGAGTAAAGCACTCTGCACACAGTCAGTGCTCAATAAATATGATTGAATGAATGAACTATCCGATCTCCAGGGCTAGACTTCAAGTCTCCATTGGCCTTCGGTCATTCCCTCATTGTATGAGTTTGTCTGGCTTTTGGTCTCTTTATTTCTCGACTGCTTTCTCAGCCAGTCAATCAATCACTGGAATTTACTGAGCTCTTACTGTGTGCAGAGCACCGTGCTAAAAGCTCGGGAAAGTACATTACAACAGAGTTGGTAGACATGATCGCTGCCCACAGGGAGTTTATAGTCCACAGTCTTCCTGCTGCTCTAGATGAGAACTGGGCCTTCTCAGTGGCTCAAAGAAAGACTGTGTTTAGCTGTCATCTCTTGTTTTTAAAACACCTTTCTACATTGCATCATAATTAGCATTGAATTCGGGGGTATCATCTTTTCCAAAATGTGTTAAATCCTTCTGTCCACATTCCACAGATCCATTGAAATCATCCTCTAATCTTTTCAGGATCAGTCAACCAATCAATCCCATCACAGACATTTATAGAGTCACTTGGGAGAGTGCAACAACTGACCATTGAATGGAGGACTTTGTTTCCGAAAATAAAAACATTAAAAAGGGGTGGGGTGGGGGAACCTAACCTCAGTTTTTTCTCCCCCTTGGTCAGGCAGGGTGCATTTTCTAGGTCCTTTTCTTGGTATGTCTGCCCAGAAGAGGCACTGGATTAGGAAAGAAGAGACCAGATCTGATATCCTGCTTGTTATGTAGCCTCCATGTTTCTCCCCGCTTCTTAGTTCTGTGTAGTAGATGTACAGGTTAGTTTCTCTCCTGGCAACAAATGAGATCCTGGTATAAGGAATATTGTCTCACCAGTGATCTCAAATGGTCAAGAAAAAACACATATCTAAACAGCTCCACAAGCTTTTTAATGATACTTGTTAAATGCCTACTGTGTACCAGGCACTATACTTAGCTTTGGGGTAGATACAAGATAATCATTTTGGACACAATCCATGTCCCATATTGAACTCATAGTCTTAATCCCCATTTTACAGAGGAGGTAAACTGAGGCATGGTGAAATGACCTTTGCATAAGGTCACAAAGCAGACAAGTGGTGGAGGCAGGATTATAACCCAGGTCTTCTGACTCCCTGGCCTGTGCTCTTTCCACTAGGCCATGCTCTATTCTTTTGGGATGCTCAAAGAATAATAATAATAATGGTATTTGTTAAGCACTTACTATGTGCCAGGTACTGTACTAAATCCCACAGATTAGGGGATGAGACAAGTTTTCATTCTCACCATCCATAAACCCTGTTTTTCATGTTCCTGCAAGAAAGGGCTATTCAAGGATACTTGAACCACACCAATCAAATGTGAGGAACAGTTGCACTGAAGCACACGTGAAACAAAATTGGCCATTGGTGCCAGCTTTTCTTATGGTTTTTTGGAGCTGCCTGTTGGGTAAATAACATGCATTTTATAAAAACAGTCATAAATGCAAATTCACATAAGAGACAGAAATGGCTCCTTAGGGTTAAATGAAATACATATTAACAACACTTATGAATAGTAAATAGTGTGCACTTTAAAAATGTGCTCAATATGTATTTATATAATAGCCTGCACGAGCTTCTCCGTCAAGTAAATAATACTGTCTTCAAAAGTCTTTAATTACCTGCAGTATTTGTGAAGGATTTTCTAATAGCTTTCTCGATTTTGGCAGCAAGTAGATTGTCTCAATTGACAATCTCTCCTGTTCTTTGTCCTTTTTTTTCCTCAATTATTTTGGTAAAAATAATTTTAAATTGACACTGAGACACCACCGATTCTATGTGGAACTGCCATCAACACTCTCTTTCACACAAGAAGGATTACAGAGTGAAGTGCGAGAATCCATTCTGACAACTCTTCCTTAAGGAGTGCCACAGAAAAACAAGAGGTGAGGGGGGAGGGGCGCTCATTGGTGATAACCAGGCACACAGCATTCCGATGGCTCTGTGTCAGGGAATTGGAGGTAGAATTTAAGGACTTTGCCGCAGTGTTGAATAATTTGGTGTATGAAAGTTACTCACTTTTCCGATGAGCAAAGTTAGAATCGATCCTAACAGTTTATTTCTCCTGTTATCACCATCCACCCCCTGCCACAATTTGTGCCCTTTGCTCCTTCCACACAAAATTCCTAATTCTCTTTTGTCCTGAACTCTTGTGCTTTGGTCCCATCACTCGACCTTTGCCTCCTCTGCCTGAAATACCAGCCCATCACTAGAGAAAGAGCACGGGCTTTGGAGTCAGAGGTCATGGGTTCGAATCCTGGCTCTGCCACTTGGCAGCTATGTGACTGTGGGCAAGTCACTTCACTTCTCTGTGCCTCAGTTACCTCATCTATAAAAGGGGGGTGAAGACTGTGAGCCCCATGTGGGACAACCTGATTCCCCTGTGTCTACCCCAGCGCTTAGAACAGTGCTCTGCACATAGTAAGCGCTTAACAAATACCAACATTATTATTATTATTATTATTATTATTGTTATTATTATCTTTTCCCTCCTTCGAGGGCCCTTACAACGGCTATCCCGTTTTGGATAAGGGTGTGGAAACAATGAGGTAGCTGAGGAGATCGCATGATTACAAAAGTGATTTCATTATTTATATCTTCTCTCATGGTCTTTTAATTAGCATCTTTCTCAATGCATTTCTCCTTGTTTTCCCGGTTAGATTTTCCTCTCTTTCCACAGACCTCACCTCCTTGTGGGCAGGGCCCAAGTCTACCAACTCTGTTATATTATACTCTCCCACACACTTAGTACAGTGCTCTGCACACAGTAAGTGCTCAGTAAATGCCACTGATTAAGTGTAAGCTATTTTAGGACAGGGGTTACACACCCTAAACTTCTCTTATGCCCCTATTGCAGTATTTTTTTTTCAAACCACAGACCCTCAATCAGTTCTGATGATGATGGTGATGATGATGAGGGCGATTAAGATGATGACAACAACGGTGAATCCCTGACACAGAATTATATGAAAGGGCAGTTTAGTCAGTCAAGGTCACCGGGCAGTAACTAAGTGTGGAATGAAGCGTATAAGGCTCACATCCCTGGAGATATGGATATCCATCTCCGTATGTCATGATTACTTTTTAAACCCCTCGGACGATTTCATCATGCCGAAGCACCATAGGATCAACGACTGCGTTGCTGGGGAGCTCCACTAAATCAGACTTAGGAGACTGGTCTCTGCTTGTAGATCTCTCTTAGGAATGTGAGGCTTTAGGGAGAAGCGTAGGCAAATCGGTAAGTGGCATTTAGGTGTCATTCATCACTAGGTATTAAACCTGGGTGTTAAGTGGTGCTGAAGATACTTTATACCAGATGAGTTGTAAATCCGAGGTCATGCTCACTTGTGATTATTAAAGAGCCCCTGGCAATTTTTGCAAGTCGAAGTGTTAATTCCAATGTCCTGGCCAAAATCCAACTCAGGAAATTACTTTCTGCCTACCTAAATTACTCCTGGAGTTTCAGCTGGAAATTAATTCTCCAGTCAAGTCTTTCTTAGAAAACATTTTTGTGGCTCTTCCAGTCTCCCATTCTCCAGACTCCTCCCTACCTAGTGCTTAGTACCTCCATATCTGCAAAAACAAACAAACAAAACACTGGTTCATTGAGACTTAAAGGGATACAGATGTGGATGGTTCGAAGATACCATCAACACTGATGCTTTTCTATACAAATTACCATATTATTGTTTTGTCCACGACAAGCAGGACGCTTCAAACTTTTGCCGTTCATTACCAGTTTATTCTCCTAAATACTGTAATCAATCAATCCATAGCGTTTACTGAGCACTTACTGTGTACAGAGCATGGGCCGAAGCGTTTGAGGCATGATCCTTGCCTACAAGGAGCTTTCTGGTGTTGCAAAAACATCAAGAAGCACAAAGAACTGTGAGGCCGAGACAGATGCTGATTGGCATAGCAGCCTCACTCCTTGAACAACGCCATATATAGGCACACAACCATTTTTTCCTTCAATGAATCTACTTACACCCTTCTGTAGGCTACTTGCTGTTCCTGGCTCTCACTGTTGACCCCTAGCTTGCACTCGCCCTCGTGCCTTTGAAATTCCACCCCCCTTTGTAACTGACAGGCCATCACTCTCTAAAGACTACCACCTGCATTGTAAACTCCCAAGCACATAGTCGACTCTAAGCTTGTTGAGGGCAGGGATTGTGCCTGTCATATCTATTGTACTCTCCTAAACACTTAGTACAGTGCTCTGACAAGAGCCCGGGCTTGGGAGTCAGAGGTCGTGGGTTCTAATCCTGGCTCCGCCACTGATCAGCTGTGTGACGTTGGGCAAGTCACTTCACTTCTCTGCACCTCAGTTACCTATCTGTAAAATGGGGATTGAGACTGTGAGCCCCATGTGGGACAACCTGATTACCTTGTATCTACCCCAGCACTTAGAACAGTGCTTGGCACATAGTAAGCTCTTAACAAGTACCATAATTGTTATTATTATCATTACAAAAGCACTCGTTCATTCATTCATTTGCATTTATTGAGTGCTTACTGTGTGCACAGCATTGTACTAAACGTTCGGGAAAGCACACTACAACAATAAACAGTGACAATCCCTGCCCACAATGAGCTCACAGGCTAGAAATAAATACTCAATAAATACTACTGATTTTGATTGATTGATTACTTAATTGGATTGTGTTACATTCCCAGAACCAATGTGTGCTGTGAGAATGTTCCCTATTGCTACCATCAAACTATATCCACATTGTATAATAATATATGTATTCATTCATTCGATCATATTTATTGAATGTTTACTACATGCAGAGCACTCTACTAAGTGCTTGGAAGAATTAATAATTATGGTATTTGTTAAGCTCTTACTATATGGCAAGCACTGTTCTAAATGCTGGGGTAGATAGAAGTTTATCAGGTTGTCCCATGTGGGTCTCCCAATCTTAATCCCCACTTTACAGATGAGGTAATTGAGGCACAGAGAAGTGAAGCTGCTTGCTCGAGGTCACACAGCTGACAAGTGGAGCAGAGATTAGAACCCATGTCCTCTGACTCCCAAGCTTGTGCTCTTGCCAGAAAGGCATGCTGAACTGACTGTATTCCTTTTATGGTGAGTACAGGTCTCTTAGCTGAGTACAGGTCTCTGAGCCTTATGGGAGAGACAGCACCACATCTTGCTAGTTCTTTGATTGTCTTTTTAAACACACAGTGTGGAATGGGTTTTATATAGATATATACATTTATGCATGTAAACATAGGATACCGGTTTTTCCACAAGCAGATTAGTTAAGGGCACTAATAAGTTTTTCCTGCAGTGAATCAAGTGATGATCTAAAAGAATGAATGTGACTTGCCAAGCTGCCTTTATTTATCACCTGTGAGTAACTTAACCACTCATAGGCTCTAGCTCATTGTTCATTAAAATCTTGGAGCTGAGATCATTATTGTATATAAATACTCTATTTTCAGGTTTAAAAAAAGACATTTGTCATTGTAGCCATAAAATAAAATTCCTGTGTGTGCTCTTGCATATACGGTATTCAGGATTTTATTCCAGAGCACGTACCTATCACCTAGATAGCCAAGCTTATTAGAAGCAGAGTGATAGTGGTCGTCGGTATTTGTAAGTTATATGCTGGGTGTGGGTGGTATAATAGGTCTTTTTCAGTTTATTCTAAGCAGCCACGCTAGAAGATTCAAAATGGAACCTGAGGCTGGAGAGAGAATTTGCTTCCCGTACTCTGTGAAACTCTTACAATTTACCAAATAGGCTGTGAGTATAATCAAAATGCCTTGAACTACTCACACAAACAAAATTCCCTGGATGTACACACACTAAAGATGACACGCAAATGTTATAAATCACCTTTCAGAATCAACTTGGGAAGCCGCGTGGCCTAATGGAAAGAGCACGGGCCTGGGAGTCAGAGGACCTGGGTTCTAATCCCAGCTCCTCCACTTGTCTGCTGTGTGACCTTGGGCAAGTCACTTAACTTCCCTGAGCCTCAAATACCTAATCTGTAAAATGATGATTAAGACTGCAAGCAACATGTGGGACATGGACTTTATCCAACTTTCTACCTACCCCAGCACTTAATACAGTGCCTGATACATAGTAAGAGCTTAACAAGTACAGTGTTTAACAAGCAAGTCACTTAACTTCTCTGTGCCTCAGTTACTTCATCTGTAAAATGAGGATTAAGACTGAAGGACAGAGACTCTGTCCAACCTGATTACCTTGTATGTACCCCAGCACTTAGCCTGGCCCCTAGTAAGAGTTTAACAAATATCACAATTAATATTATTGCTATTATTATAATTAACAAATACCATTAAAAAAATCAGCCAAGTACTATAGATTAACCTGAAGTAGATTGATATCATGTACCAACCTCGACTCAACATACAATGAATGATTTTCATCAATGACTGAATTCTGGTTCCTGGGTAATAATAATGATAATAATATTAATAATAGTATTTGTTAAGAACTTACTATATGCCAAACACTATGCTAAGTGCTGGGGTAGATAGAAGATCATCAGAGAGGAAACAATCCCTGGTCCATCATCAGGCTCATAGTCTAAAGGAGAGGGACAACGGATATTGAATTCCCATTTTACAGATGAGGAAACTGAGACTCAAATGATTAGTGATTAAGTGATTAGTCCAAGGTCACATGGCAGACAAATGTCCAATAGAGATTAGAATCCAGAAACACTGACTCCCAGGCCCGTGCTCTTTCCAGTAGGCAAGGCTACTTCTGCAATGTCCAGAGAAACAAAGAAGTTGAAAAAAAATTCAAGAATGCCAGGAGGCTCTTCGCAAGTCCTTTGGAGAAGCAGCATGGCACAGTGGATGGAGCACGGAACTGGGAGACCGAGGTCATGGGTTCTAATCCTGGCTCCACCACTTGTCTGCTGTGTCACTTTGGGTGAGTCACTTCACTTCTCTGGGCCTCAGTTCCCTCATCTGTAAAATGGGAATTAAGACCATGAGTCCCACATGGGACAGGGACTGCATCCACCCTGATTTGCTTGTGTCTACTCCAACATTTAGTACAGTGCCTTGCACACAGTAAGTGCTTAACAAATATCATAATTATCATTATTACTATTATTTGCAAGTCTAACACAGAATGTAATGCCAAAGCAATATGGGATCTATTGTATTGTTCTCTCCCCCAGTGCTTAGCACAGTGTTATGCACAAAGTATGCTCTCAGTAAATACTCCAGATTGATTGCTTGACTGAGCTTCAGTTCAAACAAGGTCTAGGGAGCAGAGCAGATATACTTTTCAGACTTCTACATGGCTACAAGACCCAACCAGTTCATTCAATCGCATTTATTGAGCACTTACTGTGTGTGGAGCACTGTACTAAGCACTTGGAAAGTACAATTCAGCAACAAAGAGAGACAATCCCTGCCCACAATGGGCCCACAGTCTAGAAGCAATGACAGGTGCCAAATCAGACTTCCTCTTGAGCTGTATCTTCGGCATTATCTTTGTGCCATATACAACCAAAAGTAAAGAAGTGATCCCCTGAAACGAGATCCCAGCCCACCATCAGTTTACCGGCAGCATCAGAATCATTTGCACTGAAACATGGTCTCTCTGAGCAGGACATGGGGGAAGAATGGATCTTGGTAGGATATAGAATGAGCTGAAGTGTGTATGGAGGGGGCAGGTGAGGAAGAGGAGGTCACAAGGAACACAGAACAAACATTTTCAAGATTCAGGAAACCCATGCCCAAGTGATGCTAAAGACAGCTGAGAGTAAATACTAGCAGGTAGACTGCTTTGGCTATCAGGCATCGGTGGCTCATTCAGCGCAAAACCGTTGAAAACAATGTAATTGCATGATTAAGGGCAACCTTGTGGAAGTGCTGGCTAATTAGAGCATCATCTTTGAACTGAAGGACTCATATACGTGTGCATGCACAAACACACACACGTACACACGTCTTCTTTTGCCATATCACCATTAACTCCCTTATCTTTCCACTATTGATTAGGCGACGGAAGTCATCATTTACCACTGACAGAGGGCTACGTCTTTGTCTCTGAACATGTCCCAGTCCTTGGGGCTGTGGCCTGTAAGATGGGAGGAAACTTGCTGTTTTTCTCCATTATGGTAGCCGTGGTGAGGACTGTAATGGATCTGAAAAATCTTTGGGCAAAGCTGCTGGATCATATAAATGATGATACACTTAGCCACACTGTGTCATCATTTTCGCTTCCCTTGTGAAAATGTTACTTGAGAGGTAGATGGTAGTAAAGAAAGGGATCATAATTCTGAGGAATAACAATCTGTAAGGAAGGGGATATGTAAATCCAAGTTACTAACTAGACTAAACGCTTCCTAATAGTGTCAGTCCTAACAGTACAACAGCAACAGTGCAACCATAGAACCATTAAGCCAAAAGGGCAATATTCAATATGGAAAGGCCCCTGGGTAGGTGAATATTTGCTCCGCGATATCTCATTCGCCCTTGGATATTACCATCAAATGATGAGATTTGGAAAACATATTTCACTTGAGAGTGAAATGTTCAATCCTTAACAAGAAAGTTGGGGGTGGTTACCAGACATTTTCCCCTCAATTGTCTATTTCCTATTGCATTCTAATGGGTTGGCAGTAGGGCTTACATTTGGAAGCTGGAGTTCTGCTCCTCCTGAACTTTAAAAATGTGAGGTTGCCAGTTAGTATAGGTTGAAAATAGCACCGTGTGATTCAGCCAAGAGTTTTGCAGATTTTAAATGTTAAAAAAGAACTGGTGAATTTGCCGCGGGTTGCCGAATCATAAACAAAACCTGAAGGGACAGGGCTTTGATAGTTAAAGGGTAAGATCTCCCTCCCCTTGGATTATAAGGTCCTTGAGGTCAAAGAACATGGGTTGTCACTGTTGTGCTCTCCTGACCTCATAGTAGACTGTCTCACATCCAGAAAGAGCTCCCCCCGCCCCCCCCGAGAATGCCCCCAACTGACTAATTGATTGAAGAGCACAGTTTTCAGGACTCCCTCACCCCCATTCAAGGAAGGGACTGGGCTTTGGCTTTGGGAGATCCTGACCAGTGGAAGTTTGGGGAAGGTGTTTTGTTCAAAGCGGGAAGAACACCGGCCTGGGAGTTGGGGGCCTGGGTTCTAATGTCTGCTTTCCATATGCCAGCTATGTGACCTTGGGCAAGTCATCTCACTTCTCTGGGCTTCAGTTCCTCATCTGTAAAATGGGGATGAAATACCTCATTCACCCTCTCTCTTCGTCTCTAAGGCCCATGTGGGACTGTGTCGGACCTGATTATCTTGTATTTAGTCCAGCACTTAAAGCACCACTTGTAAACTAGCTGTGGTGAAGGAAAGCATCTATAAGCATCTGTTACATTATACTGTCTGAAGTGCTTAATACGGTGCTCTGCATGCAGTATGTGCTCAATAAGTACCATCGATAGATGGACCGGTACATAGTAAGTGCTTAATGAACACCAGCTTTATTCTTATTCCAACTTTGCTCAACTGATAGGTTTTTTGGCAGCAGCAGTGTGGCTTTTCTGAAAACAGGAGGTTGTCTCCATTCATCCTTTTTTAAAAAAACTGTTGTTTTTTTTTAAATGTCCAAAACTTTGGACATTTGGGTTCAGGTACTCAACTGTACACACAAATCAACACACTTGGGATGAAAGAAGGAGAAGCAGTTGTAGCCTAGAGGAAAAAGCTTGGGCTTTGGAGTTAGAGGACCTGAGATCTTAGCCTGGCTTTGCCCATTGCTTGCTGTGTGAACTTGGGCCAGTCACTTGACCTCTCTGTGCCTCAGTTTCCTCAACCGTGAAATGGGGATTCAATACCTGTTCTCCCTCCTTCTTAGACTGTGAGCCCCATGCAAGATAGGGTCTGTATCCATCCTAATTGACCTGTACCTATCTCAGAGCTTAGAACAGTGTTTGACACATAAAAAGTGCTTAACAAATGCCATAAAAAATAAAAAAATTAGATTTGATGCAAAAAAAATAGCAAAATGTGAAAAAGCAAGCAGGCTGGCCTAGTGAAAGAGCACAGACCTGGGAATCGGAGGAACGGAGTTCTAATCCCAGCCTTGCCCCTTGTCCTCTGTGTTACCTTGGGCAAGTTATTTAGCTTCTCTGTGCCTCGGCTACCTCATCTGTAAAATGGGGATTAAATCCTACTTCCTCCAACTTAGACTGCAAGTCCTATTGTGGGTCAGGAATTGCATCCAGCCCGATGATCTTGTACATATGCCAGAGCTTAGTACAGTGCCTGGCACATTGTAAGCGCTTAAAAAGTACCATTAAAAAAAGAAATGTTGCAATCAGGGCTGCAGCTGCTGTCCTTCTGGATTTCAGGGAAGCAGCGTGGCTCAGTGGAAAGAGCATGGGCTTTGGAGTCAGGGCTCATGAGTTCGAATCCCAGCTCTGCCACTTGTCGGCTGTGTGACTGTGGGCAAGTCACTTAACTTCTCTGTGCCTCAGTTCCCTCATCTGTAAAATGGGGATTAAGACTGTGAGCCCCACGTGGGACAACCTGATTCCCCTATGTCTACCCCAGTGCTTAGAACAGTGCTCGGCACATAGTAAGCGCTTAACAAATACCAACATTATTATTATTATTATTAGTGTGGCTTAGTGGATAAAGCCCAGGCCTAGGAGTCAGAAGGACCTGGGTTCTAAGCCCAGGTCCACCACATGGTCTGCTGTGTGACTTTGGGCAATTCATTTCACTTCTCTGGGCCTCATTTACCTCATATGTAAAATGGATATTGAGAGTGTGAGCCCTATTTGGGACAGGGATTGTGTCCAACCCCATTTGCTTGTATCCACCCCAGCGTTTAATACAGTGCTTGGCACATAGTAAGCGCTTAAATACCATAATCATTATTATTATTATTATTTTAGAGAAGCAGCATGGCCTAGTGGCAAGAGCACAGGCTTGAGATTCAGAGGTTATCTGCTCTGTGACTTTGGCCAAGTCACTTTACTTCTCTGTGCCTCAGTTACCTCATCTGTAAAATGGGGATTAAGACTGTGAGCCCCTTGTGGGAACGGGACTGTGTCCAACCTGATTAACTTGTATCTAGCCCTGTGCTTAGAACAGTGTTTGGCATATAGTAAGGGCTTAACAATTGCTATTATTACTATTATTATTATTTTCTTGTTTGTTGCCATCAGCTGCAACCTCATTCTGCTGCTGGTGACATTCAGAAGAACCCCAGTGGTATGTTTCTGGGTATATGCTGTTCCTCTGGTTTGGGGGTAGTTCTCATTGCCCCCACACTGGAACTGGTTCAGTCAATCAATCAATCAATAGTATTAAATTGATCAATTGATTGTGTGGTATTTCTCTCTGCCCCTGCACTGAAGCTGGTTCTTCAGGGACAAGGATTACTCCTTCCCCTGTAGACTGCCTCTGTCAGGACCAAATCCTCTCTGTGTCAACTGATCAATCGATGATATTTATTTGGCGCTTACTTTGTGCAGAGCACTGTACTAAGCTCTAAAGAGAGTACAGTAGAACAGGGTTCATAGACATCTTCCCTCACCAAGTGAGCTTACAGTCTAGAGGGGAAGACAGACATTAATATAAACAAATATAATATCAGTAAAAACGGAACCCATGCTCTACTAGGGGAAGAGTTGGTTCTGAAAAACTCCCTGTACCTGGTCTCGGTGGTTTCTAAACAATGAATATCAGTTCTGCTGCTTCCCCTGGAGAAGGGCTGGGGAGAGAACAAGCCTGGAATAGCTCTAGGGCCCAGCAACAAACAGCTAGGAAAAGGCCTGGCCATGAGGATCCAGGGGGATCTCAGTGCACCAGTAAGCAGGCACACCAGAACACCCGCTCTGTCACCACCCCTCTGCCTTCCTGCTTCCCTTCTTCCGTCCATCCCCCATCTGTTATCTATCTGTCCTTAGACTGGGCCTTTAGCTTGGTAGAATCACATTAAGGAGAGAAATCTCTAAAGGTCACTTAGCCCATCGTCTCAATCCAGGGATAGAGACCTGCAAACAATCCAAGCCCAAAGGCTTTCTATCTGCCATGCTGGGGCCCATCTTTTGTGGCACCTTAGAATTTACCCTTCTCTATCACGATGGCAAAGCTGAGTTGAGGAAGGGTTGGTGAAAATCCCATGGGTAATTAGAAATACATGCAGAGTGATAGATTTTTCTCAACAATTTGCAATGTTTCAGTCATTGGAAGGCAAATGATTTATTTGACTAGCCATCTGTTTTCTTCACCCTGTATTTTTCTGGATTTTTATTACTGGTCAGACAAGATGGATAGTCATTTTAATAGAAGGAACTGTCCACTTGTTTTCAGCCTAACAACAGCTAAGGACACGTTATTTTAGAGCATGTCCGGGAACTATTTGGTATGAACATTCAATCAGTCAATCAGTTGTATTTATTGAGTGTTTACTGTGTGCAGAGCACTGTACTAAGCCCTTGGGAGAGTACAGTATAACAGCTCACAGTCCAGAGGGGGAAAATACATTAATATGAATAAATAAATTGTGGATATGTACATAATTCCTGTGTGGCTGAGGGGGAGATGAATAAAGGGAGCAGATCAGGGTGATGCAGTGGGGAGTGGGAGAAAAGGAAACGAAGGCTTAGTTAGGGAAGGCAGGAGGATATGTGGGACTGTAGAGAGGAATAGCCCCCTCTCAGGGTCAAACCTGGAGAGTTTCCGGTACTCTACCAGTCTTGACTATGGGAGGGAGAGTCAAGCAGAAGCATATCTCTTTCATTCCTAGCTTGGCCAGTGGCTAGCAAATGGAAGGCAATCTGCTACAAGTCAAAACTCACCTGTGCTGGGCAGCAGCGGCATGGGAGAGAATTGAGGGTGGAGACTCAACTTTAATGCGTGGAAGGAGGAATGGTAAGCCACTTCCGATTTTTATCAAGAAAACTCTATGGATACATTACCAGAACGATTACAGATGGAGGTGGGGCAATCTGGGAGAGATGTGTTCATCGTGTCGCTATGGGTCGGAGATGACTCAACAGCATAAGACAAGAGAGGGATAGAGATCAGGGTTGCAGATGTGGATTCGGGAATCCTCCTCATAGAAGTGGTAGTAGAAGTACAGTGTGCGAATGAGTTTTCCCAGGGAGTGGGTGTAGATTGTTGTTGATATTTAGAGGTTCAGTGTGAACTTATTTAATTCCCAGACTCTTTGCAAAGGCTATGTTGAAGTCCATTAATTAATCATGTCCCAGATCCATCTTAGAAGACATCCGAATGTTATCTGGCAGGCTCTTCAAGATCTCAGAAAAGTGCATCTGAGTTGCCTTCCATTGGAACCCAGTTTGCAATAGGGAACAACAGTCATCTAGAAATACCCCATTTCAAACTCCTCCCAGAGCACTCCGTGGCCCTAGTCTTATTGAAGTTGGGTATTAATTATGGTATTTGTTAAGTGCTTACTATGTGTCAAGCACTGTTCTAAGCACTGGGGTAGATACAAGATAATCAGGTTGCCCCATGAGGGGGTCACAGTTTTAATCCCCATTTTACAGATGAGGCACTGAGGCACAGAGAAGTTAAGTGGCTTGCCCAAGATCACACAGCAGGCAACTGGTGGAGCCAGGATTAAAACCCACATCCTCTGACTCCCAAGTCCATGCTCTTTTCACTAAGCCACACTGCATCTTTTTCATAGGTATTCAGAATTAAGAATTTTCAGGATGGCCGATCGATTTAGCCAGCACTGAGGGCTCATTGCAATGGGCATTTACTGAACTGGACAAAATGGTGGCAATTTTATAACACCATATCCTTAGCCATCCCCAAACATGACCATTCTGGTCTGGAAAGCGAAGCATTTGCCAATATATTATTAAAATTCTGTGTTGGGCCAGCAGAGAAATAATCGGTATGGAATCAAAAGGATGCCCGGTAACAATGTCCTTTTGTATCCTGCCCGTATTTGCCCATTACCAAGGGCTATTGGCTCCTCCTTCTTACTCTTGAGATTTTATTGGACTTTTCATTTCCAAAGGTGACCCCCTGGGAAGCTGCCCGGACTTCCTCCTCCTCTAAGTAAGACATATGGTTGGGCCTTGACAATTTGAGGAGTCTCTTTAATTTTTCAGATGAGGAAGCTGCTCTCCAATCATTGCCAAAGAAATATCCAGAGAGGGATAACTCAGGAGACTGGCTGTACATATGCTTTTGTGTAGAAGGAAAACATCTACAGACACCTCCAGGTATAGCCATTGGTTTTACATGTTCTGAGTAATGTGGATCCTGCAGGCCAGCTCGTTTTAGAATCTTTCATGGATAATAGGCACGAGGCTACTCTGCGAGACCAGCTGGAAGCCAAAGTCCCCTCTCACCGCTGAAGCTGGTAGGCAACTCGGAAATAGCAAAAAGCAGAAAAAAAAAAACACTCAGAATCAGGTCAAGCCACAGTTTGAACTTCGCCTTGTGATTGGATTTGGCCCCATGAAGCGCCGGTCTCTTAAAGGGACAGGTGGAGGTTCTCAGAGCACGGACTTTAGTAGACATGAATACACACACGCGTGCACACACACACACACACACACACACACACACACACACACTGGGGAAGCATGTGGAACAAGGAGTTTAGAGTGAAAATAATTGGTTGGATGTTTCCTGCCCAATTAAAACCTGAGATCTCCCAAATTTCCATGGAAAGTCAATTGATCTGCTACCTGGATGGGTTACAAATTCCTGAAGCACAGATGATCTTAAAAAAAAAAAAGAAAATCCTGTTTTGGTTGCTTTTTTTAAAAAAGACAAAAACACCCAAACACTCCTTGGGGGCAGAAAAGAAGGAAAATAACTGGCCACTGCATCTCAGGAAGTTCAAAATACAGCTCAAGACACTACTAAAAAGGGCTCTCCTAAAATGAAGAGAGAAGCAAAGCAGCTTCTATGGGAAAGGACTAGGAATCTTTACTTTAGAAATGTCTAAATGATGGACAGGGCAATAAACCCAGAATTGTTCAATGTTAGCACTTAGTACAGTGTTCTGCACACATTAAGTGCTCAGTAAATACCATTGATTGATGTTGGCATTACACTGAATTCTTCCCTCTCTTTCAACCCCCACTCTCAGTCTGTTACCAGATCCTGTTGTTTCATCCTGTTTCATCCTGTTGTAGCCCTACTGAGAGCTCACCTCCTCCAAGAGGCCTTCCCAGACTGAGTTACCCCCTTTTCCCTCTGCTCCCTCTGCTCCCCCTCTGCTCCTCCTCTGCCCTCTGCTCCTCCCCTTCCCCCCTTCACCTCCCCTCAGCTAAGTCCCCTTTCCCTCTGCTCCTCCCCCTTCCCCCCTTCACCTCCCCTCAGCTAAGCCCCCTTTCCCTCTGCTCCTCCCCCTCCCCCTTTCCCTCCCCTCAGCACTGTGCTCATTTGTATATATATTTTTATTACCCTATTTATTTTGTCAAAGAGGTGTACATCCCCTTGATTCTATTTATCATGATAATGTTGTTTTGTTTTTGTTTTGTTCTGTTTTGCTCTGCAGTCTGTCTCCCCCAGTTAGACTGTGAGCCTGTCATTGGGCAGGGATTGCCTCAATCTGTTGCCGAATTGTACATTCCAAGCGCTTAGGTCAGTGCTCTGCACATAGTAAGCGCTCAATAAATACTATTTAATGAATGAATGAATGAATCCCCCAGAATCAATCAAATGATGGTATACAATGAGCACTTAATGGTATTCATTGAGCACTTACTTTGCCCTGAGCACTGCACTGAGTGTTTGGGAGAATATAACCAGAAAATCCCGATCACTGGTTTCAAGGCATTCAGTGAGCTCTCTTCCTCCTGCTTATCCTCTGCCCTCTTCCACTACATCCCAGCTCAGAGTCTTCATTCCTCTCAGGCTAACTGAGTCACTTGGGTTCATTCTTGTCTCCCCGAATACTGACCTCATGCACATGCCCTTCTCCCTGCCTTGTAACTCCCTCCCCCTTCAAACCTGACAGACCACAGCTCTCCCCATTTTCAAACCTCATCTGAACTCATTTTTTCCAGGAGGCCTTCCCTGATTATTTTTTAATCTTCTCACATATCCCCCAACTCCCAACTCTCCAATTCCTCACCATCTCAGCTCATAAGTAATCACAACCTTCCCTCCCCCGTAGCACCTATGTACGTATCATCATATTCTATTGCTTCCTCCTGTCTGTCATTTATTTTAGTGTCTGCCTCCCCAGGTTGATTTTATACTCCTTGAGTGCAGGAATCGTTTCTACTAATCTTGTTGAAATCTCCCAAGGGTTTAGTACGGTGCTCTGCACAAGTAGGATAATGATCAAAGTCTGTTGAGTTGGAAGTGTATCCCAGGGAAGCAGATAATATTAATAATAATAATGGCATTTTGTTAAGCACTTACTTTTGTCCCTTGTTGCAGCCTCCAGCCTGTGTGCCTCGGTTTCGTCATCTGTAAAATGGGGATTCAGTGTTCTCCCTCCTACTTAGACGGTGAGTCCTGTGTGGGGCAAGGACTTTGTCCAACCCTGTAAAATGGGGATTCAGAGTATGAGCCTTAAGGGGGACAGAGACTATGTCCACCCTGATTAACATGTATCTACCCCAGTGCTTAGAACAGTGCTTGGCACAAAATAAATGCTTACCCCCCCACACACAATTATTATTCTTTTTATTATTGCACGACGGTCGGTTGGTATAAGGGTGCAGCCGGTGGCCACAGAGCACCCCCTCAGCCCCAGACTCTGGGGCGTCCTCATCTAGATCAGACATTATTATCATCGAGCAAGACACTCAGTTCAGCCGTATCAATCTTTGGTGCCTCTCTAGCCTAGTGAGGACAGACCCCACAGCCTTTTGGAAATGAAAGAGAAGTTTGTCTCCAAGGTTCCTGTGGAAAACCAGTCACATATATTAGTTCAGTTGGATAGGATACTACCCTGCTTAATCAGAGAAGACCTGCAACCAAACCCTTTTGCACCCCACACCTTCTCTAGAGAAATCCTATGCTAAGCAGAAGGATTTCGAAAGCTGTGAAATTCTCCTGGCCTGGAATCACACTCCTTACCGACACTCCTCCGTTGCGTTCGCCAGCCTGGATTCACTGAATTCCCCAAGTCCCAGGGAAAATGTAAACACGTTCTCAATTCTGAACATATGGGTGACTTGAGTTGAAACCAGTTCCAACTCTATCCCCGTCAAGCTACTGGCGGAAACTGCAGAGAACAGACAGAATCAGCAAGGAAAGACTGCAACAAGGATGGGTGTCTGCTTGAATACTTCTGAGCTACTCTCCAAATGCTGTGCCATTTCACATGCATTATATCTGTGATCTCTTCATATCCTGTAGCCCTTAGCTGAGTTTCAAAGAAAAATCTGACTGCACATGGTCCTTTCAATTGTTAAGGCCAAGGAGAGGTATTTTGTAAGGCTTGTAAAACTTGATTCCATTTTGTAATCTCATTCCTTCTAGCTTAATACTGTTAGTAGAATCACCATTACAAAAAAGACAATATATTAACATTATTCTTTCCCCCCGCCACACCCACCACAATCAGGTTACATGTTGAAATGTCAAACCGAGTGTTTCTTTCTTAAATTTCATTTTTTCAGGCGGCCTTTAACCAATTTCACATCTCCCACCTGACTGACCAAAGGTGGACATACATCCCTACAAATCTATCAGCTATGGAGACACAATTGTGGAGATTGACGTAGGAAGTACAGACAGAGCTGAAGAAATAGCATTATCTTTAACCATATAGAGAATAACGAAAGGTCAGAAGAAGCAGCTGTACCTAATCTGCTTAGTGGAGCAAATAAATACCCAAATAAAAAAAAGTCTCCAATATCTGTGACATTTTCCCCCATAATGGGCCTTTTCTGAACGCCTCGGGAAAATATCTCCGTGAACAGAAGCGGTTAGTCTTTTCTTTCCAAAGTGAACATTTAACTTTAACTTTGATCAATGGGTTAACTCATCATGGCTATTGATTCCAACCAGTCAATCAGATAATTTGATCAATCACTTATATGTATTGACGGCTTACCTTGAGCAGAACACCGTACTAAAGGTTTATCACTTAACTATATTGAGCACCTACTGTTTGCAGAGAGCTGTACTGAACATTAGGATGAGTCCAAAAGAGTCAGTAGACCCAAACCCTGCCCTCGAGGACCTAAGGACCTAGCGAGGGAAACAGTTTCAAAATAAATCAGGAGGAAAAAGAGAATAGAAAAATGGATAAGTGGATATGCAAATGCTAAAACTGTAAAGAGTGCAAGTCTTTATATCCTAAAGCAGGTTCTATAGGAGGTTGTGTGTATGTAAGGGTGGAAGTGGCAGTGATGTGCTGGCAGAGACGTGCCTAGGTGGTAGTTTGCAGGTTATGACCTGGGGAGAAGAAAATTTGAGCAGGGTTATTACAAGGAATCAAAATAGATATTTGACGGAATGGAATCCAGAAGTGAGGTGAGATCCTCACAAAGATTTGAGTGCTTTTAAATGTACGCTTGATGAGTCAAGCTCATTTTCTTCTTGGTACTTCTCCATCCATAGCCCATCTATCCACTACCTCATGCCTGATCTGGATTCTCAAATAATAATAATATTAATTATAATAACAGGAATATTGTCACTTGTTAAGCGGTTACTCTGACCCAAGCCCTGTATTAAGTGCCGGGGTAGATACAAGAGAATCAGGTCCCACATGGGGCTCACAGTCTAAGTGGGAGGGAGATCAGGAATTGAATCGCCATTTTACAGATGAGGAAACTGTGGCCCAGAGAAGCTAAGTGACTTGCCCAAGGTCACCCAGCAGATAAGTGGTGGACCTGGGATTGGAACCCAAGCCCTCTGACTCCCAGACCCATGCTTTTACCACTAGGCCACACTGCATTCTACTAGCATGACTTCAATCAGGCCTGCAAAGGAACAGCAAGTTATTCTGGGTCTCATCAGAAAAAGTAATAATCAATTAATTAATTTGAGAAATTAGCGTAGTCTGTGCTCAGTCTGCTGCAAAGTTGAAATAGATCCCAAACCCACAAAATTTCATCCTCTGATGCCATTCCACCTGATCTGTTTTAACTCTTTATAAATGTTTGTATGAAGAAGGCACTATATTATGTTGGCCAGTGAATAAGTAGGCTTAGGTCAAACACAAGATTAACATTTCTCTTCTGTGCTGAATGGTCTTTATTTCCTTCTTCTTTAGTCCTTCTGTCTTCTAATTTTGGACATCACTTCTTTGAGCTCTCAAGACAGAGTTCCCTTAAGAGTACATTCCTCGGTAATATGTCAAATGTAAAGAAAAAGGGGTCCCTTTCTTGGTCTCTGAGTTTTTCCATATCCATGTTCCTTGCTAGGTTATTTGTGGATGGATGTATAAAATATAATCTGTGGGAGTCAGAAGGACCGGGGTTCTAATCCTGTCTCTGCTACTTGTCTGCTGGGTGACCTTCGGCAAGTCACTTCACTTTTCTGTGCCTCAGTTATCTCATCTGTAAAGTGGGGATTAAGATTGTTAGCCCCATGGGGCAGAGGGACTGTGTCCAACCCAATTTGCTTGTATCCACCCCAGTTCCCCTAAATTATACCTCTTGTGAAACCACCTTTTTTCATTATTAATGGTATTTGTTAAGTGCTTACTGTCAAGCACTGCTCTAAACGTTAGGGTAGATACAAGTTAATCAGGTCAGACACAATCCCTGTCCCACGTGGGGCTCAGAGTCTAAGTAAGAGGGAGATCAAGTACTGAATCTCCAATTTTCAGTTGAAGAAACTGAGGCCCAGGGAATTTAAGTGACTTGCCCAAAGTCACACAGCAGGAAAGGGGCAGAGGTTGTATTAGAACACAGGTCCTCTGACTCCCAGGCCCGTGCTTTTTCCACTAGGCCACGCCGATTCCCTAATCCCCTACAGGGGATTATTAGGGATAATCCTCCATTTATCTCAGATAGATTGGAAGGGCAAACTTATCCATTCGAATTCATAACTGATTTGCAATTTTTAGAACTCTTTACCTTGACTGCAATCCATGGGGAAGGAACTGCTTCCTGTTTTCCACCAAATATCTTTCTCTTCTTTCTCATTTTATTGGTTACTTCAGTCTGTCTTTGTTTATGGATGCGATCAATATTACTATTAAAGTGCTCCAGGCCAAGCCGTGTTAGGGTCAGAAGAATTACCTGTTAAAACAGAATTGTAAGCCTGATGTACCACAGAGATACCAAACACCTTTTCGATATCCATTATAGGGTCAAGCTTCACTTCTGCAGCCTTAAAAAATGATTTCTGCAGGGTTTACTTTGAAGTTTTCTCAATGAAAACCAGCAGGGAAGGCTGAATATCTGTAAAGTCCTTATTTTCAAGGAAAGATGAACCTGTAAATGTTTGGGGTTAAACATAAGCCTCTGGAATATTCTCTCAAAGATTTGAGCTTTCCCAAGGAAATCTGCTTCGTGCCAGACCTTTGGACTGGCTTCTTGTTGTCTTTATCGATCATTCCTCATGCCAAAAGATAATGCCCAACAATACAGGATGGGCTCAGTTGAACTCAGAATTTCCCTCACAAGTGGACATTTTAAGTTGAAATTGCTACCCTGCATGCCCGCCTCTTGAAGATCACCATGACCCAGAGGTAAGAATGTCTTGAGAACAGGTCAGGCAATCATTCAGCAACATTGACTGAGGGCTCACTTGGTGCAGAGGATGGAATTAAAGTGATCTGAATGGTTACAAAGGAAGTGGGAAGTTGAACAAGGCACAGGAAATGTAGTCCTTGCCCTTGAGGAACACACATGCCCATCCAGATCGATAGAGGACACTGTTGCTGCCCCCTTCCCCCCCTCCCACTCCTCCCACCAACTGCCATCGTGACTCCCAGAATCCTTCCTCCCAGCATGCCTTGTGCACTGCCAGTAGTGAAGATCTAAGACCGCAAAGCAGTCTCTGGGCCTCTCTCTCCACCAGATGGTCTAGAGAATCCACCATGAGTACCCCTTGCCCAAAACCTCAATATTGAGAATATTTGTCATCTTCCTCTACCAGACTGCTATACTGCCAACCCAGGATCAAGCACCAGCTCTTCTCTACATCAAGCAGAACTCCCACCTGACCTGCTTCACATCAACCCAGCAGGAGGGAAAGAAGAAGCCACAGCCTGGGGTGGCCTCCATGGAACCTGTGGGAGAGCAGAAGGCTGCTGCCGGGCGCTCACTGTGGCCACAGTTGTGACTGTGGACTCTGAGCTGGGAGGAGACTAGGATTCTGGTCCTCCTGCCACAGTGCCCTACTGAGCCTTGTTCTTGTCCTCATATTCTCTTAAAGTTTTGTTTCATCTCACTTATATGTCTGTCACCAGCACCCTCTCCCCCTTTTTATTTTGAGATTGTGAGCCTCATAAGGGACAGGGACCATATCTAGTCATCCTCCCCACCCCCATGTACCCTATCCCAGTGTTTAGTACAGCACTCTGCACACAGTAAGCACTTAAGTACTATTATTACTATCTTCCTCAGAGGCAGAGATGGCCAAGCATTGGACTCTGGTATAGAGATTTTACAACTTGGGCTAATGGAAAAACACTCTCCTTTCTCGTGGTCCCTGTGGAATGATGTCATCGCAGTGAATAAAAAAATACCACACAAAGAAAGCGGTAGTCAGCATTGGTACCTGGCACGAGATTCTCTAGGCAGCCAGGCTCCAAGTTGCTTGAATTCCTGGAGGCTGATGGTCTGGCATTCCGGCCACGCACAGTACTGGATTTAGTGAGTGCCTATTTAGGGCAATGTGCTGTCAGGCAGTTTTCCTTCTAGCTAATGTGGTGATAAAATTGCTGTCAGTAGAGCCTGGAAGTTCACACACCATTGTCAGGATGTCCCACAGTCCTCTGAAAAGAGGCGGTAATAGTGGTGGCGGTGGGCAAAATCAATCAATCAATCAATAATAGCTATTGAGACTTTCTTAGTACAGACCATGGAACTAAACACTTGAGAGAGGAGAGTACAGTCAGATAACTCTTCAACTTCTGTCTGGGCCTTTGTCAGCTCAGTGTCGTCAGTTGGTCATATGAGAGGGGAATGGGCATTTTTTTTGTTTTCTCATTTACATCTATTCCTTGTAACAGTTTCAGTTTGGGAAGGTTACGAGGTAGAATTTTCTACTTCTCCCTCTCCGTGGAATGTCTACATAATGCTGTTCCTTCCTTCCCTCCTTCCTTCCGTGACCAATCCAGGAATAAGCCTAGGTCACTGGATAAAAAGCCTTAGAACGTCTCTTCCACCGACCCTCTTACCAGGGTGAAACGCCACCATTTGTCATTTGCTGGCCCTTAACGACAGCATCTGGTCACAAAGCAATTACCTAACCTTTCATTCCCCTCCTAATTACAGAAGATCCTGTACATGCCTTAATTGCCTGCAGTCAAATAATGTGCCCTTCTCCAGTCTTCCCTCTTTCTGCCTCTGGGTCTTTTTCTCTCCCTCTTTTCCTCTCTCCAACTCGTTGAAATGGCACCTAAAGAACAAATTGCCTCCTTTGTCTGGAGTCTGCTTATTCACAGTGGGGCTCTTGAACTGAACAAACCTGAAGATGTCAGGCTGTATAAACACTCGGGGAAAGATATGTTTCATAAAGGTTCCTGCTCTGGAAAATTATATGCTACTTGCAAAATGCTTTGCCACATTTAAAAATGTAATTATACCCTTCTTCTTAATGACTGACGTGGCATATGTTTACACATGTTTTAGCTGACTTATGACAGTACACAGTGGTACAATGGTACATTGGGGGCAACCACAAAAACCCGACAGGAGTAACATCTGAATCTGTCTGTTAACCTTGCCCAAATATTTTAGAATAAGCAGGGCACCTAGCCCCCTGAGATTTCTCTATCTTTCGATAATGAATTTAGTTGGCTTTTCCCATGGTAGTTTGCAAGTCTTTTTAGTTCAGTGGCTCTGATCGGAATTCAGGTTTGTGTTGTTGCTCAGTTTGGGGGCAGATGTGCAGTTTCCAGGGTGTCAGATCTGAAACTAGCTGAGGGGACAGGGGAGTGATTTAATTAAAAGTAGAGTCACGTATACTGCTTGTTTCCATTTCCTAATACTATAGGTATGACCCTGAGCCCCACCTGTTGGTCTACTAACCTGGGGAGGCCTTCTTTGTGATGAGTCTTGTATTATTATCATTATTATTGTTATTACTTTGGTTCAGCACTTACTCTGTGTCAAGCCCTGTTTGAAGCACTGAGTTAGGTACAAATTAATCAGGTTGGACAGAGTCCTTGGCCCATCTGGGGCTTACTGTTTACATAAGAGGGAGTACAGATATTTAATTCCCATTTTTTATTTTATTTTTCTATTCATTCATTCAACCATATTTCTTGAGCACTTACTGTGTGCAGAGCAGTGTGCTAAGTGTTTGGGAGAGTACAATATAACAGGAAACAGACACATTCTGTTCCCACAGTGAGCTTTATGTGTGTGTGTGTGAGTGTGTGTGTGTGTGTGTGTATATATGTAATTGTGGTATTTGTTAAGAGCTTACTTTATGCCAAGCACTGTACTAAGTGCTGGGGTAGATACAGCATATTAGGTTGGACACAGTCTCTGTCCCTCGTGGAGCTCACAGTCTTAATCCCCATTTTACAGATGAGGTAACTGAGGACCTGGGAAGTGAAGTGACTTGCCCAAGGTCACACAGCAGACAAGTGGCTGAGGCGGGATCAGAACTCATGACTTCTCCCAAGTATGTATGTATATATGTAAAACACTACTTTTTCTTATTACTCTATTTGGAATTATTTTTACATCTGTCTCCCCCTGCACCTCCAGCACCCTTTGACTGTTTAATTTGTGGAGTCTGACTGAAGTTGAAGGGAGAAGGAAAGAGGCAAAGGGGCCCCGATGGTGGAAGAATCACACGTTCCTGGTCTATTTCCCACTTGCTGGAAAGCTAATGAGCAATCTCAGAAGGCCTTCAGAATTGAATCCATTTCTCTACCTTGGGAGCATAAGGCGAAAAAAGGAAATTGAGTAATGAATGTGCCCCCGTGAACAAGTTTCAGGGGCCACAGTGTCTCTACCCTGCAAGTGGAGTCAAAGCAGCCCTTTTAGAGGGTGAGCTCCTTGTGGGCAGAGAACGTGCCACTTCTTTGTTTGGGATTTCCCAAGCATTCAGTGTGGTGTGCTGTACCCTGTGGGAGCTCACAAAATGCCATGACTATGACTAGATCTTTAGAATGGAAACTTCTTATGGGCAGGGAGGGAGTTGCTTGTTTGTTTTGAAGTTATCAAGCATTCAGTGCGGTGCCTGGCACCCAGTTGTATTCCTACAACTATTTAGGTGAACTGGAGAAAATTAAGAAACTTAACTAGTGCAACAGCTTAGAATTCTCCAGTTCTCTAGAGATCCCTTTATTCATCCCCCTCCTAGCCCCATAGCACTTATTTACATATCTGTAATTTATTTATATAAATTTTGTATGAATCACGTTGGACAGAGCCCTTTGCCCATCTGGGGCTTACTAAGTAGGAAGGAGTACAGGTATTTAATCTCCATTTTTTATTTTATTTTTCTATTCATTCATTCAATCATATTTCTTGAGCACTTACTGTGTGTCAAGACTGTAGACTGTAAATTCTAATAATAATGATAATAATAATGATAATGATTGTATTTGTTAAATGCTTACTATGTGCCAAGCACTGTTCTAAGTGCTAGGGTAACTACAAGGTAATCAGGTTGTTCCACGTGGGGCTCACAGTCTTCAACCCCATTTTACAGATGAGGTAACTGAGGCTCAAAAGTTAAGTGACTTCCCCTAAGTCACACAGCTGAAAAGTGGCAGAACGGGGATTAGAACCCATGACCTCTGTCTCCCAAGCCCGTGATCTTGCCACTAAGCCAAAGCGCCTAGTACAGTGCTCTGCACACAGTAAGTGCTCAGTAAATATGATTACTAACTGACTAGAGCTACTAAGACTGACAGACCTCTAAGCCTACAGAAGACAAGATTGCAAGAAAATAACTAGTCATGGATGTATAGGTAAAACAGAAATTCTTGGAAGCTGCTGAAGCTGGCATACCAGGTGAGATTTGGGGAGGAAGACTGGAAAAAATTAGTTGAAAATATCCTACTCGATCATTTGGGAAAAAAACTCTCTTCTTTCCCCAGCAATTAACGTTGTCTTCCCGTGGTGGGAATGAAGCTATTTTCTGAGTGGCTGGCTTTGACAGTGGAGAAAATTACCCAGAGAAAAGGTGAACCTTTATGTTGGTCTGATTTCCTCCTCTCCCAATTCAATCGTCATCCTGCTTTGTGTCTTCCTCAATGCTCCAGTATCTTGCTTTCAAAGGAGAAATATTTGTTCTTTGTGCTGAGGAGCAGCTTTGTCTTGAATGGAAATGGGACAAATAATGGTCCCTGATTCAGATAGGAAAACCTTTCCTGCTGCTGTTTATTGCTAATCCCAAGAGGAAAAGTTTTCACTTGGAACATGAAGCAGCTGGACTTTCCCAAAGCAAGAGAATCCAGAGTTTAACTTTGATGTGCTTTCAAGAGCTACTCTTTGGGAACAGGTTTCTCCCAAATGGAAGAAAACAACTGGATTTAAAAACATGAATAAGTATTGAAAAGCAGTTACACCATTTCAAAGACATTTCTGGGTGTCATTTGACATTGAATTATCTGTTATTTTAGGTTTTGTACTGAAATTCTAACCGATTCTTCCTGGAACTGGCTAACGTGGACACACGGAGCACATGCACTTCACCTTGTGCTGCACCCCTGCCTGCCTACCTGCTTTGATAATAATGATAATAATAATAATAATGGTATTTGTTAAGGGCTTACTATGTGCAGAGCATTGTTCTAAGCGCTGGGGGGAATAGGAGGTGATCAGGTTGTCCCACGTGGGGCTCCCAATCTCAATCTCCATTTTACAGATGAGGTAACTGAGGCCCAGAGAAGTGAAACGACTTGCCCAAAGTCACACAGCTGACAAGTGGCGGAGCCGGGATTAGAACCCATGACTTCTGACTCCCAAACCCGGGCTCTTTCCACTGAGCCACGTGTTGCACTCTTATGCCCCACATAATAATTATGAATGACAGGAGACAAGACAGTGTGAGCAGAGCCACAAAAGCCACTAGTGGTAAGATCAATTTCCCAGCTCGGATTCTCACTCATGAAGTCTCAAGCCTGCACCTGCTCTTCTCTTGCTGTCTCACTTCTCCCCCAATAGACTGTAAGGTCGTGTGGGCAGAAAATGTGTCTTTTTATTGTTGTACTGTACTCTCCCAAGTGCTTAGTACAGTGTTCCGTATACAATACGCACTCAATAAATATGATTGAATGGATGATTGAATGAACTATCCTTTCTGCTCTTCTCCCATTAGATTTCAGAGAAATCTGAAATCCCAGAGAAGCAGCGTGGCTTAGTGGAAAGAGCCCGGGCTTGGGAGTCAGAGGGCATGGGTTCTAATCCGGCTCTGCCACTTGTCTGCTGTGTGACCTTGGGCAAGTCACTTAACTTCTCTGTGCCTCCGTTACATCATCTGTAAAAAATTGGGGATTAAAAAATGTGAGCCCCAAGTGGGACAATCTGATTACCCTGTATCTACCCCAGCACTTAGACCAGTGTTCTGCACATAGTAAGTGCTTAACAAATACCATTATTATTATTTTAAGCTCCTTGAGGGCAGGAATTGTGTCTGCTAACTCCATTGTACTGTATTGCACTCTATTGCACTTAGATTTGTACCCCTTTGAGCACTTGACAGTCACCACACCCTCAACTCCATATGCACATATGTACATATCCATAATTTGTTTATTTACATTGATGTCTGTCTCTCCATCTAGACTGTAACCTCATAGTGAGTAGGGAATGCATCTACCAACTCTGTTGCTTTGGACACTCCCAGCAGTTTAGCACAGTGCTCTGAACACAGAAAGTGCTCAATAATACCATCGATTGAATACTCTCCAAAGTGCTTAGCACAGTGTGCTTTGCTTGATGGATTGATTGATTGATTGACATTAACTTTGGCCACCTAGTGAAATAATAATAATAATGATAATAATAATAAAGATGGTATTTGTTAAGCACTTACTAAGTGCCAAGCACTGTTCTAAGCACTGGAGTAGGTCCAAGGTAATCAGGTTGTCCCAAGTAGGGCTCACAGTCTTAATCCCCATTTTGCAGATGAAGTAACCAAGGCACAGAGAAGTTAAGTGACTTGCCCAAAGTCACACAGCTGACAAGTGGCAGAGGGAGACTTAGAACCCACAACCTCTGACTCCCAAACCCGTGCTCTTTCCACTAAGCCAAAACATACCTCGACTCAGGAAACTTGCTGGAAGTATGCGAGAAGAAGAGAACGTTCAAAGCAACATGACAACGTATGGACTCAAAATATGGCCCCCTAATTGAAAGAGCTAAAACAGAGGTTCTGACCTCTTGGCCTTTTCCTATGACTCCCCTAGGAAGACCAAGTGCCTAACTACAAGTATGCAAGGCATTAAAACCATTTCCATCCTGGTCTTCTCCAGTATAAAATTTCTCAAATTTCAGTCAAGTCAGTGGGTCAAGGAAAATACCATGTCACATTTCATGTTGAACAACAGGACTCCTTACAGTACCGACAGTATCTGTTCAGCTGTTTAAGAAAATTCTGGATCAAAAGTGGAAGTCTACTAAGTGCTGGGGTAGATAGAAGACAAGCAAGGCTCACTAGTTCTAGCTAGTGCCAATCAGAGTTTAAGGATGACAAAATCAATCGGTCAATCAATCAATGGTATTTATTGAGCACTTACTGCGGCAGAGCACAATATTAAATGTTTGGGAAAGTTCAGTACAACAGAGTTTGTATACCCCGTTCCCTGCCCGAAAGAAGCTTACATTCTGGAGGAGATATTACTTCGAGGTAGGTGTTGGGGGAAGAAAGGGGTAGAAATCAAAACATTTTCTTGTCTATATACTTAGGACCAAGCATTTTTCTGAGCAGTTAAACCTTTAAAGTTGTTCTGCCATAACTCCCCAAAGGAGGGAAACTGGAATTTTGTTAAAACAGCTATTGTGGTGGAAGAAAAAAGAAAAAAGATTGGTTTCCTTATGAAAGCAGAATACAAATTCTCCACTCTATTTGTAAATTTCATCAGAGACAAAGGATAGTTAAAAGATTATCTGACACAAATTCCTTTAGGATATAAACACTGTCTAGCCAGCAAGGAAGACATGGGTCCATGCAATGATTTCTTCCTTCAGTGTAATTGACAAGGCATATTCTATGCAGAAAAACAAAAATTTACCTTAGAACCTGTAGATCTAGGAAATAACGATTGAGATTGCCGCATATTTTGATGCGGGTGGAACTTTAACTCTGAAGAAACGCAATGGGAAGAGTGAATGTTTACAATTCCCAAATCACTGCTACATTCTAATTTGTTCCACAAAATGCTCTGGACCCAAACATAGAAAGCCTTCAAACTACATTAGAGACAAATCAAGCTTAAATACTTTAGAGAAGCAGCATGGCATAGTGGACAGGGCACAGTCTTGGGAGTCAGAGGATTTGGGTTCTAATCCCAGCTCTGCCAATTGCTTTCTGTGTGACCTTGGTCAAGTCACTTAACTTCTTTGTGCCTTAGTTTCCTCAACTGTAAAATGAGGATCAAATACCCGTTCTCCCTCCAACTTAGACTGTGAGTCCATGTGGGACAGGAACTGTGTCCAACCTGATTAACTTGTATCTATCACAGTGAATAGAACAGTGCTTGACACGTATAGTAGGGGCTTAACAAGTACCTTAATTATTATTATTACTTGTGTATATATCTGTAATTTATTTTAACATCTGTCTCCCCCTGTAGACTGTACATGCCTTGTGAGCATGTCTACCAACCCTGTTGTACTGTACTCTCCCAAGTGTTTAGTAAGTTCTCTGAACACATTAAACACTCAATAAATACCATTAATTTATTAATTACAAAACAAGAAAGTGTCCCATTCCCTGTCTACAAGGAGCTTACACTCTAATAGAGGACGTAGGCAGCATAGCATTTACAGAGTAATTCATCTAAAAATTCATTTTGCACTTAATAATAGCAAGAATAATAATTATTATTATTATGGTATGTGTTAAGTACTTACTATGTGCCACGCATTCTTCTAAGTGCTGGGGTAGATACAAGGTAACCAGGTTGGACACAGTCCCTGTCCCTCATGAGGCTCACAGTCTCAATCCCCATTTTACACATGAGGAAACTGAGGCACAGAGAAGTGAAGTGACTCGCCCAAGATCACACGGCAGACGAGTGGCAGAGTCAGGATTAGAATCGATGACTTTCTGACTTCCAGGCCTGGGCTCTAGCCACTACACCATGCTGCTTCTCACTTGTCTCCGCACTCCTCAAAAACCTCCAATGATTGCCCATCCATCTCTGCAGCAAACACAAACTCCTCACCGTTGATTTTAAGACATTCGATCAGCTCTCTCCCTCTTACCTAACATACCTCCTCTACCACTACAACCCAGCCCCCACACTGCTTCTGTAATGCCAACCTACTCATCGTCATCTCATCTGTCTTGCCAACTGCCCCTTGCCCACATCCTGCCTCTACCCTGGAACTCCCTCCCCTTTTATATATGAAAGACCACCACTCTCCCCTACTCTCCCCACCATCAAAGCCCTACTAAAATCACATCTCTTCCACAAAGTCTTCCCTGTTTAACCCCTCATCTCCTCATCCAATTCTCCCTCATTCTGAATTGCCTATATAGTTGGGTCTGTAGCCCCTAAAAACTTTGATATTCACCGTATCTCCAGTTCTATGGCTCATATGCTGATATCCTGTTACTCTGCTACCTTCCCTATCTGTAATCTATTCAACCATCTGTTGCATCGACTAAATTGTAAGCTCCTTGAGGGCAGGGATCATGTCTACCAAATCTATTGTACTCTCCCAAGCAGTAAGCCCGGTGTGGGCAGGGATTGTCTCTCCTTATTGCTGAATTGTACTCTCCAAGTGCTTAGTACAATGCTCTGCACACAGTAAGCACTTAATAAACACAATTGAATGAATGAATTCAGTATGCTATTCTGAACACAGTAAGGGCTCAATAAATGCCACTGATTTGTTTATTTCTGGATCCATTCAACAGCTGGGAGGAATTTTTTTAATGGCATTTGCTAAGCACTTACTGTGTACCAGGTATTGTACTAATCGCTGGGGTAGATACAAGCTAATCAGGTTGGACCCAGACCATGTCCCACATGGGGCTCACAATCTTAGCTCGCATTTTACAGATGAGGTGACTGAGGCACAGGGAAGTTAAGTGACTTGCTCAAGGTCATACAGCTGAAAAGTGATGGACCTGGGATTAGAACCCAGTTCCTTCTGACTCCCAGGCCCATCTAGGCCATCCTGCTTCTCAAGGTTGGATTAATACTAATAATAATTGTGGTATTTGTCCAGCATTCATTTATTCATTCAAACATATTTATTGAGCACTTACTGTGTGCAAAGCACTGTACCAAGTGCTTGGGAGAGCACAATACAACTACAGACACACTCCCTGCCCTCAATGCACTCCCAGTCTAGAGGGGGGACAGTTACTATACATTAAGCACTGTGCTTAGTGCTAGGGTAGATATAAGATAATGAGATCAGGCAGAGTCCCTATACCACATGGGGGCTCACAGCCAAAGTAGGAATGGTGAACAGGTATTTAACCCCCATTTTGCAAATGAGGAAATTGAGGCACAGGAAAGTGACTTGCCCAAGATCACACAGCAGACAAGCAGTCAGGCTGGGATTAGAACACGGGTCCTCTGACTCCCAGATGCGTGTTCTTCCCTAGCCCACTATCGCTTATGGATGCAGGCAAAGATCTGTTTGCTATAGATTCCCAAACAGCCCGCATATCATTTTCCTTTCATTCCCATAATTGAATAGGTAGATGATGATTCTCCCTACTGCATTCCCCAGAGAGTTGGACAGAGAGATTCATGTATTCCTGACCCAAACTGGAGAGCTTCCTAAAGATATTTGGTTGCCCTTAAGGGGGGATTAGATGCTGGGTGCTTGCAATCCATCTGATAGCAGCAGCTCACAAGTCTATCATAGATCCGAACTCTGCTGGAAGCACCACCCCTCAAATTGTCGATCATCAAGAACTCATTTTAAGTAGCGGATTTTATCTTGTGATGCTATTCCCTAAAGCACCAACTGTCTGGCCGGGCTGGCTAGCAATTGGGTGCGGTGCTCGGAACGGGCCGGCAGTCAGTTCGGAAAAACCGACTCGAGAAGCCCGGTGGCACCTACGCATCCTCTGAAAGCTGATCCTGCCAGAACTGGAGGTGAGAACTGAAGCCTCAGATCTGGGCAGCTTCCCCGACTCCCCGGGCTCAGGATCAACAAGACGGATACCAAGTCGCCAGTTGTAGGGGCTCATGCATCCGACCACGTCTAAAAGGACGTCCTCAGGTGACCCCCAGGCACAGCTCATCTTGTCTTTAAAGGCAACAATCAAACATCCCTTGGAAAGAGTTTCTGCACAAGTGCTCCTCTTACCACAGCTCCCTACTGACTTTTGTGTGGGGTTTTTGTGTAGTATGCATTTGTCCTTGTCCCTTATGCTCTTTTAACGTTTTAGCATTTCATTGCTCCCGATGTGTCTATCTCCAATCCCATTACTTTCAGTCTGTTTCCTGGGCCAACTGACTTCAGTGGTTTGCAATGAGAACAAGGAGTTTCTTTCTGTTTTTCGTAAAAGACTGGAAGGATCTGACTGAGTTCACTTTGAGGATGCCGGTCTGCACCACTGCCCCTGGTGTATCTATCATGCTATCACTCCTTTTCCACGAAGAAACTTCAGGGCTTTTCCAGTAAACTCCAAAAGGTTTTACAGTGTTGAGTGTGCCCTGAAAGTTTCTTCTCCCAGTTCATACATGGACCAAGTGACATGCACAGTTGAACTCCCAAATTTCCAGCCATTTGAGTCTCTTGGGTGTTTGAAAATGTCTGAAATCTCTTTAAGGGGCAGATTAGCATGTATCCTAAAAGTTAGACTGTAATACTATTTAACTGCTCTATTTTTCCATTACGGGTCTGTCAGCAGGAATATGTTTCCCTATAGTACATGACAAGTGAAAACGCTGGTAACATTGTTTTTCATAGACAGAAAAAATACCAAAGAAGCAATTTCTTAGCTAAAATGTCACCTGTTAGATGTATGGGGCTCACTGTATTTTGTTGCCCTGGTAACGGATGGTGTAAAATGACTCCTTTGCACAGCTCCATCAGAATGATTGCATCCTGCTTTTTCCATCATTTTACAAGAGGCTGTTTTCATTCTCCCTTCCTGACCATATTAAGTGTAAAGGGATTGAATTACTGTGCTGTACCCTCACCATCCGATGTGGATTTAAGAGTTGATATTGATGTACTGAGAACTGCGTCCTTCTTCAAGAAAAAAAAAGCTACAAATTATAATGAATTTGACTTTTATGTATCGACCGTTCAAGTGGTGAAGTAGGGTTTCTGCACCCAAGGGAGAGACATGGCATGATCAGCATTTTTCACTCGAACGAATCCAATTGATAAAGCAATATACTCAGTGTCACTTTGCTTGATCTCCAGGTTTAACAATAGTCATGCTCAAAGTAGATACATGACTCCATAAATTTTACCCATAAAAAATGTGCTAGCCATAGCCTTCTGGAGCTGCACTCCTCCCAACTTTTTACTGAGGAGGGCAGAAAAGGAGCCCAGACCAAAATTGTGCTGAGAGCTTGCAAGTCTGGGCAGTGGGTATGCCGGGCACGCATGTGTCGAACAACAGAGAACCAAGAGCAACCATCTCCTCATTGTAGGTGAAAAAAAATTCAGTGCCTGAGATTTACTTAAATAAATGACAGTCAGAAGTGACATATTTACTGCTAATTAGATATTGTTATTTTATTGTTTCATGAAGAATAACTGAACATCTTAAGTAGAAGATTTAATTGATCAAAAAAAGGGAATTAAGATTATTTTCTTGAACGTTTTTTCAGTCAACTTAATTTTTGACTAGTGTCACATAATTCTTGGGAGAACAATTCTGAGAGAGGGAAAAAATAGGGGGAGGGTGGGAGAGAGATAAAGAGGGAGAAAGGAGAAGGAGAGAGAGTCTTGAAGAGCATATCAATGGTTCTCAGCCTTGGAAGAAGCCAATTGGGTGATACATTTTATTCCCTTAACACCCCACCCCATAAAAAAATGCAGGACAAGCATTTTCAAATGTATTTCTTGAATGGTGACTTTTAAAGAAACTTCAATTCTTTTTACCTACCCAGATGATCTGCTCATCCATATGCTCTGGTGACGCAGTAAAGGTCTGTCCATGAAACAGCCTTTCGGCTTTGTGAATCTTGAAGCCGTAGGCTTGAAGGAGCTTTAACTACATGTATAAGTGGCTTTTTGCTTTCATTCTGGAAAGCACTGCAAAGGTTTGAACAACTGGCTGATGACTCCTGCCCTGTCTGATTAGTCTGAGCCTTCTCCCAGTGTCCTGCTCATCTTCAATAGTATTTATTTCATTCAATAGTATTTATTGAGCGCTTACTATGTGCAGAGCACTGTACTAAGTGCTTGCCCTCTGCCCTTTTGCCCTTTGTAGAAATAACTGTGGCATTTGTTAAGCACTTATTATGTGTCAGGCACTGTTCTAAGGACAGAGGTGGATACAAGCAAATCAGGTTGGACACAGTCTGCCCTTCTAGACCCATCTTTTCACCCTGTGGCGCCTGACCACCATGTCTTGAAGACTCAACCAGGAAAAATCAACTCCAGTACTACCATCAGTTCCTTGGGAATCCTTTCTTTTTAATGGTATTTGTTAAATGCTTTCTATGTACCAGGCACTGTACTAAGTGCTGGGACAGATACAAGACAATCAGTTTGCACACAGTCCCTGTCCCACATAGCGCTCACAGTCTTAATCTCCATTTTACAGATTAGGTACCTAAAGCACAGTGAAGTGATTCGCCCAAGGTCACATGGCAGACAAGTGGCGGAGTCTGCTATGTGCCTGGGAAGGACCATCACACCTCACAGAGGGAGAAAAGTTAGAAACTGCAGTCCCGCCCAACCACTTTGTGTTTGGCAGTCTCACAGGTCAGCGATCATCCTGAGGAGCAGGCTAGTTGCCATAGTTTGGCTAATGATAATCCTGGATCTCGAGACTTTGCTGCTGGGAAGTTAATTTAATAGGGGCTTCTTAATGGGTCTGAGGAAAACAGAGGGTGCTTAGAGGGAGGACAAGCACTGTGATAAACCCCCTGAAACAAACGGAAACAATCAACTCGTCTTTTCAGTAAATGCTCTTCTGGAAAGTGGAGAAATCCAACGTTCAGGCTTCCTTTACTTCCAGACCCCAAAACCCGCATGTTAATGACAATCAATCAATAGGATTTGTTGAGTGCTTACTGTGCACAGAGTAATAATTACTTGGGAGAGGAGAATATGGCAGAATCGGTAGACATGATTCCTGCCCACAGGGAGCTGACAGACTAGATGGGGAGACATGCTTTAAAATGCATCACTAATATGTATATAACTGCAGTGGATCTGAGGATGGGGTGAATATCAAGTGTTTGAAGAGTAGGAGGGAGAATATTGATGTATTCATTTTATCTTATTTTAATGTATGTTCCCCCCCGGACTGTAAACTCCTTGTGGACAGGGGATATGTCTAACGACTCTATCAAATTGTACTCTCCCAAGCACATAATTCTAATGATTCCCAGATCTACATCTCCAGCCCTGATCTCTCCTTTTCTGCAGTCTCGCATTTCTTCCTGCCTTCAGGACATTTTCAATGTCCTGCCAACACTCAAGCTTAACATGTCTGTAACCTTGGTATTATTCTCGACTCATCTCTCTCATTCAACCCACAAATGCAATCTGTCACCAAATCCTGTAGGTTCAACTTTTACAACATGGTTAAAATCTGCCCTTTCCTCTCCATCCAAATGGCTACCATGTTAATCCAAGCGCGTATCCTATCCTGCCTAAATTATTGCGTCAGCCTCCTTGCTGACCTCCCTGCCTCCTGTCTCTCCCCATTCCAATCCATACTTCACTCTTCTGCATTTTTCTACAGAAATGTTCAGTCCATGTTTCCCCACTCCTCAAAAACCTCCAGTGGTTTCCCATCCACCTCCACATCGAACAGAAACTCCTTACCATCGACTTTAAAGCACTCAATCAGCTTGCCTCCTCCTACCTTATTTCCCTGATTTCCTACTACAACTCAACCTGCACACTTCACTCCTCTAGTACTAACCTACTCACTGTACTCATTCTCATCTATCTCACTTCTGCCTGCTCAGCCACGTCTTGCCTCTGACCTGGAATTCCCTCCCTCTTCATATCTGACGGACGATCACTCTTCCCAATTTCAAAGGCTTATGAAAAGTACATCTCTTTCAAGAGGCCTTCCCCAATGAGGCCCTTATTTCCTCTTCTTCCTCCCTTCTGTGTCGCCCTTACACTTGGATTTGCACCCTGCATTTACCTCTCCCTCAGCCCCACAGCACTTATGTATATATCCTTAATTCATTTATTTATATGAATATCTGTCTCCCACTATAGACTGTAAATTCACTATGGGCAGGGATTATGACTACCAACTCTGTTATTGTGTACTTTCCCAATGCACAATTGGGAGTGGTGCTCTACACACAGTAAGCACTCGAACAATACAATTTATTGATTGAGTACCTTAAAGCCGATAGTGAGGAATGTTGGTTTGATCTGGAGGTGGAGGGGCAACCATTGGAGGTTTTTGAAGAGTTGGGAGATATGGACTGAATTTTTTTTAATTATCTGGGTAGCACAGTGAAATATGGACTGGAATTGGGAGAGACAGGGAGGTCAGGGAGAAGGTTGATACAATAGTCAAGGAAGAATATTAAAAGTGCTTAAATAAGTGTGATAGCAGTTTGGATGGAGAGGAAACAGCAGATTCTAGAGATGTTGTGACAGAAATTCATGATGGATTTAATATCCAAGTTAAATGGGGAACATGAGTCGGGGATAATGCCAAGGTCACGGACTTGTGAGACAGGGAGAATGGTGGGGTTTTATTTATTATTTATTTCAAGGTACTTGTAAAACACTTAATATGTGTCAATTACTGTTCTAAGTGCTGGGTTTTCTACAGTGGTAGAAAATTCAGGGAGAAGGGAGGTTGGGTGAGAAGATGAGGAGTTCTGTTTTGGACATGTTAAGTTTGGGGTGTGGGCAGGACATCCAAGTAGAGATCTCCTGAAGGCAGGAGGAAATGTGACACTGCAGAGAAAGAGAGAGGTCAGGGCTGGAGAGATCAATTTGGGAATTGAGGTGGTTCAAACTACACCATCTAGGAGTTTTCACACATGGGCACTTTGGTTGCTGTGGGGTACAAGAGTGGGGCTTCCTTGACTGTAGCACCCAGCACCCCTTTTTGTTGGCAGGGATGTACATAACATGCCATCCCACCCCCCACACACATACAATCTTGAATTGATCTCTCACTTTTATTTTACAACCACTTATTTATGTTATTGTCTAAGCACTTTCTAAGTTTCTAAGCACTGTTCTAAATATTAGGGGTGATACACCGTAATCAGTCATGGTAATCAATCTCAATCACGGTAATTGAGAAGCAGGGTGGCTCAGTGGAAAGAGCCCGGGCTTGGGAATCAGAGGTCATGGGTTCTAATCCTGTCTCTGCCACTTGTCAGCTGTGTGACTTTGGGCAAGTCACTTCACTTATCTGTGCCTCAGTTACCCAATCTGTAAAATGAGGATTAAGACGGTGAGCCCCACGTGGGACAACTGATCACCTTGTATCCCCCTCTCAGCACTTAGAACAGTGCTTCACACATAGCGCTTAATAAATGCCATCATCATTATTATTATTATTATTAGTTGGACACAGTCCCTGTTGTGCAACAGGGCTCATCCTCTAAGTAGGAGGGAGATAAGGTATTGAATTGAGTCCCCATTTTACAGGTGAGGTAACTGAGGCAGAGAGAAGTGAAATGACTTGCCCAAGGTCACATAATAGTCGAGTGACAGAGAACCCATGTCCTCTGACTTCCAGGCCTGTGCTCTTTCCACTAGGCCTTGCTGCTGTTTCTTTTGTCCTGCCTACAGTATGCCCATGATGTCAGAAAAGACACATGGCAGAGCTGAGAATAGAATCCAGGTCCTCTGACTGCCAGGCCCATGATATCCTCTTTCAGATCAGTGCTCTTATTTGACCTTAAAATCTTCAAATGAGTTAGGAAGGGCCGGGCTTATTCTCCCCAATAATTCTCTCCATTATTTTCCCAGTTGGGAAAAACTGAGGCCCAGATACTGTTAAGTGACTTGATGGAGGTGACATCATGAGTTAGGAGCAGAGTCAGAACTTGCTTCTCAGTCTCCCGATCCAGCCCAGTACCAGGCCCTCTCCATGCAGACCAAAAGAACTTCACTTTCAGATGCCAGGGCTTTTGTCTGTCTTGGCTGAGTGAAGCTTCCTCCGTCTCCTCCGAATGGTAAACTGAAAGAGATGATTTATGGTTTGGATTCTTGAATGCACTGTATTCATACCAAATTGTACTCCTGTTCTCTTCAAAAACAAAAGACTGAAAGCCTCCTTTTTACAGGCTGGGAGTTGTTTCTATTTACCATTTTCCTGAACTTGTTCAAGAAGAGTGGGAAAGAGATTTGGAGGAATAATTGGACCACCTGCTTACAATCATCCCTGACCTTTGGATAAATAGAGGACTTTGCTTTACAGTGCTCCCACACAACCCTTCAACCTTTGTGAGCATAAATAAAGCTCTCTTAGAGAGAGAGAAAGAGAGAGATCCCTAAGTAAGCATGATCAAATTAAATAGTGATTAAAAGTCCCCAAATCACAAAGCTACTGTGAACTAAGAAGAATGAATTTGTGTACATGCATTCATGGAACAACATATTTAAATCCACATGTGTGTATGTCTATCTGTGTGGTAGACATGTTTAAATGCTCTTTATTCGCTTTTGCTCATTTGCTAGAAAGACCAGTGCAATTGACTTTCTAAAATTCTCTACACCATCTTTATCCCTTTTTCTGTTCCCCCACCTCATGCGGTTTCTGGGAAGGTCATCTTAAAATCTCCTTTTGACAGCTCTAACGGATCAGCTCGTAAATCATCCCACACAGGCTCGGATGTGCACACGCGGTGTTGTTCCTCATCAGGAAGTCGCCAGCTAATCTAGCCCTGCTGATTTGCTATAACTGGATAGAATTTTATGACACTCGGTGATTGTAAATATGTCTGCTCTCATTCACAGCCTGGGAAGGCTGGAGAGCCATTACATCTTAATTGGGTAATTTCTTTTTACATCTCTAAAGGCAGGGTTGCTGCTTCAGAGGCAACCGGGCAGGTATTGTGTCTACTCACTCTATTGAATTGTGGGCTCCCCTCTGGACTCCAAGCTCGTTATGGGCAGGGAACATGTCCCTTAATTCTGTAGTACTGTACTCTCCCCAGTGCTTTCTACCTGGCTTTGCACATAGTAAGAACTCAATGAAGACCTTTGATTGATTGAAGTGTTTAGTACAGTGCTCTGTACACAATGAGAGCTCAAGAAATATCATTGATTAAATGATTAGTCCCCTCTGTGGCAGATTGAAGGTTGGGTATCGATGATGGTGAGAGGAAACTTTCAGGCTTTAATTGATTGATCAGTGGTATTTATTGAGCATTTACTGTATACAGAGCACTGTATTTTGCACTTGGAAAAGTACAATGCAACAGAATTGGTAAATGTGATCTCTGCCAACAAGGACAAGCAGCGTGGCCTAATGGAGAGAGCACGGACCTGGGATGCAGAGAACTTGGGTTCTAATCCCTGCTCTGCCCCATACCTGCTGTGTGAATCTGGGCAAAGCAGTTCACTTCTCTGTGCCTCAGTGACCTCATCTGTAAAATGGGGATTAAGACTGTGAGCCCCATGTGGGACATGGACTATGCCTAATCTGATTATCTTGCATCTATTCCAGTGCTTAGTACAGTCCCTCGAACATAGTAAGCATGTAACAATTGCCATTGGAAAAAAATGGAACTTAATAATAATAATAATGATGGTGTTTGTTAAGCGCTTACTATGTGTCAATCACAGTTCTAAGCACTGGCACAGATACAAGATAATCAGGTTGTCCCACTTGGGGCTCACAGCCTTAGTCCCCATTTTACAGCTGAGGTAACTGAGGCACAGAGAGGTTAAGTGACTTGCCTAAAGTCACATAGCTGACAAGTGGCAGAGCTGGCACTAGAACCCATGACCTTCTGGCTCTCAGGCCCATGCTCTAGCCACTATGCCATGCTGCTCCTGGGGTAGACAAGCATTTAAAATAGATTAGGGTTTGGGGGGTTAGTCAGGTATAAGAATATTTAGAGAAGTACTGTGGGGTTGAGCTGAGTATCAGAGTACCCTTTGGGCACTTGGTATTCACCCCACGCTGAGCCCCATAGCATTTATGAACATATCCAGAATCTATGTATTTCTGTTAATGTGTGTCTCCCCCTCTAGAATGTAAATTCATTGTGGGCAGGCAACATGTCTACCATCTCTATTGTACTCTCCCAAGCGCTAGTACAGTGCTCTGCACATAGTAAGCACTCAACAAATACCATTTATTGATTGATTTGATTAAGGGAGTATCAACATGCTTAAGGCTTGTCAGGCTCTTTAATTAGCTCATCTAAAAATGTAGGGAATTCACATGGTCTTGGGAAATCTCTCCTAACTGACCCCGTGTCTTCTGAGGTGATTCAAATAGGTTTCTGTTGTCCGACTTGTCCCAAGTATCACAAGTGGGGGTTCATAGAGTAGAAGGGAGCAGCGTGGCTCAGTGGAAAGAGCCTGGGCTTTGGAGTCAGAGTTCATGGGTTCGAATCCCGGCTCGGCCACTTGTCAGCTGTGTGACTTTGGGCAAGTCACTTAACTTCTCGGTGCCTCAGTTACCTCATCTGTAAAATGGGGATTAAGACTGTGAGCCCCACGTGGGACAACCTGATTCCCCTGTGTCTACCCCAGCGCTTAGAACAGTGCTCGGCACATAGTAAGTGCTTAACAAATACCAACATTATTATTATTATTATTATTATTCTATTGTTGGGCTTTGCTCTCGGAAATCTGCAAAGAACTGGTCAATTCAGAGTTTGGTCTGGCCGAATGATGCCCCCCAAAACAGCCGGCCCACATTCTGCAGGGAACGCACAAGACCAGATGAGGCAAAGGAAGCATTCAGTAAAGTAAAGCGCCGGACTGAACAGGTGTCTCTGGTACAAGTCTGGCAAGCTGGAAGAGAAGAAGGAAGATGATGATGTGGGTAATATGGAAAGGGGAGGGGGGAAGAGGCAGTGAGGAGGGGTGCAATTCTCACCACTACAGACGCTGCTCAGTAAATTATCTGTACTTTAAAGAGAAGCGGCAATCAGCATCGATTGAAATATCACTGAATGCAGTTATAATGACATTCCTTTTCTCCCTCTCAGATACGGAGCCATTGGCTATCTCTGAGGACAGGCTCCATCAAAGACATGGTGCAGTTTCCATAGGAGGCCACCCTCGGCCCCCCCTAATCTAACTACAGTCCATCAAGCAGAAAGCTTAAGGGGAGATGCGGCTCAACGGGATACACTTTCAATAGAACCATTGCATTCTAGCCATCAGAGGAGGTGGGGGGAAGGTACCTGGAAAAATCACAGGAGTGGCAGAAGCAGCCGTATGTGTGTGCATGGGGGAGCATTGGAGGGAGGATTTTAGGGGTGTAGGGGTGTGTGTGGGGGGGGGCGTTAGGGGCAGTCTTGCTCAAGCTGTTCTTTCTTATCCTCTTTATTAGGCCAAGGGACCCCTGTCCAGGACTGGGACCCATCAGACCGGCTGGATTTGACCTGACGACCTGGTGGACATCCAAAGGAATATGGGGAAAGTCTCTTTCCATTGAAAATGTCAAGGGGTCAGGGAGAGGATGGGGCCAAGCTGAGACCACCAGAATAAGGTTGTGATGCTAAACAATAATTGATAGTTGGCCCAACTCCGGCCCTTTCAACCAAGACTATCAAAGCTCTGCAGCCATTCATCTCTAATCTTGGGAAGGTTCTGTAATTCACAGGAAGGGGAAGTAGTATGGGAGAATTCAGTCATCTTGTCAGTCTATCCATCCACTATAGACCCAACCACCTATGGAGGAGTCCAGCACAGGTGTTTAATGCAAAGAAGTTCCCCCACCCCCTTTCCTTCCTCCCCTCAACCAGATGGGCCTCCTCTAATCATAGAAAATAATACCCTGCTTTAAAGCTGTTGCTATTGGTGACTTGCAGTGAGGAGCAGGTGATTTGATTTAGGGGAGGAGAGTGGAAGAGATAATATGCTGTGATCGTTTAACCTCAGATTTAAAGGGTACCACCTGCCAGTGAAATTTGTCAGTTTTCTGGTGTGATTAAATGGGTTGGGGGAGGGTAGGGAGAGAAAAGGCCCAGAGATGGCAAAGTCTTTATGGAGAGAGAGAGATATCCAGCTGCCAATATTCCAAATCTGTAAAGGAGAGAGGAGCCCTGTGCCAGCCCATGCTAGCTCAGTTTTGCCATTTACTTCGTTGTAGGCTTAAATAAGCCTGGGAACTATACTTTCTGTGAAAATCCAAACAGGGGATCCAAGGCTTGGAGGTATGGCTTTATTCCTCTGGGGATCTGGAATCCACTTCCTGCTCCCCACCCAACCCCACTCCCATGCTTGCTCATTATCAAATTTCTGCCACTGGGAGAATTTCCTTGAGGAAAAGCTCTGGTCTCACTCTATGATCCTCTGGACCTCAAAGCCCTATTAGTGCTCACTTCTATCTGTGCTAGGGTACAGAATCAATAAACACAAGGAAAAGTACTGTTGGTATGATTGATTGAGCCATCTTATTCTGGTAAAGTGAGTTAGGATAATGTAGGGGCTGCTTGACTGTGCTGTTTTGGGTGAAAATGGGTGACTGACTTTGCCATGGGACCAAGGGCTGTGATCTGTTGTTATTGGTGTCTTGAAGTGAAGAGCAGGTGATTTGATAAGAGACTTAAGGGACTATCTGTTCCCTTGTCTCAAATGAGGACACGAACCATTTACCCCCAGATAAAAATTTGAGACTTTTTAGTGCTTATGAAAAACTTACCCGGTGCAGAGCACTGTATTGAGTGTGTGAGTGTGGAGTTAGAGTGCAATCAGGCAATCATGAAGCAGTGTGACCTAGTGGAAAGAATATGAGCCTGGAAGTCAAAGGTTGTGGGTTCTCAACCTGGCTCTGCCCTCTACCTGCTGTGTGATCTTGGGCAAGTCGCTTAACTTCTCTGTACCTCAGTTACCTCAACTGTAAAATGGAAATGATGACTGTGAGCCCCATGGGGGACAGAGACTTTGTCCAACCTGATTAACTTGTATTTACTCCAGCACTTAGAACAGTGTTTGGCACATAGTAAGCACTTAACACAGTACCATATTTTTTTTTAATTTTCTGTGTCAGTTCATTCATCTGTAAAATGGGGATTCAATACCTGTTTTCCCTCCAAATTAGATGTGAGCCCCATGTGGGACCTGGTTATCTTGTATGTACCCCGAATGTCCAGTGCAGTGCTTGGCATAGAGTAAACACTTAAATTCCACAATTATTATTATCACTCAATCGGGTCTTCGTTGAGCACCTACTCTGTGAAGAGCACTGTACTAAGCACTTAGAAGAGCACAGTATAATAGAGTAAGTAGATATGAACCCTGTCCTCAAGGAGCTTAAAATTTAGGGGGGTGGAGGGAGACAGACACTGAAATGAATGACACACAGCAGCTCTCTTCAACTTCCATGTAGAGAGCTAATTCTGATCGATGTTAGAAGAGAGTAGGAAGACATGATCCCTTCTTCCAAGGAGCAATGTGGTGGGTCAGGGCAGATTAGTAGAATTAGGTTGGGGATATATATTGGGTAAGATCCTCTGACACTGTGTTGACTAAATCAAGCAGCACTGCCTAGTGGAAAGAGCATGAGCCTGGGAGTTGGAGGATATGGGTTCTAATTCTGACTCCACCACTTATCTGCTGTGTGACCTTGGGCAAATCACTTAACTTGTCTATGCCTCAGTTACCTCATCTCTAAAATGGGGATTAGGACTGTGAGCCCCATGTGGAACATGGACTGTTTCTACCCTGATTATCTTGTAGCTACCCTAGTCCTTAGTACAGTGCCTGGCACATAGTAAGCACGAAACAAATACCATTAAAAAAAATTTAAAAATCACTTTTGAATCTGTCCTGGGATAAATCCTTGCTGGGACAAAGTTGAAGCTCCAAATGTTAATGCTATGAATTTTAATGATGGCATTCATTCAGGGCTTAGTATGTGATAAGTGCTGAGGTGGTAAGTCTAAGGGGGAGGGAGAACAGATATTGAATCCCCATTTGAAATATGAGGAAACTGAGGCACCGAGAAGTTGTGATTTGCCTGAAATCACACAGCAGGCAAAACGGGGAGTAAGGATTAGAACCCAGGTCTCCCGATGCCCAGAGCCATGCTTTTTCCACTGGGCAACACGACCCATCATGAAGTCACCCTGTCCTGCTTTTTCCTCTTGTCCAGTCTCCCCACCTAGACTCTAAGATCCTAGGGGGCAGGGAACGTGTCTACCAAATTTTATGTTGTACTCTTCCAAGCATTTAGTCCAGTGCTCCGCATGCAGTAAGCGGTCAGTAAATGGGCTTGATTGAACCAGGTCCATCTTGAAAGTTTGCTGCAAGTCCTTAGGAGTTAAACTGGGCTTGTAGATTTTTCTGCAGTTGCACGTGGAGGTTACAGATACTAAATATAAGACCCATACAGATCTCTAGGTTCAGGGGAGTGAGAGGATCTGAACGTGTGGGAAAGAAAATTCACCCTTCAGAAATCCCCAAAGCTGTGCCTGCTTGAACTGCCAGCTACTTCTAAAAAGTAATCTGGCAAATGTTTTTGGTTAGGTTCATCACTACCAAAAAAATCATCTCAGTGTCCACATTCATCTATTCAAGGCAAACAAAATAGCCTGGTTGCCTGCCCTCAGGAAACTTCCAATCAGAACCCACATAAATGTGGAAGACTTATCAGTCAGTGCAATGTACCTGAAACATCCGGCACCACCAAATGTGAAGAGGGGAAAAAAAATCCCCACCCTGAACCTGTTTGGCATACGTGTTTGCTTAAGTGAAGTGCTAATGCCCTGACATTTGGCAAAAAGAGCATTAGGACCTGCCAGCCCTGTGGGGTTCGTGAAAGGAAGCATTGGCAAAAGAGGAGGCAGAGACACAAATAACTTTAGAGAGATAGCATGAGGGTCACTCCAGGCCACTCTGTTTATTTATAGAGTTCAAAGCCAGCCTGCAGGGCAATGAAAAAAAGATTTTAAGGAACACAGACAAGCTGAAGCTGAGTACGGCTTTTCACCTGGTTAGGACCATTGGAAAAAGGCCCAGTCTGTATGACAGCCAAGCCATGCCATGTGAGGGCAGTAGGGATAATGGTTTGCCTTTTCTTCATTAAGCTCAGACTTGAGAGTAATCCTTCCTAAAACTCTTGGGAGAATCCTCTTTGGAGGACCATTTTATTTTCAAGCAAGTTGAAAGTAATCCAGTGAAAGAGCAGCAGAAGCAATTAAAAGGTTACAATAGGCCTTAAGAGTGTCACTAAAGAAATTGGGATTAATTAGCTTGGAGAAGGAATGGCAGAAGGGAGACAATCTTGCTATTTAATGTCTGTTCCCCTATCCTAGGATCCTGGTGATCAAAATCCCTCTCCCTCCTTCCTTCAGAGTGGGAGACGATGGTCTTCCAATCCATAAGGTGTAATGACCCAGAGAAGGAGATCTGTTATTCTCCTGTTCCACCATGACTAGAATAGGGCTCTCTCTCTAGACAGTAAGCTTGTTATGGGCAGGGAATGTGTCTACTGACTCTGTTATATTGTACTCTCCCAAATGCTTAGTATGGTGCTCTGCACACAGTCAGTGCTCAGTAAATTCAATTGACTGAGTGAATGGTCAGGGGGAATTTATGTGAGCACAGTCAAAGCAAGGTGCCCAAACTAGGATGATGCCAATGACCAGCCAATCTGTATTTTTGAATATGATGCTGATTGCTGGGTAAGCCAAGTGAGGCCTCAATCTTTAAAAAAAAAATTGCATGTGGTACAAATGCTCAGACATGAAGGTGGGAAACCAGAGGTGATTCAATAGCACTTATTTAGTGCTTACTGTGTGCAAAGCACTGTACTAAGCACTTGAGCACTGTCCTGTACCTTTTCAACCACCAATGGGTCTGGAATGCTGCAGAGGCATTCTGGGAGAGGTGGGAGGAAGTACTTCCTGACTGGGAAGGACGTTCAAGTTACTGGGTGCTACAAGATGACCTTTTCTAGTTATTATGAGTAGCGTTGGCAACTGAGCTCCTTATCTTCCCTCCCAAGCCCTGTCCTCTTCCTGACTTCCCTGTCACTGTGGATGGTACGACCATCCTTCCCATCTCTCAAGCTCGCAAACTTGGTGTCATCCTTGACTCAGCTCTCTCATTCACCCCACATATCCAAACTGTCACCAAAGCCTGCCGGTCTCACCTTTACAATATCGCCAAGATCCGCCCTTTCCTCTCCTTCCAAACGGCTAACTTACTGGTACAAGCTCTCATAATATCCCGACTGGATTATTGTGTCAGCCTTCTCCCTGTTCTCCCTTCCTTCTGTCTCTCCCTGCTCCAGTCTATTCTTCATTCCGCTGCCCGGATCATCTTCCTGCAGAAACACTCTGGGCGTGTCACTCCCCTCCTTAAAAACCTCCAATGGTTGCCTATCAACCTCCACACGAAACAAAAACTTCTCACCCTGGGCTTCAAGGCTCTCCATCACCTTACCCCCTCCTACCTCTCCTCCCTTCTCTCTTTCTAATGCCCACCCCGCATACTCCGCTCCTCTGCCGCTCACTTCCTCACCGTCCCCCGTTTCCGCCTATCCACCGTTGACCTCTGGACCACATCCTACTGCTGTCTTGGAATGCCCTCCCTCCTCACCTCTACCAAACTAACTCTCTTCCCCTCTTCAAAGCCCTACTGAGAGCTCACCTCCTCCAAGAGGCCTTCCCAGACTGAGCTTCCCCTTTTCCCTCTTCTCCCTTTGCTCCCTCTCTGCTCCCCCTTCACCTCCCCTTAGCTAAGTCCCCTTTCCCCCCTTTCCCTCTGCTCCTCCCCCATCCCTTCCCCTCCCCTCAGCACTGTGCCCCTTTGTATATATTTTTATTACCCCATTTATTTTTGTTAATGAGGTGTACATCCCCTTGATTCTATTTATCGTGATTAAGTTGTCTCGTTTTTGTCCATCTGTCTCCCCCGGTTAGACTGTAAGTCCGTCAGTGGGCAGGGATTGTCTCCATCTGTTGCCGAATTGTACATTCCAAGTGCTTAGTACAGTGCTCTGCACATAGTAAGCGCTCAATAAGTACTATTGAATGAATGAATGAATGAATGATTGTGTCCATAAGGCTCCCAGTCATGAGAGTCTATGATTTTGTGAGGCAGAGAATCAGTAGGAAAGAGCGAGGGGGACTTTGATGATGGAGTACCCTCAGATAGAGGAACGGACATGAGAAGCTGCATGGCCTAGAGGAAGGAGCATGAGCCTGGCAGGCAGAGGACCTGAATTCTAATTTGAGCTCTGCCGAAACCTTGCTGTGTGACCTGGGGCAAGTCACTTAACTTCTCTTTGCCTCAGTTCTCCTGTTTTCCCTCCTGCATAGACTGGCAGCTCCATGTGGGGCAGGGACTGTATCCAACGTAATTAACTTGTATCTAGCATAGTGCTTAGAACATGCAATTGGGGTTTCTTCATTTCTTTGATAGGGATGTGGAGAGACAAATAACAAAAATGATTGTAAGGACCAAAAGTGGAAAAATGGACTTGTGATGAGACTGTCAATTCCTTGTGGACAGACATACTGTTGTCTTCTGTTGTACTCTTCTAAGAACTTAATTCAGTGCTCTGCATAAGGTAGATAGCATTGAATGATCGCTTGATAAGAGGCAGATTAACCTGAAGCAGAGACTACTTCCAGGTGATTAAATGATTGCCTTTATGATCCCTGAAGGGAGAAGCTGATTTTTACACTCCTTGGCATATGATGTTCACCGGTAATGTAGCTTAACGATATCATGTAGGCACCCTTTTGTAGAAGCCTGCCCAATTTGGCTTTAATGGGCCCAAACCGAGAGCATTTCTGTGGGGTGCTGTGACCTCATCGATTTATCCAGAGAAAATGCATGTTGTCTTCTAAGGGCCCAGTGAACTCAGATCCTGGGAGTCACAACAGAGGGAGGCTGGGTGCTGAAAATTAAAATAGCAGACATAAAAGAATCCAGTTCCATATTCACGGTGGACAGTAGTAGTAGTTAGTAGCAGTAATTGCATTTGGACTATGAGCCCCATGTAGGACAGGGACTGTGACTGATCTGATTATCTTGTGTCTGCCCAGTGCTCAGTACAGAGCTTGCCCAGAGTAAGTGCTTAACAAATACCACCATAATGATTTCTAAAATGTAGGCTGATCCAGTCAGCCAGAACAGATGATCTCTCGAGGTCCTACCCATCTCTGTCTTCAATGAATTGCTTTCAAACTTGAGAACAATTGACTCGATGGACTTTGTAAACCCAGAGAGCACTCCAAAGACTTAGCAATTCATGTTGAGCACTATACCGGTTGGTCTGCCACGCTGTCCATTTATTGAGAAACATTTTTGGTGAGCTGCTGAATTGGCCATTCCGACCACAAGCGGGACTGCCTGAGGTGAGTCTCTGTGGCAAGAACGCCCTGGACTCCCTTTGACTCTCGAGCTTTGGGAGAACAGGAAAGGGAAGGAGACTGGGAGTTCTGAAAAACATCTGGTAGCTAAAGAGTGCGAGCACTGCGAAGAGCCTCCATCTGCATTCATGTGGTAAATGTATGTTTATTGACAGCGCTTGGCTTTTTAACAGGTCTGGACTCCACGGTGCAGGACACAGTGATGGCTTTCAGCCAGGGCTGTCTGAGGAGCAATGGCTCGAGGAGGAGGTTGTGAAATTGCACTTGAAAAAAGAAAACGGAACGCCACGCTTCCATCCGCGGCCATCCTACTCAAGGTCGTTGTTGTGTTTCCGGGGGAGGCTGCTATCAAGTTGTGCAGTTTCTTCCCCAAGCCCATAGCTCTGCTTCACCTGTCCTTATTCGGAGTAAAGGAGCTGAAATCCTCACTGGGCAGAAGAGGAGTTTTCCTCTTTTTCACCACATTTTGGTCTGTATAATACCAGCAATAGTAAGTAGCCAGTTTAACACCAACGAGAACATTCTTGACTAATAGAAAGCCAATTAGAAAAATACATCAAGACTCAAGCAGTCACACCGCTGCGACAGGACTACTTTCCTCCTCCTCCTCTCTGACCCTCACCTCATTCTCCTCTAATGATAATGGCATTTATTAAACACTGTGCTAGATACCAGATGATTGGCTCCAGAAAGTTCTTATCCCACTCAGGGATCGCAAGCTAAGGGACAGGGAAAGCTTCACAGGAGAGGATCCTGAAGTCCAGTGAGGTAAAGTGAGTCGCCCAAGGTCACAGAGCAGGCCATATTTCTTGACTCTGTCTCCTGCTCTTTCTACTAGGCAATCCTGCTTCCTGACTTTGTACCAACTCACCCATATTGTACTCTTCCAACTGCTTACTAAGTGCTCTGTAAGAGTAGTGCTCAATAAATACAATTGATTGATAGATTTATCAAACCAATGTCTTCAGAAACACATGTTTTGGAGGCACATCTGCATTTGTATAGGGCGACCTAGGATAGAGCCAAGAAAAAGCTATTGGGGACTGTTGGCATTGGCTATGAGGAAAGTGGTTTTGAGCACAAAGTATATGTGTATGTCAGGGTTGGCGGGGGGGGGGGGGGGGGTATAGGGACACATGGGGAGAGAGGAAGACGGGAACAAGCTGGATATCTCTACAGTTTAGTTTTCCTTAGTTTCACATGAGAAGCCTCGTGTCCTCATGGAAAGAGCACAGGCCTAGGAGTCAAAGGACTGACTAAGCTCTTTTCCCCTACTCCCCTCACCCTTCTGTGTCACCCTTTCACTTGGATTTGTACCTGTTATTCCTCCACCCTCAATCCCACAGAATTTGTGTACATATCTATGATTTATCTAAATGTAAGCAAGTCCTCTAGACTGTAAGTTTGTTGTGGGTAGGGAACGTGTCTTTTATATTATTGTGCTGTACTCTCTCAAGCACTTAGTACTGTGGCCTGCACACAGTAAGCACTCAATAAATTCCATTGATTGATTAATGGCTGTCTCCCTCTCTAGAGTGTAAACTCCTTGTGGGCATGGAACAAGTCTACCAAATGTGTTGTATTGAACTCTCCCAAGTGTTTAGTAAAGTGCTCTGCACACAGTCAGTGCTCAATAAATACCACTGATTGATGGCTTGATTGGAGGATTCTAATCCTGGCTCTGCTAATTGTCTGCTGTTTGACTTTCCTCTGCCTCAGCTACCTCCTCTCTGAAATGGAGATTAAATCGTACTCTCTCCTACTCAGACTGTGAGCCCCAGGTGGGACAGGGACTTAGTCCAGCCTAATGATCTTGTATCTACTCCAGTGCTGAGTACAGTGCCTAGCGCATAGTAAATGCTTAACCCATGCCACAGAGGAAAAAATATAAAAACAAAATCAGAAGACCCATGTTCTAATCCTGCCTCTTTATCTTGCCTGCTGCTTGATGTTGACCAATTTACCATCCCTGTGTCTTAGTTTCCTCATCTGCAAAATGGGGAATCATTTCCCATTCTCTGTCCTACCAAGACTGTTAGCCCCAAGTAGGACCTGGACTATGTTCGACCTGATTATGATATATCTACTCCATAGCTTGGCATAGAATAAGCACTTAAATAATACCATAGCTATTATTATTGTTCACAAAGTAATTTGTTCTTTTGTCTCCTTGAACCGATGGATTGTGTTTCAGTCCCTTCTGCTCCAGAGGCAACTGCATTTCAGTAGCAATGTGACACGTTTTCCTGAGTGGCATATACTATGTGATGAGTTGAGTAAGCCCACTGCTAACTTTGAATGAAAAGAATAAAGTTATTCCTACGGCATGAAAGAGCCCTGGAATCAGTCAGTCAATCAAAGGTGTTTACTGAGCGCTGATGGTGCATAGAACACTATACTAAGCACTTGGGAGAGCACAATATAATAGAGTGATTAGGCAAAGTCCCTGCCCACAAGGAACTTCCAGTCTAGAAGAAGAGAGAGAATCCCTAGGACAAAGAACATCTGAAATTTGTAGCAGTTTTTCAGCTCATTCATTAGGTGGATGGTCATTTGCATGAAGTTTTTTAAACAAACCGATCTGGCTCTCTGCTGACAGAGGGATATAAAGGCAAAATGAGGTAGGGGAAGAGTGAGGCATACTGCACGGAACCATACTGCTTCAGGGATCCTGGGGACCGTTTGGTACAAGAGTTGATTTCTGCAGGGCTTTGTATACAGATATCCGGTGTAATCCATAATTGTGCTAAATAATCTGAAAGGGAAACCTGTTACAAGGCTAACATGATAATGAGAGCTATCTGGAAGACTGAAAGGAAAACAGAAATATCATTTTTCATTTTTTTGGGGAGGGGGGGTTCAGGATAAAAAAATGAGGCCTCGTTAACTCTGGTTTTAAATGAGTTAAATTTTATCTTTCTCTGGCAATTAATTTTCATGCAGCCCAATTACAATTTGCGATTCAGATGCTTTGATGCTGAGCAACCTCGAGTTAACTATTTTGGCAACAGCAGAGGGCAGTGCAGAGCTAAAGCTGACACAGGTTCTGACTGGCAGTAAAATTATGCTCGTTATTAAATAAAATCTTAGGGCTAACTTAGCCACAGAGGAAATTAAACTGCTAATTACATGGGTATAAGCCACTAAAAATGGCCCCAGTTGTTTCTCAAGATTTCAAAAACATCCAGCTCCATTCCTTGGATTTCCAAATATGTAATTAGGGCTGGAAATAACACCTACCAGAGATTTTATATGATTTTTTTTTGCATTTATCAGAGTAATCTTACCATCTGCAAAGATTGTCTCTTGCTGAGTAAACAATGGGGAGGGGGTGGGGTTTTTTTTTCATTTTCCAATTTACCCAAGACCATGTCTTTATAAATGTTTATAAAGATGCCCGTGGGTGAAGTAAGGGCAGAATTTTAATTGAGGCCAGCCAAGATGACAGTGTTAGCTTTATAAAAAGTGCCTTTTTTATGGGTGTGTGTGTTTGGGGAGGGGTGGGGAGAAGCAAAAGCAGCTCAGAGGTAATTTTGGTTTTGAAAAAATAGTCAAATAGTTCAAACCTAGGCAATTGGTGGGTAATGGCATAGTCGACATGGAGCTTTTAAAATTGTCCAATTTCCTGAAAATTTTAAAATCACCAAGCCACTCAGTAATATGCCCATTTGAAAAGAACAGCAAATGTAGTACAGTAAGTTCCTGAGCTCACTCTTGATGACCTAATCTCATTCCAGGCTCCTTATTTAGATTATGATGAAGGTGATGTGGATAACAGGGGAAAGCATTTCAATTTCAGATCTGAACCAAACAGCCACGTACAGGGTGGTTTCAGCACACACTTCTATGTCTGTACCTATAATACACCCATTGATAATAATGATGGTATTTGTTAAGTGCTTAGTATGTGCCAAGCACTGTTCTAAACACTGGGGTAGATACAAGGTGATCAGGTAGTCCCATGCGGGGCTCACAGTCTTAATCCCCATTTTACAGATGTGGGAACTGAGGCACAGAGAAGTTAAGTGACTTGCCCAAGGTCACAGAGCAGACAAGTGGTAGAGCCAGGATTAGAACCCATGACTTCTGACTCCCAAGCTCGTGCCATTAGTGCCACTATTATTGCACACAGTGCTGTCTGTCCACCATCTTTCCTCCTCTGCCACTCTGATTAGTGTCCCACAGCACTTATGTACATATCTGTAATCTTATTTATTTGTATTGATGCCTGTCTCCCCCAATCTAGGCTGTAAGCTCCTTGTGATCAGGGAATATGGCAGTTTATTGTTGTATTGTACTCTCCCAAGTGCTTAGTACAGTGCTCCACACACAGTAGGTGCTCAGTTAATATGTTGGAATGAATGAATAAATTATGATGCACACAGATGAGAAGAGCAAGCCCTCAGAGCCAAGTTCCAGGGGTTTCTCCTTTTCACACGTAGAAAGGACTTTAAATCCCCACAGTCCTTTAATTGGACTTCCTTGGGTTTGTTTGCTCTAATATATTTTGAGGTGCCAAATTAATGACTTAAATCAAGTCCTGAGAGGGTAAATGCCTGTTGAAGTCACATGATTGGTCCCATCAACAACTAACCCACCAGCTTTGCTTTCCCAGTCTGGCTGAAGACATTCAGTAGTTTGAAAGTGTGAAACTTGATGTATGTTCAGAATAAATTCTAGAGACACACCACCACCTCACTTGAATTTCTTTTTTCCAGTCATTTCTACTGGCCCTTTATAGGATTTCTTGAAAAGATAATAATGATCCATTTTACTTATCCATCAAGAGCTTTGAACTGGAGCGGGCTTTTTTTTTCCTTGAGTATATAGTTAGAACATTAAAGATGGTACAGGCAGAGCAGCCAATCAGAGTAATGAGTCTCCACTGCTCGGCAAAGCGAGATTAATCTAAATCAAATACTTTCCACCGTGGCAATTTTAACTAATTCCCTCATGAAAGTACAAGCGATATGTGAAACCCCTACAGTCAGCGTAAACCTCCTGGTAAGGCTAGACAGGTAATGCCTTTTAAGCTTGTTAATGTCTTATCCTGCTGGTTTCTACAAGTGACTCAAAGAATAGTCAAGGACTCCTCAACTTGTCATTACCAAGAAATGAGACTTTAGGGGAGGGGAAGAAAAGGTGATGCTTTCCAGATTATGATGGTGCTGACTGCACTCCTTAAAATGATATCCAGAACAGCTACTTCCACCTTCCCCTCCCACCCAAAGCCCCAGAATCTCTCTGGTTATTTTAGCTGCAATAAAGGCTTTCAGATCAAAACGTCTTCTCTCCTAGATACTCGTGGCAACCCATGGTGGGGTTCTGCTACCAATCTGTGTGGGAAAAATAATAGTGGGAGGGAGAAGAAGAAGGAAGAATGAATCAATGGTATTTATTGAGCACTTACTTTGTGCAGAGCACTGTTCAAAGTGCTTGGAAGAGTACAATACAACAGAGTTCAAAGAAGAAGAATAGTATTTGTTCAGTACTTACTTTGGGTCAAGCATTGTTCTAAGCATTGGGGTAGATATAGGTTATCAGGTTGGACACGGTCTCTGTCCCACATGGGGCTCCCAGTCTAAATAGGAGGGAGAACAGGTATTGAATCCCCAGTTTACAGATGAGGAGACTGAGGCGTAGAGAAATTGAAGTGACTTGTCCAAGGTCACCCGGCAGGTGGGTGGAGGACAGGAATTCGAACCCAGGTCCTCATACTCCCAGGACTGGACTTTTTCTGCTAGGACATGCTGCTTCCACAATATTCATTCATTCATTCATTCAATAGTATTTATTGAGCGCTTACTACGTGCAGAGCACTGTACTGAGTGCTTGGAATTCATTCATTCATTCAATAGTATTTATTGAGCACTTACTATGTGCAGAGCACTGTACTAAGCGCTTGGAATGTACAAATCGGTAATGGATGGAGACAGTCCCTGCCCTTTGACGGGCTTACAGTCTATTTGGGGGAGACAGACAGACAAGAACAATAGCAATAAATAGAAATAAATAGAATCAAGGGGATGAACATCTCATTAACATAATAAATAGGGTAATGAAAATATATACAGTTGAGTGGATAAGTACAGTGCTGAGGGGATGGGAAGGGAGGGGGGAGGAGCAGGGGGAAAGGGGGGGAAGAGGGCTTAGCTGAGGAGAGGTGAAGGGGGGGTAAAGGAGGAGCAGAGGGAGCAAAGGGAAAAGGGGAGTTCAATCTGGGAAGGCCTCTTGGAGGAGGTGAGCTCTCAGTAGGACTTTGAAGAGGGGAAGAGAGTTAGTTTGGCGGAGGTGAGGAGGTGAGGAGGGAGGGCATTCCAGGACCATGGGAGGACGTGGCCCAGGGGTTGATGGCGGGATAAGCGAGAACAGGGGACGGTGAGGAGGTGGGCAGCAGAGGAGCGGAGCGTGCGGGGTGGGCAGTGGAAAGAAAGAAGGGAGGAGAGGTAGGTGGGGGCAAGGTGATGGAGAGCTTCAGTTTGGCAACAGATAGAGACAATCCCTGCCTAGAAAGCCTCTTTTTAATTTTATTTCAATGGTATTTGTTAAGCACTTACTATGTGCCAGGTACTATTCTCTGCACAAGCTAATCAGGTTGGACGCAGTCCACGTCCCATACGGGGCAAATAGTCTCTGTCCCCATTTTTCAGAGGAGAGCTAAGTGAAGTGATTTGCCCAAGGTCACCCAGCAGACAAGTGGAGGAGCCAGGATTAGAATCCAGGTCCTTCTGACTCCCAGGCCCAGGCTGTAACCACTAGGACACGCTGCTTTGCCGGATCAAGCAGCTTCTGCCACTACTACAACTACTGCTATCTCCCCTACTATTACTACTGACCAACAATTGCCCTGAATCATTTATCCTTCCAATAACATCCTTGGGAAGTAAATAGCCCGAGCCCCAGCCATAGCATCTTCTATGCAGTCTGGATGGTGACTGTGTGGTAGGTCTGTCGCCATCTCACTTAGAGAATTCACTTTCCCTAGTGACTGTCAGCTCCCAAATGCTTCTGGTTACGGACAATTTGGGAAGCAATGGACTCAAAGCAGGTGTGGCAGCTGTAACATATTAAAGCTACGCACTCTTGCAGGGCCGCACTCCCCAAAAGAAACTCAGCTCTTGGTGCTGGGCAGATTCCTGACAGATGCAAAAATACCTCCTCCACCTCAGTTAAGCCCAGGTGCTTCCTTCCCTCCCTCTAGGCCTCCTCTGGTCTTCCAGGTCAGAATTGTCCAATGCAATATCGTTGCATTGTATTCTCCCGAGAGCTTAGGACAGGGCTCCGCACACAGTAAGTGCTCAATAAATACGATTGATTGACTAGAATGTTTGAGCGTTCCAAAAGCAGTCAGCATTGCCTGGCGCCCCCTGCTGGCCAGACCGTGAGATATCACTGTACATACTTCTCCCTAATGTTGCATTTTCATATGAGGGAAGCCAGAGTGGTCCTGCTAGGTCATTTGTCTGGCCGAGTAGGTACTTCATGAAAATGACAGTTTGGGAGAGAAATCTACTGGTAATCTAAAGTCCTGAAATGATTTCCCTGACAATGTGTTGCTGTTTTCAGAGCCAAAGAGAGGAAAACGCTATCGGTCTACAGTAGCCGTTTATAATCACTCAATCAAACGGTGGCATTTATTGAGCACTTACTGTGTGCAGAGCACTGTACTAAGTACTTGAGGGAGTACAATAGAGTTAGTAGACATGATCTCTGTCCTCAGGGAGCTTATAATCTATTGTGTGCATTGCATTGTACTAGACAATTGAGAGAGTACAACACAATATAGTGGGTGGTATGATCTGTGCCCTACAGGATCTTACAGTGCAGTGATGGTAATAACATGGATAATAATAATAATTGTTATTATGAAATAATTTAAGCACTTACTATGTGCTAGATACCTTGGTAGATTGGACACAATCCCTGTCCCACATGAGGCTCATTCTATCTTATCCCTATTTCATGGATGAGGAAACTAAGGGCCAGCAAGCTTAGGTGAGTTGCCAGAGGTCACCACTGAGGTCAGTGGTGGAGCTGAAACTCGGTTCTAGGTCTCCTGGACTCCCTTTTTTTATGGTATTTGTTAAGCAGTTACTATGTGTCAGGTACTGTGCTAAGTGCTGGGGTAGATACAAGATAAATTGGACAGAGTTATATGTTTTTTCACTAGGCCATGATGACAGCATTTCTGAAATCATAAAAAATAATCCATTTTCTTCTTAATCCCAATTTTATCTCAGGCAAAATCCCTAAGAGGGAGGTAGGTATTACTATCCCCATGGTTCATAAAGAGAGACTGAGTCAGAGAGCAGTACAAATGATCTTCCCAAGATCACATAGCAAACCAGTAGGGAAGCTGGGGAATAGAACTGGGACCTCCTGATTCGGAGACAAGTAACCTATTTTATCCTTTGGAGCCCACCAGCTCTCTCTATCAACAATGAACCGCTTCGCCACTTCCTAATGTGCCAGATACCTTGGGCAACTTGTCCATCCAAAAACAGCCAGAGGCGTTGAGTCACCATGCTACAGTGCAGTGTCAAAATGTCACAACAATGTCCCCATGACTCTGACAACAGGGTTGCTAGGCTAGTTGTACAGAGGTACTGGAACAGTTCAGCACTTTTGTCATGTACTATGTAGGTTTCACGATTTCCTAGTTTAGCATTTAAAATGGCTTACCAACAGGAGCATGGAAACCCAGAAAAAAATTCTCCTTTTACTTCCCCTCGTGACTCTGGTTCTCAACTTCTGCCCTCTGGGTCCTTCAAAAACTCCATCTTATGTCCCCAACCAGCACCCCGAGTGTAAGCCCGTCAAACGGCAGGGACTGTCTCTATCTGTTGCCTACTTGTTCATCCCAAGCGCTTAGTACAGTGCTCTGCACATAGTAAGCGCTCAATAAATACTATTGAATGAATGAGGCAACCTGAGGTTACTTCATCCTTCTTACTCACCAGGACAGTGCCAGTTCCTGTCATCAGAAGAGGAAAGTAGTTTTGAAAACTACCTTATTTTCTGGCAGAGGGGCTGCCACTGCATAATTCCTCCTGCCTCCAATTTTTTTTTTTATGCTTAGTTGTTAAGCACTCACTATGAGTCAAACCCTGCTCTAAGTGCTGGGATAGATACAAGCTAATAAGGCTGAATACAGTCCCTGTCTCACATGGGACTCCCAGTTTAAGTAGGAGAGGGAACAGGTTTTGAATCCTCATTTTACAGGTGAGGAAACTGAGGCACAGAGAAGTTAAGCAACTTGCCCAAGGTCACACAGCAGGGAAGTAACAAGGCCCGGATCAGAACTCAGGTCCTCTGGCTCTCAGACCAGTGCTTTGTCCACTAAGCCATGCTACCTAGCAAAAATAGAGGAAGTAAAAAGTGAGTTATGTAAGTCCGTGCCGGGGTAGGATGAGGAATTGAGTCAGAACACCACGAACATACCTTTTTGAAATGTGTGGGTGCCCAATGAGGTAGGAAGAGGAGAAGGGGTTAGGGCTGAGGGGAAGACTACCTTAATTCATTGAGTGCCTATCGTGAGCTCGTCCCTCTAGACTGTGAGCTCACTGTGGGCAGGAATGTGTCTGTTGTCATATTGTACTCTCCCAAGCGCTTAGTACAGTTCTTTGCACACAGTAAGTGTTCAATAAATGTGATTGAACGAATTAATGAATGAGTATGCAGCACTTGGGATAGAGCCATAGAAGTAAGAGTCACAATCTCTAGTATCCTGTTATATTCCTCTTCTTTCTCTCCTCCTTTCCTCCTCCTTTTTGTTTCTCTCTTCTCTTATTTTTCCTCCAGTTCCCGACATTGCTGATAGCCCCTCCCTGTTTGGAGATTGTAAGAAAATGCCCCCAAATAGACCAATTATGTGAGTAAATATGGTACATTGGTTTGTATTCCACTGGTAATGAGGTGGAGTTGAAGTTTAATAAAAATACAGTTTAATGTAAAAATTGTATGTTTGGGTATTACTCAGGCCTCTGCAAAAATGGAAAAATGAGGATTGGAAAAATGGCAGTTGAAAATTATAGTTGACAGCGTCCTTGTATCTAGTGACTGTTTATGCTGTTAGACTTTTGGTAACAGCTAATGTAGAAAAGGGGCTTCTGCCACTGAGCTAGTAACCATGGCAAAAGACACCAAAAGTGGAACTGTACATAAGGTTGATTGTGGATAAAACCTGACTTTCCAGTTTTAATCACAGTATTCAGAGTGAGTGACAAAGAACCTATGCTATTGAAAAGACTTTTGAAGAGGTCATTGGAAAACCGCCATATAAATAGTTTAAGTTAAGCCTAACTTTTCTTTCAATTACCTCTAATTAGAGAATCTTCAATAAAAGTGTTAACTGAAACCTTCACTGCTTTTAGTTGATTGCAGTGTAACCAGAAATGACCTTTTGGTTTATGAAAGTTATCCAGAAATGGAAAATGAAAAGTGTCCAAGCCTGTTAAAGTAAGGTTATGTCTCCTCAAAACAGGTGCTTCTCTAAGAATTCTGTCATCATAGTTATTGTTTGAAATCACTTCCGAAGCTCAAACCCCCTCTACACAGCCATCTCCCCAAATCAAGCCCCTGGCTATCTCTACTCCCAGCCTGCCAATCATTCCTGAGTGAGTAAAAAGGCCATTAAGCAGGGCCTGCTTCAGATATTTCACGGCCCTGAGGCTGGGGAAAATTTTGCTGCCGCATTTTGAACCGATAAACTTTTTGCCCATGACTCATATGTTATCTCTTTCCTGATTTCTTTTCGTTTTCTTCTCCATTCCCATTTCTTTTCTATTTTCCTTTGTCCCTGTAGTTTCCCTCTCCTTTCTTCCTCCATCCATCCATCCATCCATCCATCCATCCATCCATCCATCCATCCATCCATCCATCCATCCATCCATTCATTCATTCAATCAATCCTATTTATTGAGTGCTTACTGTGTGCAAAACACCATACTAAGCACTTGGGAGAGTACAACAATAAACAGTCGCAATCCCTGCCCATAACAAACTTACATTGTTAGGAGAAAGACAACAATACAAATAAATAAAATTTCAGATATGTACACAAGAGCTATGGGGCTGGGAGGGGGAAGAGCAAAGGGAACAAGTCAGGGTGAAGCAGAAGGGAGTGGGAGATGAGGAAAAGTGAAGCTTAGTTTGGGAAGGTCTCTTGGAGGAGATGTCTTCAGTAAGGCTTTGAATGAGTGGGAGAATAATTGTCTGTTGGATTTGAGGAGCAACCCCCTTTTAGACTGTGAGACTGTTAGGCAGAGATTGTCTCTATCTGTTGCCGAATTGTACATTCCAAGCACTTAATACAGTGCTCTGCACCCAGTAAGCACTCAATAAATACAATTGAATGAATGAATTGAATTCCAGGCCAGAGGCAGGTTGTGCGTGAGGGCTCAGTGGCGAGACAGGCGAGATAGAGACACATTGAGAAGGTTAGCACCAGAGGAGTGAAGTGTGCAGGCTGGGTTATAGTAGGAGAGTAGCAAGTGAGGTAGGAGGGGGCAAGGAAGCGGGGGGAATGCTTTAAAGCCAATGGTGAGGAGTTTTTGTTTGATGTGGAGGTGGATGGGTAACAACTGCAGTTTTTTGAGGAGCAGGGTGACATACCCTGATCTTTTTTGTAGAAAAATGATCCAGGCAGCATAGTGAAGTATGGACTGCAGTGAGGAGAGACAGGAGGCTGGGAGGTCAACAAGCTGGCTGATGCAGTAATCCAGGCAGGATAGGATGAGTGATTGTTTTCATGTGATAGCAGTTTGGATGGAGAGGAAAAGGTAGATTTTAATGATGTTGTGAAAGTGGGACCTATAGGATTTAGTGATGGATTGAATATGTGGGTAGAAAGAGAGAGGAGTAAAGGATAATGCCAAAGTTATGGGCTTGTGAGTTAGTAAGGATGGTGGTACCATCTACAGTGATAGGAAAGTCAAGAGGAGGAGAGGGTTTGGGTGGGAAGATAAGGAGCTCTGTTTTGGATATGTTAGGTTTGAGGTGACGGGAGGACTTCCAAGTGGAGATATCTTGAAGGCAAGAGGAAATGAGAGCCTGGAGCGAGGGAGAGAGATCAGGGGAGGAGATCTAGATCTAGATCTGTGTATTATCCGCATGGAGGTGATAATTGGAGCCATGGGAGCAAATGAGTTCTCCAAGAGAGTAGGTGTATATGGAGAACAGAAGGGGATCCAGAACTGTACCTTGAGGAACCCCCACATTTAGGGGGTGGGAGTCAGAGGAGGAGCCCACAAAGGAGACTGAGAGTGAAAGGCCAGAGAGATAAGAGGAGAATGAGGAGAGGACAGTGTCAGTGAAGCCAAGGTTGGACAATGATTCCACAGGGCCCACAGGGTCAGAGACAGCTGAGTGGTCGAGGAGGATTAGGATGGAGTAAAGGCCATTGGATTTGGCAAGGAGGAGATCTTTTCTTCCTCCACCTTCCCTCCTTCCTCCCCACATTTTTCCTCTCCCCTCCTAATAATGAGAGTACTTAATACGTGCTTGCAATGAGCCAAACACTGTATGAAGTGCTGGGGTAGATTCAAGATCATCAGGGCAGACACAGTCCCTGACCCCATCCCATTAGGGGCTCACAGTCTAAGAGGGATGAAGATCAGGTATTTAGCCATAACAATAATAATTATAATAATGATGATGATTGTGGCATTCGTTAAGCACTTACTACATGCCAAACACTGTACTAAACTGTGGGGTTTATACGAGATAATCAGGTTGGCCACACTCTGTGTTCCACAATGAACTCACAGTCTAAAGTAGGAGAGAGAACAGAGATTAAATCCCCATTTTCCAGATACAAGAAATGAGGCACAGAGTAGTGAAGTCCCCAAAAGTCACACGGCAGGCAAGTGGCAGAGCCAGGATTAGTACTTAACAGATATTATTATTCTAATTATTATTATAAATCAGGTCCTCTGACTCCCAGGCCCTCTTGGCCGTGCTACTTTCCACCTTTCTCTTCCCTCCTAACCTACATTCCCCCAAGCTGTAGATGTAGAATTTCTTGCTCTCATCTCAGAGGACATATAGCAGTAGTAATAGTATTTATTAAAGCTCTTACAATGTGCAGAGCATTGTACTAAGCAGTGGGAGAGAATACTCAGGTGAGAATTAGACACAGTCCCTGTCCCTTGCGGAGCTCAACATCTAAGCAAATAAGTGGGGAGGAGGAACTGGAGGTAGACACATAGGGAGTGAGGAAACACTACAACACAGCACAAACAAATACACAAAATCAAAACCAAAACCAGCAGGGTGCTGTAGCTAGAGGAGCCAAATGTCTGGCTCAGGTTGCAAGCCATTTTCCTGCCCGGGGTGATGGAAAGTGGGACAGGATGAAGGGTCCTCCATAGTGCTGGTTCCTGGGGAGACATCAGCTTTTATCCCTGGCTCTGCAGGGGCACTCGGTGGTGAGAGGGAAGTCGTCACTTACCATGAAGGCTTTTCTCCCTGGTGATGATAACAGGGGCATGATAAGCAAGATAACCCAGTTTCCTTGTAGATCCTCAGCCCATTCTTTCCTGGAGTCAGGTATGTTTAGCTCTTTGAACCTCTATTCATGGGTCATCACCCACGTCACTCAGTGAGACAGTCAATCGTATTTATTGAGAACTTACTTTGTGCAGAGCACTGTACTAAGTACTTGGGAGGGTACAACACAGCAATAAACAGACACATTCCCTGCCCACAACGAGCTTACCATCTAGAGGGGGAGAAAGACATGAATATAAAGAAATAGATTACAGGTACATACATAAATGCTGCGCTGCTGGGACCTAGTTCTGGCCTGCATCTCCCTCCCACTTTCATACCCATTGGACCATATTTCTCTGCCTTTAAAACTTGACTAAAATCACATCTCCTAGAGAAGTAGCGTGGCTCAGTGGAAAGAGCCTGGGCTTGGGAGTCAGAAGTCATGGGTTCGAATTCCTACTCTGCCACTTGTCAGGTGTGTGACTGTGGGCAAGTCACTTAGCTTCTCTGGGTGTCAATTTCCTCATCTGTAAAATGGGGATGAAGACTGTGAGCCTCACGTGGGACAACCTAATAATAATAATAATTTTGGTATTTGTTAAGCGCTTACTATGTGTCGAGCACTGTTCTAAGCGCTGGGGTAGACAAAGGGGAATCAGGTTGCCCCACGTGGGGCTCACAGTCTTAATCCCCATTTTACAGATGAGGTAACTGAGGCACCGAGAAGTGAAGTGACTTGCCCAAAGTCACACAGCTGACAAGTGGCAGAGCCGGGGTTCGAACCCATGACCTCTGACTCCAAAGCCCGTGCTCTTTCCCACTGAGCCAAGCTGCTTGTATCTACCCCAGCGCTTAGAACAGTGCTCTGCACATAGTAAGCACTTAACAAATACCAACATTATTATCTCCTCCAAGAGGCCTTCCCTTCCCTCTTTTCCTCTACTCCCTCTTCCTTCTGCTTCACCTGTCCACTTGGATCTGTTCCCTTTAAGCCATTGATATTCACCCCACCCTCAACTCCACAGCATTTATGTCCATATTCAAAATTCATTCTTTCTGTCTCCCTATCTAGACTGTAATCTCTGTGGGGGCAGGAAAGCAGGATGGCCTAGTGGCCTAGTTGATTAATGTCTGCCTCCCCCTCTAGACTGTAAACTCGTTAGGTGCAGGGAACTTGTCTGCCAATTCTGTTGCATTTTGTACTCTCCCAAGTGCTTAGTATAGTGCTCTGCAGACAGCAAGCATTCAATAAATAGATTTAATTGGTTGATAAAGCATGGGCTTCAGAGCCAGAGGACCTGGGTTCTAATCCTAGTTCTATCACTTTCCTGCTGGGAGACCTTAGGCAAGCCCCATGTGGGAGAAGGATTGTGTCCACCTAATTAACTTGTATCTACCCCAGTGCTTAGAGCAGTGCTTGGCACATAGTAAGTGCTTAACAATTACAATTACTATTAGCAATTAACAGTGCTTAATTATTATTACTATTATTGTTATTAGTAGTATTATTAGAGGATAGAAGTGTGTGTGCTGGGTTGTAATAGGAAATCAGAGAAGTAAGGTAGGTGGGGGCAAGGTGATTGAGTGTTTTAAAACCGATGGCGAGGAGTTTCTGTTTGATGCAGAGGTGGATGGACAACCACTGGAGGTTTCTGAGGAATAGGAAAACATGGACTGAATGGTTTTGTAGAAAAATTATCCAGACAGCAGAATGAAGTATGGACTGGAGTGGAGAGATACAGGAGGCAGGGAGGTCCTCAAGGGTGATGATGCAGTAAGCATGACAGGATAGGATAAGTGCTTAGATTAACGTGGTAGCAGTTTGGATAGAGAGGAAAGAGTAAATTTTAGTGACATTGTGAAAGTTGAAGAGATCAGATACTCCATGTCAGGTTTATTCATAGTAATCTTTCTGCTCTATTAAAATTGTCCCTTAGTATTTTTGCAAATTCTCTAAAGGAAAAACCTCATATTCTCATTGAGGTAATGAATAATAGTGGCATTTGCTAAGTGTTTACTTTATGCCAAGCACTGTACTAAATATTGTGGTAGACATAAGCTCTTCCCTCTCTTCCCTGCCCTCCCCATCCCATAGCACTTATGTATATATGTATATATCTATAATTCTATTTATATTGATGCCTGTTCACTTGTATTCATGTCTGTCTCTCCTCCCCTGACCCCAGCCCAGATTGGGGAGCCCTTTGTGGGCAGGGATTGTCTCTCTATATTGCTGTATGTACTTTCCAAGCACTAGGCTAGGTGGGAGAATAGGTGTTGAATCTCCATTTGACAAATGGGGAAACTGAGGCCCAGAACCATTAAGTGACTTTTCCCAAGGTCACACAGCAGGCATAAAGTCTGTCATCTTCTGGAGATTTTGAGAGTGCATTAATCTGGTTGATGCGCTAAGGTGAAGATAGCTTGAGCTTGGATTATTACCTCCTACAGTATTACACCTGGAAATATAGATTTTGCTCTTCCCTTCCAGTGTATGATGGCACTTCTCTGAAAAAAATTCTTCAGTCTTGGCACCTGAATTTTCTGGGTAGAAAAAACAGAGTGTCTGGAATTTTGATTTGATAATGATTACCTCATAATATCTTGTCATATGATTCAACTTACTAGAATGCAGCAAAAGACAATATATTTTGTTTAAAGAGTAAGGTATAGTAATTTCCACAGAGGCAGGAGGGGAAATGGTGAACTGGGATGAGGTCTAGTGAGTAGGAATGAGTGGAAACCTAAAAACAGAAATGCTGCAGTTAGTTATCTTGCTGATTTATAATCGTTAGGGGAAGTGGAGGGAGATGGGAAGAGTGAGTGAGAAGAAAGGTATGAGGAAATTCCAGTCATTTTTCAAAGGCCAAATGATCTTGACACCAAACCAAATATGATTGGTCTGTAAGTTTTTGGGCTTTTTTAATCACAGGTTGTGATCTTTACATTTCTGAAGCAGTCAGTTAAATCTCTTTACCTAATTATGAAGAGGTGGTCATTTTGAGAAATGGGATTGTCTTTGGTAAATCTTTGTAAGCAACATTTACTATTTCCCACAGAAAGGAAAAATCAAGAAACTTTACAAATACCTTGTGTTCCTTTTCCCCAGAAGTTTTAAATCCAGGTAAGTCACTACTGTCATCTAAAACTCCACAAATAGAAACATTTAGGCACTCTTGGACATTCTCTGTTCTTCATTATTCCACCATGCATCAAGAATTAACTATGGACTTTTAAAACTTAAAGAAAACCATCTAGCTGTCCTTCCTTTCAATTTGGTTTTGCCAGTAACTGCCTGGATTTGTTTCCTGGCTAATTTCCATCTTTGCATTCTGGATATTAGAGGTGGAAGCCCTTTTGTCAGGTTGGGTAGGAAGAATCAAGGGAGAGGTGTGTTCAAAGGGGGCACATTACTTTAAATGCTGCAAATAATAGCTAAGGGTTATGAATACTCAATGGAAACAAGCATCTTCATCTCCAAAGGAAAGAAAGTAGCAAATCTTCAAAACAGTCAGTGGAGAACGGTTTTCATTAGACGGGGAAAGGTAAAGGATTTACAGTCCAAGGCAAGCATCAAAATCACCAATGTCTCCAGTTAGATTGATATATATGTGTGTGACTTTGTGTGTCTGTGCGACTGTGTATGTGTGTGTGTGTGTGTGCATGCGCACATGGAGAAACTCTCATTTGCTTTGACCTATGATTTTTTTTGGCACAAAATACTTTTCAAACAATTCAGCAAGTTAAATTCTTTCCATTGCCTAGGTCTTTTCTTCTTTGTAAATCAGCCATTCAAGGAGGCTGCTGCACTCTTTCAGATGGATAAGGTGGAGGTCTTGGAAGCGGGCTGGATAATTGATGGGATGAGAGGGTAGGCCTCTACAACCCAGGTCAAGGCAGGGTCAGAGGGAGAGAAATGACTCCTCTCTGACCTGGAATGCCCTCTCCCTCCATATCCAACTGACCACCACTCTTCCCTCCTTCAAAGCCCTATTAGTAGTAACACCGCCTCCAAGAGGCCTGCCCTGATAAAGGCCTCTTTTTCCCTACTCTCTTCCCCTCTGCATCACATATCTGTTATCTGTTGCCGAATTGTATATTCCAAGCGCTTAGTACAGTGCTCTGCACATAGTAAGTGCTCAATGAATTCTATTGAATGAATGAATGAATGAATGAATATAAACTTGGATCTGTAACCTTTAAGCACTTGATATTCACCCCATCCTCAGTCCCACAGTACTTATATACATATCAGTAATTTATTTATTTATTTAATTGTCTGTCTCCCCCTCAAAACCATAAACTCCTTGTGGGCAGGGAATATGTCTACCATCTCTGTTGTACTGTACTTTTCCAAGTGCTTAGGACAGTGTTCTGCATGCAGTAAGTGCTCAGTAAATACCACATGCAGAGGAAGAGGGGAAACTGTGCAACTCGCTAGAAGAGGAGGAAACTCACTCCTTATAGCTCCCTCTCTGAGAGACTACCTAGCTATCAGCTACTTATCTGGTGCCTCTACCTGGAACACAGGAAGTGATTTCTCTTTTGTTATGCAAGTGTAATAATAATCTTCAATAAGCACTTACTGGTTGCAGAGCACCGTACTAAATGCTGAGAAAAAAATCATCAGGTGAGAGTTAGACATGGTCCCTGACTCTCCAGGGGCTTACAGTCTAAAAATAGAGTGATCAAGTGTTTGGTGACAGACACAGTAGGAAAGATGAAAAGATATAGGCAAGGTGAAAAAGAAATCAGTCCATCAGTCAATCAATGGCATTTATTGAATACTCAGTTTGGGGAGACCACTGTTCTAAGTGCTTGGGAGAGTACAATACAACAGAGTTGGAAGACAAGTTCTCTGCGCACAAGGGAAGCATCATGGCTTAGTGGATAGAGCATGGGCCTTGGAGTCAGAAGGAGCTGTGTTCTAATCCCGGCTCTGCTGTGTGATCTTGGGCAAGTCACTTCACTTCTCTACGCCTCAGTTACTTCATCTCTAAAATGGAGGTAAAATGATGACGATGATGATGATGGTATTTGTTAAGCTCTTACTACATGCCAAGTATTGGTCTAAGCGCTGGGGTAGATACAAGGTAATCAGGTTGTTCCACGTAGGGCTCACAGTTTTCATCTCTATTTTACAGATGAGGGAACGGAGGCACAGAGAAGTGAAGTGACTTGCCCAAAGTCGCACAGCTGATGAGTGGCAGAGGAGGGATTAGAATCCATGACCTCTAATTTTCAAGCCCCTGCTCTTTCCACTAAGCCACGCTGCTTCCCCGTAAAATGGGGATTATGAGTATGAGCCCCATGGGGACAGGGACTATGTCCACCCTGATTAACATGTATCTACCCCAGTGCTGAGAACAGTGCTTGGCACATAGTAAGTGCTTAACAAGTACCATAATAACAATAATAATATTATTATTAAGGAACTTACAGTCTAGAAGGGCGTTAACATAAATTACCATAAATTACAGTTATGTACCTAAGTACTGTGGGGCTGAGGGTGGGGTGAATATCGAGTTCTTGAAGGGGACAGATCCAATAGGGAACAGAAAATAGGAAGACAAAAGCCTCCCCGAATGGAAAGGAAGGAATCAGACCCAGGACTGTGAAACAACACCAGCAGAGAGACTTGTCTGAGAGCTGAAACTAGAGTGTACACAATATGATGGATTGAAACAATTAGGAACTTCCATTTTATTCACTTTAATCATTTTCAATAGACATGAAGTTGACTGTAAATAGGTTTTAGTTTATTTCTTACACAACTGAGCAGTAGAATAGCACCACCTTAATGTTTAGGAATTAATTATTTTTTTCATATGGTCCTGTCTTCTAGACTGTGAGCCCGATGTAGGCAGGGGTTCACTCTATTTGTTGCTGAATTGTACTTTCCAAGAGCTTAGTACAGTGCTCTGCACACAAGAAGTGCTTGATAAATCCGATTGAATGAATGAATGAATGAATGAATGAATGAGATCATTTACCAAGCTGACTTATTAGCTTAGACCATCATTTACCTCAACCTGTTAAATAATCTGTCTGTCCCTAAAATTAATCTTCGTTTGTATGCATGGATTTGTGTGCTAGATGATAAGTCTACTGACTCTGTTGTCCTCCCCCGAGTGCTCAGAAGAGCATACTGCACACAGTAGACCATAAGCTCCTTGAGGGCAGGGAGCATGTTGACTAACTCTTTTGTATTATACACTCCTTAACACTTAGTACTGTGTTCTATGCACAGAAAAGCCTCAGTAAGTACCTTTGATTGATTGATTTCAAAGGGATGCAGAGATGAGGAGGAGGGAAAAGAGGAGAATGGAGAGTATTAAGGAGAAAAGGAGAGAGGGGGATACGGGCAAGGAAATGGAGTAGAAGGTGAGGAAAGGGTGAAACCAATAGAAGGAAGAGGGAGGGAAAGTTGAGAAAAAGGGGAGGAAGAGAGAAAGGAAAGAAAGTACTGCTGTTCCATTTAGAAATGAAGCAAAGGGACAATTTTTTAATCAGTAGATTGTATTTATTTCAAGGATACCCGCCCCACAGTTTCAGAAACTGGGCGTGAACATTCTGCATGTGAAAACAGGATAGGAGGCTTACTTGTTCTTGAAATTTGATTTATAAGGTCCCCACATGCTTCTGCACACAGTTAAGCCTTGGAACATTTGGTTCCTGGAGTCATTGTCCCATAGCCATGAGACTCCATACTAGGAGTCGTGGTATTTATTAAGCACTGACTATGCACCAAGAACTGTAGTGAGCGCTGGGGCAGCCAGAGCTAGTTAGTCAACATCCCCAAGTTAACAGCCTTTGACTTGATTATTAAAATGCCAAAGTTAGAAATCTCTTTTGAGGGTTTTTTGTTTCCTTTCTCTATTGCCCTCAATCCTGCTATTTACTTTATCTATGAAAGAATTTTAATGAATCACTTCAGTTATTCCAAGTTGACCAACTAAGGGAAAAAAAAATAATAAAAAAAAACTTGCTTCACTGTTGATGGGTAAGTGGTGAATACTTACCTTCTTTTTGAGTAGTTTTCCGAGGCGTGATTGATTTGATAATAGGTGGGTTTCATTTTAATGCCAGTGACAATATGAGGGGGAGGGTTGGAGAGGAGAATAAGAGAGTGGTACTGTATATCAGGTATTTAACGAAGACAGTCTGAAAATCAATATTAATCCTTCACTGGAGGCTGAAATTTTCAGACAACTTAAGCAGACAAATGGGCCATAATGTCAGTCAGTAGTATACCTGTATTCATTGGCTCACTCTTGCACTAAATGAGAACGGTTGTTGATTAAAAATCTATTCTGGCGATGCCACCTCCATAGTAAATAGTTCTCACTTTCTCCCATGACAGAAAGAGCTCCTATCTGGGCTTTTCTCTAAACCCATCAGTCTCCAAGAGGCAATCCATTATAGGGCAAGTTCCTGACTCGAAGCTTCAAGGGGCTACCCACATCTTTGGGCAGGAACTTTTCTGCTAAGTCTGTTGTATTGTACTTTCCCAAATGCTTAGAACAGTGCTCTGCACATAGTAAGTGTTGAATACCACTGATTGATTGATTGGTTGATTCGGAATCACACTGCCACAGGCTCCTCGTCTGCACTCCCTGAGAACATGGGCACAAGCAGAAAGGGAGGCAGGCTTTTAACCATGAAAAATGGATCGGTTCAATCAATCAAGCGGTAGTATTTATTGAACACCTACTACCCGCATAGCACTCTAAGACATGTTTGAGAGAATACCAAAATTGGAGGACAATTTCCCTACCCACAAAGAACTTACGATCTAAAGGGGAAGACGGGCATCAAATAATTTACAAATAGGAGGAAGATGTGCTTAAATAAATGAGCAGTCAAATCAATTAAAACAGTCTGGTTATTTCACAAATGGTACAGTAGAGGTTTTGCTTTCCCTCTGCCTGGAAATGCCAATGGGAGAGGAGTTTGACTGAGAGTCTGTGGAAAGAGAAAGATAAAGTCAGTCAGTCACAGAAAGAAGTAAAAAATGATGATGGGTAACTGTCTGGGTTTTGTATCTAATTAGGGGTTGGAGTTTACACAATAATACAATGGTTGCACCAAACATAATCAATCATTTCTTGAAAAAAAATATTTTTTTTCCTAGAGCATCCTGACCTCTTACCATATTTCCTTCAAAAATGATCTCTCCACATTTGTTCATCTACCTCAGGTGAAGGTTCATCCATTTTCCCTGATTTACCAATGACAAAGACTATTATGGTTGGGTGGAATTATTGTGGCCAAAGAAGAAGATAGGATTGACTTATTACCCAAGAGGTGATGGTCTCACTCCCATACGATGAATTCAGAATCAAGTTACTTTGACAGGAAAAGGTCTTCACCCCACTCCCAGCCCCAAGGCACATATGTATATATCTGTAATTTTATTTATTGTATTGATGTCTGTTTACTTGTATTGATGTCTGCCTCCCCTCTAGACTGTGAGGTCGTTGTGGGCAGGGATTGTCACTGTTAATTGTTGTAGTGTACTTTCCCAAGCACTTAGTACAGTTCTCTGCACACAATAAGCACTCAATAAATACTATTGAATGAATAAATGAATGAATGAATGTCCTGCTGATAACTCAGACTTAACATGTCCAAAACCAAATCCTTCAACTTCTCACCAAACCTTATCCTCCACAAAACTTTCCCATCACTGTAGACAATATCAACATCCTCCTGGCCTCATAAGCCCATTACCTTGGAATTATTCTCGGCTTATGTCACTCATTCAATTTACATAATCAGTCTGTCACCAAATCCTGTCGGTTCTTCCTTCACAACATCTCTGGAATTGACCTTGATTACTTCATCAGCCACCTCACTGGCCCTCCTGCCTCCTATCTCTCACCTCCCTAGTCCACACTTCACTCTGCTGCCCAGATCATTTTTCTAAAAAATAATTCAACCCATGTATCCCCACTCCTTGATGACCTCCAGTGGTTGCTGGTCTATTTCTGAATCAAACAGAAACATCACCATCGGCTTCAAGGCACTCAATCAGTTGTTTCCTTCCTACCTTAGTTCACTCCTCTCCCATTGCAACCCAGTCCGCACACTTCGTTCCTCTAACGCCAATCTACTTTCTCCCTGAGCCTTGATCTTCTCTCTCTCTCCATAGAATCCTTGCTCATGTCCTCCCTTGGGCCTAGAGCTCCCTCCTCCCTCATATCCAAGAGTCCACCACTCTCCCCTCCTTCAAAGCCCTCCAAAAATCATGTCTCCTCCAAGAGGCCTTTGCTAAGCATGCACTTTTATGAATTAATAATCTAGCACTGACCTGTTGCATATGATATTTTTAAACCTGTCTTGAGCCTTTTACAGTCGTAACCTTTCCCATTGATAACCCATTATGGAATTTATCTAAAACTTAACTCTATTGTTATTTTTGGCTTTTACAACTTCCTCTGGGAATTCAGCTGCAGGTCTTGCTTTTTCAGGTCTGTGGGTCCCTGGAGGGGATGAAACTAAGGTTTTACAAATCTCAGTAGTGTTTTGGATTATGGAGTTTGGGAAGACTACATACTCATCTAAACTGACTTGTTCACCTCAAGATCTTAGAAAAGCGCATATTTCTACTCAGTCAGCTGAAGTCCACCTCACCTGGGGTGATGGTGAGTGCATTTGGGAAAGCTCTTTGTCCCTTATAGTTTTACTACTAAAAATCAAATAGAAATGGAGCTGTTTTCTGTTGTAAAGTTATTTACTAAACATGGAGTACTTATACAGACTACTACTTAGTATCTCAAACACCAGGTGTTTTGGAGAACCAATTTTTATCCAGATCCATGGTGCAAATTTAGAGTTTTTTTTCCTATGGTATTGGTTAACTGTCAAACACTGTTCTAAGCACACAGGTAGATACAACTTAATTAGGTTGGACACAGTCCCTGTCCCACATGGAGCTCAAGGTCTAAAGAGAAGGAAGAACAGGAGAACTGTGGCACTGAGATGCTAAGTGACTTACCCAAGGCCACCCAGCAGGCAAGTGGCAGAGTCAGGATTAGAACCCAGGTCCTCTGACTCCCAAGCAAATGCTTTTTCCACTGGGCCATTCTGTTTGAACAGGTCAAGCATTTTCCTTACCCTTCAAGGGGCTCACAATTTAAGTTGGGGAGGACAGACACTTAGTAAAACAGGGGTGAGTTGAGAACAATAGAGAAATATTAATGACGAAGATGAGAAGAATAATAATGGTGTACCAAGCGCTATGCTATGAATGCGGGTAAATGCGGGATAATCAGATCAAACATATTCCTGCCACATACATGGCTCACGGTCTAAGGGTGGGGGAGCGCAGGGATTTAGTCTCCATTTTACAGATGAGGAAACTGAGGAGCAGAGAGATTAAGTGATTTATCCTAGGTCACAGAGCAGACAAGTGGTGGAGTGACGAGACTCCAGGTCTCTTGATGCCCAGTCCCATGTTTTTCTGCTAGACTCTGTGACCTCCCCACAGAATGGTTTAGTGGATAGAGCCAAGGGCCTGGGAGTCAGAAGGACTGGGTTCTAGTCCCAGCTCCACCACATGTCTGCTGTGTGATCTTGGGCAAGTCACTTCACTTCTCTGTGCCTCAGTTATCTCATCTGTAAAGTGGGGATAAGAGTGTGAGCTCCATGTGTGACAGGGGCTATGTCCAACCTGATTAACTTGTATCTACCCTAGTGTTTAGAACCATGCTTGGCACATAGTAAGTGCTTAACAAGCAACATAAGAACATTCAAAAAGTGAGAATGTTCCTTGGGGAAATAGTCCCTGGAGCGTAGATCCTCAGGACAGTCTGCCCTGGGTTCCAAACAGTTGAAGCTTCCCAATTTTCGAATGTGAGCTGCTCGTGGTTCGACTCCCCTGCAAGAAGCAGAGCTTCCCCCCTCCCCTCCCATGATTTCTGTGGTTCAGGGAGGCTGCTCTAATCCCTGAGTAGCCCCTGGGAAGTCAAAGGCTCACGATGGCCTGGTAGTAGTTGTCATGGTCGTCATAGTAGTCATAATAATAGTAGTAGTGATAATCAATCATATTTATCGAGTGCCTGATGTGTGCAGAACACTGTACTAAGTGCTTGGGACAGTACACTGTTACAATATACCAGACACCTTTCCTATCCAGAATTAGTTTACAGTCTGGAGGGGGAAACAGATATAAGTGCTGTTTGGCTGAGGGAGGGGGGAATAAAGGGTGAAAATAGAAGTGCAGCATAGTGGTAGTGGATAGAACATGGGCCTGGGAGTCAGAAGTACCTTGGTTGTAATCCCGGCTCTGCCATTTGTCTGCTGTGTGACCTTGAGCAAATCACGTCATTTCTCTGTGCCTCAGTTACCTCATCTGTAAAATGGGGATTAAGAAGGGATTAAGACTGTGAGCTCCATGTGGCACGGAGACTGATACAACCTGATTAACTTGTATCTACCCCAGTTCTTAGAGCCGTGTTCGACACATAGTAAGCACTTAACATATATCATTATTATCATTATTATTATTTGCAAGAGTGATGCAGAAGGGAGTGGTAGAAGAGGAAATGAGGGTTTAGAAAGTCCCAAATAATGAAGTGACATGTTTCCTTCTCACAAGGAGCTTCCCCTCTGACAGAGGTGACAGTCATCCAAGCATTTGCACATAGAGTGCTATGGCGGCTACATGCACGTGGAACATGAAGGTGAGGGAGAAGCCGATAGAGGATGTCAGAGGGCTTCTTATTTCTTGATGCTTTTGCAGCTCTTAATTCTTCCCAACTGCATTTCTAACACCCACCGTATTTACCTCAGCTGGATTGCTGGGCTTTCTGTTTACTAGATTCAGAAATGTCTTGTCTCATAATCCTCCAATCCTCATGTATAATCCTGTGCTCAACTCAAATGTTTCTTGATTGTATTGGATGTTATCACATCCTATTGACTGCCTGAGTTTGCTGTTATCTCCAGGGGGTGTTCATCCTTTTGTAATTAACAACTTATTTGATTCGCAGGTAACTGAGGTCAGGGTGTGTGTGTTTTATCATTTTGAGTGTGCTGGGGTGTTTTTCCTCCCATTTGATAGCTTTGTTTTAATTACTTTAAAGGGGGTTTTGTTTTACTTTTTTTTTCCCCTTTTTGACCTAGATTTCTGAACACACCAATTGTTCCCTGAGGATACTATGCAGGGTTTTAGAAGGCTCTGTTTTTATTTGCCCCGTCTCACAATCCATTAAATTTCATTATTTTGACCCAGAAATGTCAAAGTCCTGCCTGAATTTCTCATTTTCTATAAACTTAACTTGCATTTTAATGCAAAGATGAAACATATTTTGGGAAATATTCATAATCTACATTTTTCATCAGATCCAGGCAGTGAAACCCATCAGATCAAAAGAGGCAGTTCTTCTAATGGTGCCCCAAACCTTTACCATGAATAAAGAGAAAGAACTTCCTTTAGGTCACTTAAAGTAAGACTGTTATTCACAAATGAGGTTTTAGAATACAAATATAGCTTTTCTAAACGAATCACTATTGATATGGCAGCTCGTTTGCTTAAGGTTAGCTCTTTTGCTTGCTAGGAAAGGCCAATTTCAAATCTTTGAAGCACTTAGTGTTCTTCCTTCTCCGAATAATTGTGGTATTTCTCAAGCACTTCCTATGTGCCCAGTGCTATGGTAAGTGCCGGAGCAGATAAAATCAGATCAGACACTCTGCCTTTCCAACCTGAGATTCTTTCTAAAGAGGAGGGAGAACAGAAATTTAATCCTCGTTTTACAGATGAGGAAACAGGTCTAGAAAATCTAAGTGATTCACCCAAGGTCACATGGCAGGCAAGTGGTGGAGCTGGGATTATCAATCTACCATATTTATTGAGTGCTTACTTTGTGCAGAGCACTGTACTAAGCACTTGGGAGAGTAAAATATAACAGAAAAGACATTCCCTGCCCACAAGGAGCTTAAAATCTAGAGGGGAGATGGAAGTTAATATAAATAAATTACAGATGTGTATGTAAATGCTGTGGGGCTGGGAGGGGGGATGAATAAAGGAAGCAAGTCAGGGCGACACAGAAGGGAGAGGGAAAAGAGGAAATGAGGGAAGACCTATTGCAGGAGATGTGCCTTCAGTAAGATTTTGAAGGTGGGAAGAATGATTGTCTGCTAGACATGAAGAAGGAGGGAGTTCCAGGCCAGAGGCAGGATGTGGGCGAGAGGTTGGCGGCGAGACAGACTAGATCGAGGTACAGTGAGTAGGTTGGCATTGGAGGAACAAAGTGTGCGGGCTGGGTTGTAGTAGGAAGAGTAGTGAGGTGAGGTAGGAGGGGGCAAGGTGATTGAGGGCTTTAAAGCAGATGGTAAAGGGATTCTGTGTGATGCAGAGGTGGTTGGGCAATCACTAGAGATTCTTGAGTAGGGAAACATGGACTGAACGTTTCTGTAGAAAAATGATCCAGGCAGCAGAGTGAAGTATAGATTCGAGTGGGGAGAGACAGAAGGCAGGGAGGTCAGCAAGGAGGCTGATACTGTAAACAATCAATCAATCAATCATATTTACTGAACATTTAACTGCATGCAGAGCACTCTACTGAGCTGGTATCATAACAGAGATGGTAGAGACGTTCCCTGCCCACAATGAGATTACATTCTGGATGGATTAATAATGATAATTATGGCATTTGTTAAGAGCTTACTATATGTCAAGTAATAAGCACTGTACTAAGCACTGAGATAAACACAAGTCAATCAAGTCAGACAGAGTTCCTAATTGGGGCTCCCAGTTTTAGTAGGAGGGAGAGCAGATATTGAAATGCCACTTTACATATGAAGTAACTGAGTCCCAGAGAAGTGAAGTGACTTGCCCCTGGTCACACAGCAGACACGTGGTAGAGTTGGGATTAGAACTCAGGTCCTCTGACTCTCAGGCCCGTACCCTGTCCATTAGGCCACACTACTTCTCAGTTTGAATCTTATGCCAATCTTATCCTTTTGTTAATCAAATTATATGAGCTTTTTTTTTTCCTTTTGGATTATATTGTCCTAGGCCTTTTCCTGAAACATCTACTGTAAATGCAAGGCCTACCACTTCCATCTAAATATTACCAGCACATGTTGGCTGTTGTGGGGCATATACAACAGATTAAACCAACTGGGCATCACATTTAAAGCACATCCTACTAAATCAGAGCACTTGGGCTAGGCATATCATAACAAAGATGGTTCAGGAATGAAAGGGCTAATCTCAGAGTTCAAATTAAACTAAATGGCACTCCCTAAATCCAACTTTAGTGCACAAAAAGCTGCTAGAGTTTACCATCGAATTAAGGAGACACTTATGCCTCCTTATTATCCAATGGCTAGAATACTAGAGATGCAGGAGAGATAATAATAATAATGGTATTTGTTAAGCACTTACTATGTGACTAAGCACTGAGCACTGTTCTAAGCACTGAGTGTGGTGTAGTGGAAAGAGCATGGGCCTTGGAGTCAGAAGACCTGAGTTCTAATTCCAGCTCCACCACTTGTCTTCTGTGGGACTTTAGGCTAGTTACATCACTTCTTTGGGCCTCAAGTTCTCCCATCTGCTAAATGGGGATTCAATCCCTGTCCTCCATCATACTTAGACTTCAGAGTATGACCCCAGGTATGACCTGATTATCATGTATCTTCCCCAGGACTTAGTACAGTTACCACAATTACTATTATTATTTTCATTATAAGCAAGGTTGACAATATGAGATGCTTCCCTGGGGGCAGAAGGGCTAGTTTGGGGACACATACATTAGGTTTGGGAGGTTTGGCTATTGAGAATATTTATTTTATTAATGAGGTGTATGTCTCCTTGATTCTATGTATCTTGATGATGTCTTGTTTTTGTTTTGTTCTGTTTTGCTTTGCTGTCTGCCTCCCCCGTTTAGACTGTGAGCCCGTCATTGGGCAGGGATTGTCTCTATCTGTGGCCGAATTGTACATTCCAAGCGCTTAGTACAGTGCTCTGCACATAGTAAGCACTCAGTAAATACTATTGAATGAATGAATGAGAAACTGGGAGTCTGGTGACCTGTGAATTTCACTATGAATGACTATAACAGCAGGTTGCTGATATCTTTTCAAAATGGTGATGTACCCTTTGTGGCTAACTCAGGTTTGAGTTCTAACATGAATGTGAAGGGAGAGTTCTGGGAAAGACTACAGTAGTTAACCCCACCTCCACTAATAGAAGTCATTCAAAAACAACTTTTAAAATAAGGGTTAGTTAGGGCTAGGAGGCAAACATAAGCCAGAGAGATAATTATCCACAGCTGTTTGTAGCTGTTGATTGAGTTTTCTTCTGGATAAAGGGACACATTCATTTTCTTCTAGTTCTCAGGTGATCCTATACTCACAAGCACACACACACACTTCAATATATAAAGCTCTCTTTTCCCCCAAAACCTGAGTTTGTAAGGATGTCTGTCCTAAATGCGGTTACAGGGGTGGTTGTGATGGCAGGGTGGGAGCACTTTACCTTTCTGTGGGGGTGCTACATCCCATGTGTGTTCTTCTGAAGGGAAGTAGTGACCACATGGAAGTGATTTGAACTCTCCCTTTCTCCTTTGAAGAAACCTGCCCTAAGAATCTTCAGACATCCGTGTATGCCCCACACCCAGCAGCTTCCCCTAAACTGAGTGCATTATAAACTGGTGTCTGCCAGTCTTGTTTGACAGGCGATCTCTCCTGTCCTGCATGCATCTCCTGTCATTTTCTTGCTGCTTCTGGCCATTCAGCTGCTAAATTGTGATTAGTTACATTTGGAAGATTTCCTGCAGTCTCAGGCAGGGGGGTAGGGGGAAGTGGGAAAGGGCCTTTGCTTTTCATAAGTTCATCCTTCCCCAGCTATCTGCTTGCTAGTTCCTGACTCCTAAATGATGGGGGTTGCTTTGGTTTCTTTGCTTTAGGTAGAAAGTCAAATCAATGGTCACTCGTTTCCCTCTAGAAAATGATGTGCTGCATTCATGCAGACTGAAGGAGGAGATTCAGTTGGGTCTGAATGACCCTTCAGAGAACTCATGGACAGAGGAGTGGGTGAAGCAGGCAGGGATGGATCCCAGCAGCACGTGTTGTCACCTGATGTAGTGAGCTCACAGCAAGCTGCCTTGTGGGCTGTTTGTGATCCCGTGAACAACAACAAGGAAGAGACTGCAAAGGTACTCATGAGCTCTACCTGAGACAGGTGATTGCTGGCCTTTGAGGGCAGAGCATGGCAGGAGGTGTGGCTTTCTCTCCCTGTTTCACCCAGTAACAGGCCTGGACCAATCATTGACTGCTACATACAGCCACAGCTGTGAAGCCTAAGGCAGATAAAAGGTGGTTGCTTTGAATTGTAAGCAGGAATGCAAATGGCATTTGGAGACAGCATGGAGTAAGCAGAAGCAGAGAGAGGCACTTAGAAGCAGAAAGAAAAACCATGAGCACAGTGGGTTCCTGTGACCACAGACTGGTATTGGGTCCTTGGAGTGAGTATGTGTATATGTCACTCTTTTGCATGCTGGTAAAAACTAAGTAAAAAAGTTTTCCATAGTAGCCTTGGTGATTGGAGGTGTGGTTTGACTTCTCCCATGTGTCGCTGAGGCTCCCCTTGTCCAGGAAGGTGTTGGTATAAAACGGTGAGGGGGGTGTGTGACTTGTGGTACCAGGCATGTGGTGTATCATAATGATGTCAAAATATGTTTAGTGGAAGTCGCTTTGAACCTAGTGTGTTTTTCCAGCCTTTCTCTACTCCTTTTGCTCTTCTACTCTCAAGCCATAGAACTCAAAGGCAGAAGCCAAGGTGGAGTGAGGCTGAGTGCTTAAAATAAGAGTAATTAATAAAAAACAGGTCAAAATACCCACTGCTGTATCTCAGGACCAGATCATTGATGGGGCAGCCAAATTAGCCACCCCAAAACTGAGTGAATGAGTGAGCCAATGGGCAGGTGTGAAGGGAGTGGCCTCAGTGCAGCCCTTCCAACCATTTCACTTCATCTCTGTGGATTGAGGCTCCCTTGTGGGAAGGAGGTAGTTCAAGGAGAAGAACCACTTTCGTATAAGTTCTTTCCTCCCTCCAAGCCCAGGTTTGTCAATGCATATAAGTTATAGCAGAAAAAGCATTTTTTTTTATTGTATTAAGCACTTACTACATGTCCAGTGCTATTCTAAGCACCAGGATAGATACAAGCCAATCAGATAGGACACAGTCCCTGTCCCACATGGGGTGCACAGTCCAAGTAGGAGGGAGAGCATTTTACAGATAAGGCAACTGAGGTCCAGAGAAGTGAAGTGACTTGCCCAAGTTCACACAGCAGGCCAATGGTGGAGCTGGTATTAGAACCTAGGTCCTTCTGACTCCCAGGCCCAAGCTCTATCCACTAGGCCACGCTACCTCTCGTTTATGGAGATCCTTTTGCAGAAACGACTTCAATAATTCTAACTCATTTGGGGCCTAGGTTAAAAAAAAAAAAAGAGGATCAAGGGGTAGTTAAAGTAGCCCATCCCTTGGCTAAATTCTCCTCCCAGTGTCTCAGGAGAGTTATTTTGTGGCCATATCTCCCTCAACCCATTTCAGGGTCCCTCACCAGCCTTTCAGGCTGAAAATGGTGGTCTCTTCTAAAAAGCTGCTTCTTTTAAGAGCCCTTTCACTGAACCTCTTGTAAACAAGAATCAGATGCTAAAGCCTCATCTGAGGTCAGGGTAACCCACAGTGAGCCTGAAAGCACAGTAGTGCTTTTGAGGAATGTTATCAGAACAGCAGAATGGAGTCCAAAGCCAATACTCACTAGAAACAGATGAGTAGGTGTACGTTAGAATCAATGAGTGGTGGCCTATAACAAAGTACTTGGCTAGCTGTGATCTTGCTTCTCCACTGTTAATATGCTTCGACTACAGCAGCTGCCTGCTGACTTGGGAGCCATTTGCACACTGACACAGCATTCAGGATAGAAAAGGGGATAGAAACCCAATTACTGATTGTCTGTAGTCATGGAGAGCAGAGATTGCGTAGCTTTTTCCAGCCCACTGGCCGACCCGAACCTCATTTTAGCTACTGGCTTCAAAGCATCCTCTCCTCTCTCTCTCTCTCTCTCTCTCCACATCTTTGGTCAGCATATTAGTGAGGTGCAGAATAAGGTGGTCTGGGTTTTTGCCTACTTCAGATGGAGGGGTGTGTGAGTGGAAAAACATGGTCAGGAGCCCATGTGGGAAAAGCAAAGAGACTGGTCACCCAAAACCCTTAATAATCAAGTTATCTTTGGCGTTGTGATCCACAAACCCTTTTCTCACTTCCCCTCGGCTTACATATTGGGAGGATTGGGGTGGCAGAAGTGGTCTACCAACCTTATTGTACTGTCTTCTCCCAAGCACTTAGTATAATGCCCTGCACACAGTAAGCGCTCAGTAAATACTACTGATTGACTGATTACTGCTCAATTTTGGGAGTAGCAGCAATGCTTCCCTGAGTCTTGATGAATCAGATTAGAGAGGGATTTCATTTAGATAGAAGATGGAACCAGAAAGACAAGTGTAGCATCAAGATGGGATCAGAGATGAAGGCATTAAGAAAACCTACTCAACTTGAAAAGGAAAAAAAAAAGGAAATGGCATTAAAACAGTATTACAGTAAGCCAGTTCCTTGAGTTATTCATTTCGATCAGTTTGAGGTGACAAGCAAAACCCACTGAAATAATAACTATATTCCTTTTAAAGCAAAGGATTAACACTTGTTAGTAAATGTCTGAAAAAAAAGAAAAAGAGAGAACAAAATCTCCGCAAATTACTAACGATGACACAGGCTAGCAGTATTTACTAAATTACATTTACACATTGAATTTCTCACCTCTAAGGGAAAATGCAAAGCAATTAAGTCTCCACAGGTTTTAGCTTTGCAGGTACCTATTGCAGCAGCTACTGCCAAGATCTTCATGCCTAATTTTGTGTCCTCACAAGGATCATATTTTCACTGTGTGGTGAAGATCATATTATCAGTATGGTGAAGAAAAATGGGATTTGGACAAAGGAAAAAAAATCCCTCTAACACTTGGTGTGGACAACTGCCAGGTTCTGTTATAGAATGTTTATTAGCAGAAAAGAACAACTTCAGTAAGTGAAGTTAAATCTCTGTGAGGACCTCACAAAAAGATGGAAAAAAAAAGGGAATTTTCCTGCCTGGAAGAAGGGAATCTTGGCTTTCCTGTAGTCCATACTGTTCTGGGAAGAGAGTGATATCTGCTGCCAAATATCCAATTAACTTGTTACAAGCTAAATTTAACTTCTCTTTATTTCGACATGGTAACTGAGTCCTGTATTTAAGAGGGAAAATTTGACTTACTGATGGAAATTATTATTATTATCATTACCCTCATGAGCATTTATTACCTATTCAATTGATTGATCATTAATTGCTCAAGAGCTACTGAGCACAGGATCAGACAATTGTACTTACCATGTGCCCAGCATTATACTACGCTCTGAGGGAGACACAGTGGAGTCAGAGCAGATGCATAAACTACTGTCACCATCTTCAAGAAGTTGGTCGATAATCTCAACTAAATTACCCAGAGGAATAGTCTAAATGAGGTGAATGTGGTTTTTATGGTTGAAGATCATTTTTCTGGAGAAAACTTTGGTTTTGCTATAAACCTGCATGAGGAAAGGACAATATAATATGCCTGACAGCTGTGGTGGTTGAGCCTGCAAGACAAAACACCTTTACAATGCCAAGCCTCCCTCCTCCATGGCACCTGCTGCTCAGGTCAAGGGGATGGTAGGTTAATAATGGTCCTGTGGTATTTAAGGGCTTACTTCATGCCAAGCACTGTTCTAAGCACTCGGATAGATACAAAAATCATCAGGTCAAACACAGTCCCCCTCTCACATGGGAGTCACAAAGAGGGAGGGAGAAAACAGACATCGAATCCTTACTTTTTCACTTGAGGAAACTGAGACCCAGGGAATTTAAGTGATTTGTCCAAGGTCACACAGCAGGCAAGTGGCAGAGCCAGGACTAGAAGAATCCAGGTCTCCTGATTCCCAAGCCTGTGGTCTTTTCACTAGGCCACCCTACTACTCCAAACAAACAAAAGGAAGCACTTCTGTAACTGACACGTAGTAAACTTCTGGAATTTATCCAGAAAATCTTACAGGCAGAAATTCAGTAGGTTTCAGAAAGGTTTTGGATAAATTCATGGATCAGTGATTAATGACAAATGATAATGGATCAGATCACTGAACTAAGTACTTGGGAGAGTACAATATAGACTGTAAGCTCCCTCTAGACTGTGATAGTTATGGGGAGGGAACATGTCTACCAACTCTGTTAGAGTGTATTCTCCTAAGGGCTCAGTACAGTGCACTGCACACAGTAAGCATTCGATAAATACTGTTGATTGATGGTTTGATTTATATAACAGTGTACATGTTCCCTGCCCACAACAAGCTTATAGTCTTAGAGGGTGAATGGTCGATGATGTTGGTATTTGTTAAGCGCTTACTATGTGCAAAGCACTGTTCTAAGCGCTGGGGTAGACACAGGGAAATCAGGTTGTCCCACGTGGGGCTCACAGTCTTCATCCCCATTTTACAGATGAGGGAACTGAGGCACAGAGAAGTTAAGTGACTTGCCCACAGTCACACAGCTGACAAGTGGCAGAGTTGGGATTTGAACTCATGACCTCTGACTCCAAAGCCCGTGCTCTTTCCACTGAGCCACGCTGCTTGATGTGTTACTAGACAGAAAGTTAGAGATGCAGACAAGGTTGAAGAAGGTCGATGGTCTATCACTGAACACTAGGACCAGTGTCAGGTAGGGCAACCATCAAGTGGTTTCTTCAAGTACTCTGCTTGACACTCCAGACTGCAAGCTTGTTGTGGGCAAGGAACGTGTCTAGCAATTCTGGGTTTTTGTACTCTCCCAAGGGGTTAGTACAGTGATCTGCATGGGGTAAGCACTAAAAAAACTCGATTGATATTGGAGATAGGCTATTAGACTGTCAACTGGGGATGGGCTTTTGCCAATGAAAGGATGTGTTTAAAAACCCCACCCCTGTAAGCAGCCCGTGCTCAGTAGCTGGACCTGTTGTGGTCTTGTGCTGAGTGAGCCCTTCTAGGAGGGAATGGAATTAAAGATGCCTGGCTTGGAGTGAGCTGTTGTCTCTGTGTTCTCTAGGTTACATCTCTCTGGTGACTTTTCAGGTCAAATCATATTAATGATATAATGGTGGTGTTTGTTAAGCCCTTACTATGTGCCATGCACTTTACCCTAAATATGGTACACTGGGCTCACAGACTAAGAGGAGGGAGAACACTTTCACATGAGCCCTCCTCTCTATGGCACTGCTAAGGCTGTTTTTAGATATTCAGGTCCCACAATGGGCTCACAGTCTAGGAGGCAGATCAGATATGGAATCCCCATTTTGCAGATGAGCGAACTGAGGCATAGAGAAGTTAAGTGACTTGTCCAAGGTGACACAGCAGACAAGTGGTGGAGCAGGGATTAGAAGCCAGGTCCTCTGACTCTCACGCTTCCGCTCGTTCCACTAGGCCATGCTCTTCCTACTTCTACATGAGCGTCTCTCTCCACGGCACTGCCAAGGCTGTTTTTAGCCAAGCAGTGATAGAAGGAAAAGAATGTTGTGGGAGACTCCTTGAATGGAGTGGAGTCTAGGGTTCCCCAATCTTCCCCAATGGTTAAAACAACCCTTCATACTAAAATTGATGCTCCATTAGGAGCAGGGGTGGCCATTATCAGCAGGAGTACCCAAGACACTTAAAATGGTCTGTGCATGAGCAGACAGATGCTAGACTCCAGCTAGAGACAACTACATTTTGCCTTATCTTCTTTGTGCCATAGTTCCTTGGTGGAAAGATTATGGGCCTGGGAGTCAGAGCACTTGGGTTGTAGTCCCAACTTTGCCACCTACCTACAGTGTGACCTTGAGCCTCTTTGGGCCTCAGTTCTTCATCTGTAAAATGGGAAGTCAATACCTGTTCCCCTTTTTACTTAGACTGTGAACCCCATGTGGGACCTAATTGAGCTGTAATCTATTCCAGCATTTAGTACAAAGCTTGGCACATATTAAGCGCTTACAAATGCCACAATTATTTCATTTTGTTCTCATATTGGCACTGAATGTTTCAATAAATTCAAGCACTGTCTTCGATTCTCTGTACCTTAGTCTCTTTTTGCCCTCTACTTAATGGGGTTTCTGTTTATTCCACAGAAAAATAAAACACATGTAAAACAGTAGCAGAGCTTCAAATTGAGGGATAATTTTCAAATTTGAGGGATCAAACTTGTGGGCAGGGATCGCATCTACCAACTCCATTTTGTACTTTCCCAAATGCTTATTACTCTGTTCTCAGTAAGCACTCGATACCATTGACTGGTAGAAAGTAATAATGTTAATAATAATGTTGGTATTTGTTAAGCACTTACTTTGTGCTGAGCACTGTTCTAAGCGCTGGAGTAGACACAGGGGAATCAGGATGTCCCACGTGGGGCTCACAGTCTTAATCCCCATTTTACAGATGAGGTAACTGAGGCACAGAGAAGTTAAGTGACTTGCCCACAGTCACACAGCCGACAAGTGGCAGAGCTGGGATTTGAACTCATGACCTCTGACTCCAAAGCCCCTGCTCTTTCCACTGAGCCACGCTGCTTAAAGTGCTTAACAAATACCAGTTATTATAGTACTAGTAGTAGAGAAGCAGCATGGCTTAGTGGAAAGAGCACGGGTTTGGGAGTCAGATGTCATGGGTTCTAATTCCAGCTCTGCCACTTGTCAGCTGTATGACTTTGGGCAAGTAACTTAACTTCCCTGTGCCTCAGTTACCTCATCAGTAAATTGGGGATTAAGACTGTGAGCCCCACGTGGGACAACCTGATTACCTTGCATCTATCCCAGTGCTTAGAGTGCTTGGCACATAGTAATACTTAAAAAAAAAAAAAAAAAAAATACCATCATTATTAGTAGTCAGATTTATTGAGCTTCCACTTGGTGAGGTGTACTGTACTAATCAGTCAATCAATGGTATTTAATGAGCACTTACTGTGTTCAGAGCACTGTACTTGACACTTGGGAGAGTACAATACATTAGAGTTGGTAAGTTCCTAAATGTTAGAGTTGGCTGAAGGGGTGATGGTTCAGGGTGCCGTGAAGTTGATCAGGGAAAGCTTCTTGGAGGAAGTGGGATTAGCCGGGGTTTGAATGTGAGGAGAGCTGGGGTCTGTCTTATGTGGTGGGGAAGGGAGGGAGTTCCAAGCCAGGGGAACAGAGAGAGCAAAGAGATGGGGGTGGGAGAATTGAGAGCGAGGTACAGCTGGAAGGATGGCTTGGGAGGAGGAAAGGTAGAGAGTTAAAGAACACCGGGAGAAAAGAGCAGATAGGGAATGTGGTAGTGTGGGGCCAGGGGATGGAGAGCCTTGGGGCTGACTGTGACCAGCTTTGTTTGATATGGAGAGACCCAGAGAGCCGGTGGAGGAGAGGAGAGAACGTAGACCGAGTGATGCTGCAGGAAGATGATCTGCACAAAGTGCATTCAGGAGTGCATAAGAAATTATCGAGGAAATTACTTGGAATGGAGTATTTAAGAGTTCTGTCATCACACCCCATTACTTGTTCATTGAATTTATCCAAAGCTTAGCACTTTGGAAATGGATCCCAACATTTTAAGCTTGGTCCACTTACACCACTAATTTCCTTCTTTACCCCAGATTCATTATAGAGAGAATTGGGAAGGGAAGGAAGCTATGCAACCATATTTTTAGCAGCATTATGAATTCATGCATCTGATTTATTCAATTAATAGTTGTTTTAACGGGTCAGACAATTCTATCATTAACTTGAATTTTCATTCATTTACAATATCATTTCCTCATTAGACATTCTTTAGGAGGATTTCACTCTAGTAAGAATATTTAAAATGGGGTGCCATAAATCTATTCTTTTAATGAGTTTATTCCTTTTTAAGGTATTAACTGAAGCTGGCTGTGGAAGAGAGAAATACAGTAAATGGATAAAGTGGTGTCCAGGCAAAAGGTTAAGGATTTACTGTCATTAAAGGAAATGAAACTCATTCTGAAGGCACCTCATTAACGGAAAAATCTTCTTCCCTTACATGCACCAACAAGAAGTTCATTACTCAATGAACTTCTATGTATCAGTATCAGGGATTGATATTTCTTTTTCACAAAAGATGACTTTATCCCCTGGTACCAGACAAGCCTGTGCTTGTGGTGAAAGTCTGGCAGGGTGGGGTATCAAATAGGCCCGGATTCTGTGTTATTGCAGGGGAGACAGCACCTTCGTGTGTGTGTGTGTATGTAAGAGAGAGAAGATCCTTGAAAATTTAATTCACAGGCTGGGAATGGAAATGTCATTGCCTTACTCAGAGGGTTAATCACTTTCTAATTTGAACGGGCAAATTTTATAATGACGCTGTGAAATTAGCAGCATTTTATTGTGTTAATTATCTGCAGGACACTACATCATTACTTCTAATAAATGTAAATGAGATTGCATCTCCTAGGACAACATACAGACAAGGTGAATTTTTATTGGCTATTTACTGGATTTTCGGAAAATCTTTCTCCTCTTTCCTGGAGAATATTGTTAAATCGAGCTTGCTCTGCCACAGTGTTTTCTTTCTAATTCAATAGAAATGTGTGAAGAGATCATTAAAACCCTCCTTTGCACTCTTCAACTCATCTTCATCTAAAGCAATGCTGACTGTTAAAATCATGCCAAGTGACAATGAAATCAACCAAAACGACTGATTTTGGAAACCTCAACTAGAACTGAGATTAAATATTTGATTTTGTTTTGGAGGCAGAAATTTTAATGACTCCCAGTTTGGGCCTTGGTCAGTCAAAGCGGCTTGGAGCCTGCTTTTCTGCAAAGCTAGCTTTTCACTCAGTTGAACCGCTCAGTGTCCACGCATGATTATACCAAGGAACTCACTATAGTGTGATAGAGGAATGTTGAACGTGTTAGCGAAAGACAAATAAAAGATGGTCTTCTGATCTCAGTGGACCAAAAGGGCAATCCAGAAGGGTATTAAATGTGCTTGTAATCAAACTAATTTAGTAAATGGACAGTCCATTGTCATAATAGGTTCTCTAATCGCCTTTACAATTAACTCTCGATTATTCCAAGGCTGATTATCCTGCTTGTGGGTGATCTCCAGGCCCCTTAGCTTCCCTTCATTCTCTCTCCCAAAGCCTGGCTTCGAAGTGTTTCATTAGTCCCTCAGGAGCAGGTGGGCAGGAAAAATGAAAGGACTTCATTTAGCTCCCTTTTAGAAGATCTGGCAAAAACTACCTGAAAGAGGAGGTTGAAGTGGTCAAGAATGGACAGACTGGGCATGCAATGGATATCCCTTTTTTTAAAAATAGAATTTATTAAGCACTTAGTATGTGTCAGGCACTGTTCTAAACTCTGGGGAAAGTACAAAGCAATCGGGTTGGACACAGTCCATGTCCCGCATGGGGCTCACGGTCTTAATCCTCATTTTCCAGATGAGGTAACTGAGGCCCAGAGAAGTGAAGTGACTTGCCCAAGGTCACACAGCTGGCAAGTGGCAGAACTGGCATTAGAACCCAGGTCCGTCTAACTCCTAGGCCCATGCTCTATCTACTAGGCCATGCTGCTTCCCCAGTCAGCTTTTGTCTGATTTTAGGCTGAAACTCAGCAAGGTGAAGGGTGGAACCAGCAGTCTTGCCTAGTGGAAAGAGCATGGGACTGGGAGTCGGGAGCCCTGGGTTCTAATCCCGGTTCTGCCACTTGTCAGCTGAGTGAACTTGGGCAAATCACTTCAGTTCTCTGTGCCTCAGTTACCTCATCTGTAAAATGGAGATTAGGTATCAGATTCCCCTTCCCCTTAGACTGTGAGCCTCTATGTGGGACAGGGACTGTGCCTGATCTGTTTGTCTTGTATCCATCTTAGCACTCAGCACATAGTAAGCGCTTTGAATATTTCACAGTCATTGCTTCTCTTAGCAGGTCAAAATGCATTTTTACATTTCTAATGTCCTTGCTAAATGATTTGCAAGACTGGGATAAACATAGACATGATCAGGTTTATTTCTCCATTCATTCTCTTCTAAAGCCTAAATAGACACTATGTCAATACAGTGCTAAATATCAAAATGGCTTGCTCCTCTTAAATTCCATTTATACTACTCCTAAAGAAAAAACTTTTCTCTTTCCAAATAGGAGTAGTAGACATTTCATTCCGACATTAAAGATTAGTGCTTCTGTTGTCTTTTCTCCCCTTCTGCCCTCTCTTCTACAATCCCCAATCCACCATTCTTTATAATATGCAGAGTCTAACAAAATAAAGATTGTGAGGCTTTTACTTGCGATATGGCTTGATTTGTTGGGGCTTTTTATGAGCATGTGTAAGTTTGCATCTGCAACAGAGTCATTCAGGTTTCTTTTATCCAAGAATGCAGGTAAATTCTGAGTTGGCCTGGTATTGTGTACTGGGTGCCGATGATATAGAATCATTACATTTTTGAAGCTCCTAGAAGTGGTAGATATTTTGCGGGCATGAGGATATCACTAAGCAGCGTGGCTTAGTGGTAAGAGCATGGGCTTGGGAGTCTGAAGTTGTGGGTTCAAATCCTGGCTCCCCCATTTTTCAGCTGTGTGACTTTGGGCAAGTCACTTAACTTCTCTCTGCCTCAGTTACCTCATCTGTACGATGGGGATTAAGACTGTGAGCCCCACGTGGGACAATCTCATTAACTTGTATCTCTCCAGTGCTTAGAATGGTGCTTGGCACATATAATCACTTAACAAATAGCATCATCATCATTATTATTATTATATATAAAATTGTGATCACAACCCGAGTATAGTCAGTTGTCCGTAAACATATGTCTTGGATAGAATGCTGTTAGGGAACTTGGGAGGGAGTTTTCCAGTGTACAAGCAGGCATACACCCAATGTTGGAATCATCAGTGGTATTTATTGTGTGTATGGTGTGCAAGGTACTCCATTAAGCACTTGGAAGAAATGGTTGAGATTGCACATGGTGTTGATCAAGTAGTGAGTACTCTAGCATGAGTTTTCCTTAAGGCAAACTTTAATGTGACACACGTACCCGTGTTAGAGGAAAACAATTGTACCCTCCTCTCTAACAAACAGTTCCATGATTTTTGGCTTCATTCTCTGGCTTCCATTTTTCTTTCTCATCTCAGATGAACTTAAAACCCATCTCTGTGTGTAGTAGGTTCTGGTTTCTCTCATCTTCAATTTCCTGTATCTTGTTCCTGGCCTCTGCGTTGTCTTCTCCCAGCCTGTTGCTGGCACTCAAAGGGCATATCTTCATTATTCTGGTGAATTTAATCCTGATTGTCTGTGGGGAAAGTACATCTTGGTCCTCATGATGCATTATTATCAAGCATTGAAATTAAAAGTGCAAGTCCCAAAGAGTTGGAATGAGGCATCTGAGCCCCCTGAAGTTCTCAGGAGTTTTGAGCTGAGTCTAAAGGCCTGAAGTAAAGAGAGAAAACGTCACAGAGGTGATGGGCAAGTCTCTGTGTGAAATGCGACTGATGGAAATAGAGAGGGGGTGGCTCAAATGGGCATCTTCCAGAGGAAAGATTTCTTTGAGGCTCCCGAGGAATTCAGCACTTTGTGACCCCTTGAGCTTTTCTCCTTCAGATGAAACACTGTGCCCATTTCCCGGGGCTACCAGCCCGTTGGCCACAAAGTTTTTGGAATTCTTCAGGATCCTCAAAAAAATCCTTCCTTCAGAATCCCCTCCGACCCCCACCAACAAAGGTGCTTAACAGCCGCTCTCCATCGGCCCATCGGATAATCACCCTCACCTCTGGCGTATTGATTGTTCATAATAACACTGGCTTTTCCCAAAGCCCTTGCAATCCCCCCCAGTTGAAAGGTTGCCTTCCCCCCACACCCCAGCAGAAAAGCACTCCCAAGCTCGAATACTCGTTCAGCGATTTGACTCCACCCAGCACTGAGCCCTCCCAGCTCTCCTGGAATAAGCTCTTTAAACCTTTTCCCTCCGAAGCATCTGTAAACAGTTGAAGGTCATGATTGTTCACTCTGCAAGATCGATATGCCATTAAATTGTGACAAAAAGGACTGACAGACTATTAAGTCCTCCCTCATACCCTCAGTAATCCTGATAAAGTGATGAGCTATTTTAACCATTGCTAACCATCTAGAAAACCCCGTAACTGTCAGGGTAAACCCTTCCTGCAAAGTCAAGATGACCCACAAATGACTGAGTCTGCTTAGAGCTCCCTTTCAGTGGAATTTTTCTCTATTAGAAAATCTTTTTTTATTATTTCTCCTCTTTTTAAATGTGTTTAGGCTCTGCAGTCTACAGTACACTGCTGAGCTTTTTGGTTCTATATTGAGGTCATTGTCACTCAACTGATTTTTATTTGGGATCTTCAAAGCCCTCATCCACCCACTGGAAGAATATCTTATTCTCCCCATTACCCTTATAAGTGGATGTGTGTGGATATATATACATACACCCCCATGTGGGTCACCCGTACTTTGATGTATAAAAGGAATTAAGGCATCCAGTCTCTCCTTTCTAGGCACACCCCCCTTCCGTTTTCCTGAGTACCTCTGGCAGAGAATCCTAAGGAGTGGTGGAACAATCACCAAATTCTACCTTGGCGGTGGCTCCTTTCCACCCCCCCCCCCCAACCCTCCATAGAGGATGGAAGAACTGGGGCTTGGGGTGGGGTGGGGGGGCTTGGAGTCTCAAGGGTAGCCCCGGACTCAGATATCTAGGGGCTCTCAGAACCACTCCCCACAGAGTCTTCTAGGTTTCATGGAAATTTCAGATGTGTCTCCTGTTAGATGGAATCTCCTTGGGGGCAGTGATCACTCCCACTAACTCTATTGAGCTCTCCCAAGGACTCAATTCAGTGTTCTGCACATAATAGGCTGTAAACTACTTGAGGGCAGGGATTGCCAATTCTACTATACCCTCCCAAACACTTAGCACAGGCAGTACTTGATAAATACTATCGATTGAAGATTGTTTGGATATCTGGCCTGAAACCAAGGCCCCACCACAAAGAATGAGCTCCAAATCTCTGGGGCTCTGAGGCAGTCACCCCCATGACCACTGTCAAAGGTCCACCTGTGCCTCTTTTGATCCTGTGGCAGATGGATGCTTGTGGTCTCTTAGCACAAGTAGTGAGAAGCATCTTGGCCTAGTGGATAGAGCACAGGCCTGGGAGCCAGAAGGATCTGGGTTCTAATCCCAGCTCCTCCACATGTCTCTGTGACCTTGGGCAAGTCCCTTCACTACTCGATGTAAAAAGGAGATAAGTACAGCCCCATGTGGTACAGGGACTGTGTCCAACCTGATTAGCTTGTATCTACCCCAGTGCTTAGAACACTGCTTGGCACATAGTAAGTGCTTAACAAGTACCATCATTATTATTATTATTATTATTATTATTATCAGCCTAGGGAATTGAAGGACAAGAGGAGTGAAAGCAAGGAGGGGGAGGAGATGGCATTGCTAAATATGGTGGTGGGGGGGAAAGAGAAAGAGATGCAAGGGGAGGACAGTTTCCATTTTGAGGACCAAACAGATTATCTGTAGGCCTGGTGATTTTTTTTTTTTTTTTTTCAAAACCCATTTTGATGGGAATCATACACATAGATGTAAACACACGTGCATGCATATATTTGGCATCCCTTCCCAGCCAGTATTATGAACGATAAATAATTCAGGGAACATGAACTAGATGGAACACCCGATACTCTCCTCAGCACCCAACGTCAAAATGCAATAAAGCCTTGAAAGATGCCTCAGGCAGGCGAGGTCAAGCTGACACCCAGTTGGAATCTGGGAGCCAGTGTGTATGTGTGTGTGTGTGTGTGTGTCTCTCTCTCTCTCACACACACACACACACACACACACACACTAATTGCACACAAACCTCAATATATACAAGTGCTTGTTCATTGGCTCCATTATCTGATTTACTGATTTGCAAGTGTGAGTAAATTAGCATGTTTCATAGGAAAAACTTTACCTCATTGCAAATCTGGTCCTAAATAGCTTATGTCAAATGAGAAACTGAACACTTGAAACCAGCATGAGTTTCTGGTAGTAAACAGAGAGAAAGCATAGTTAATATCTGCCATGCCCATTAGTTCTTCCTTCGGTATATCAATAATCTAGGAAAGCGCAAGAAACAGAACCAAGCTTCAGGTCAATGAAATCATTCCCTGATCACCGGCAGAGCATGATAAGTAGTGTATTAGCTTAAAATCCCTTACATGCCGCTTAGATATCACTTCTGAGATTCTGAAATTAGGCAAATAGATTCTACTGAATGATCCCCAAACCTCACTGGTATTTTTCTGCATTTTCTTTCCCTTACCCAGAAGTTACTCCTGGATTTTGATTGGTGGCTTAGAATTCACCCCACAGCTCCTAAATCTGATGATAATACAAATAAATGAAGAAAGAGGCTGAAACATACGGTCTTATCTCCCTCTTTGTGCTCATGTTGTATGTCCATTCACAAGGTCATTTCTGGCTGGCCTTCTGGGGTCCTTTAGCAGCTTGTCTTTAATCCTTTTGACTTGGCATTTGAATTCTAATTAAAGGAGGACTACCATTACAAGAGCCTACAAATGACCTTGATAAAATCCACAAAAAGTCCAATTCCCTTTGGGTCTGACTGTCTACAGAAAATCAGGCCTCCATTCAGACCAGGCAGCTTGGCACATGGGGTGAGTTTCAATGCAGAGAGGCAGTAGTGGCAAGAGCAGGTGACTGGGAGTCTAGAGGATCTGGGTTCTAATCTCTGCTCTTCTGCTTGCCTGCTGGGTGACCTTAGACAAATCACTTCATTTATCTGGACCTCAGTTTCCTCAGCTGTCAAGTAGGGATGGAACACTTCTTCTCCCTCTGGGAGACTAGGAGCTCCATGTAGGACAGGGATTGTGTCCAAACTGACTATCTTGTCCTGACCTTAGGGTTTAGGGCAATACTTGGTTCAAAGTAAGCGCTTAACAAATACCACAAGTATCACTGGGGGCTTGGCCATTAGCATACTTGGGCTCCCCTTATGGAGGGGACTTGAGCTCTTTGAATAATATCTGTACAGTTTTACCAGGCCATATTGATGAAATCAACTGCCAAAACCAGAACAGATGTGACCTGGGATGTATTATCCCAAGAATTATGCTGGCAGAAACTATTGATGGGTCCAAATAGTTTTGGATGAATTCCTGGAGAGGAGGTCCAGAATGGGGAGAATTTAGGCTGTTAGGAAGCTCACAAGAAGATGCAGATAAAGGTGTGATGATTAGACATCCAGGAGAGATTATTCAAGGGGAAAGTTATGAATGTTATTAGGGCCATCCAGAACCATGAGGATAGATGTCATGGAAGACAAGATGGACATCATGGAAGACAACTGCCCCTCCAAGCATCCCTAGATGTCCCTACTGAAGAAAGAGCATTAGGCTCTAGCACTACAGAAGCAGCATGGTGTAGTGGACAGAACAAGGGCCTGGGAGTCAGAAGGTCATGGGTTCTGATCACTTCCTGGGCCTCTGTTACCTCATCTTTAAAATGGGATTTGAGATTGTGAGCCCCACATGGGACATGGACTGTGTCCAACCTGATTTGCTTGTATTCTCCCCAGTGCTTAGTACAGTGCCTGGCACATAGTAAGCACTTAACAAATGCCACAGTTATTATTATTATTACCAACTATATTGGATTTTATTTTCCCAGCTCTGGGTCCTCTCCTGCAGTGCTTTCAATACTCCCAACTGGTGAGTGGGAGATGGACCTCGGGTAGCACAAAGCCGGGAGCTCGGAGACCCTAGCTGGAGCAGCCCAATAATTGTTATAATGATCATGGTATTTAAGCACGTAGTCTTTGCCAAGCACTGTTCTAAGTGCTGGAGTAGATACAAGGTAATCAGGTTGGAGACAGTGCCTGTCCCACGTGGGGCTCATAGTCTTAATCTTAACTGACTTGCCTAAGGTCACATAGACTAGTGGGAGAGCTGGGATTAGAACCCACATCCTCTGACTCCCAAGCCTGTGTTTTTGCCACTAGGCCATGCTCTTTCTCTAGGTTCGACCCTTTCCCCTCTCTCCCCTCTTCCCACCCACCCACCCATCCTTCAGTTTTGGAGGAAACTGCACACACCACTGCAATCAGCCTGGGTTCCTAACTCCCTAACTTCACTGAAAGTTCCACCTCTCTCTTCCCCATCCCCGCCCCCTGCTCAGTAGGTGCTATGTATTGCCCAGAAGCCATTATAAAGCAACCACTTGTCACATCATCTTAAAGGATTTCTCCTGAATAGCATTTCATAAAGCAAAATGCTCCAACCCGTCATGGAACCATTGGTCTGAGCCAGCCTGGCCATGCTTAGGTTCCCAAGAGGTAGATACTTATTTCCATCATTTTGCAAGACACATACCATAAAACAAATGTATGGAGTCTTTGCAAGAGATAACCTCTCTGTGGTGACTGCTGCTCAATTCCAGTGGAAAGGGCCTGGGAGTCAGAGGACCTAGATTCTAATCCTGGCTCCACTGCTTGTCCACTGAATGGCTTTGGGCAAGTCACTTCTCTGAGCTTCAGTTTCCTCTGTTGCAAAATGGGGATTAAATACCTATTCTCCCTACTACTTAGACTGTGAGAAACATGTGGGACAGGGACTGTGGCCATCCCGATGGATGGCACGACCATCCTTCCCGTCTCTCAGGCCCGCAATCTCGGTGTCATCCTTGACTCGTCTCTCTCGTTCACCCCACACATCCTATCCGTTACCAAGACCTGCCGGTTTCACCTTTACAATATCGCCAAGATCCGCCCTTTCCTCTCCACCCAAATGACTACCTTACTGCTACGGGCTCTCGTTATATCCCAGCTAGACTACTGTGTCAGCCTTCTCTCTGACCTCCCTTCCTCCTCTCTCGCCCCGCTCCAGTCTATTCTTCACTCCGCTGCCCGGCTCATCTTCCTGCAGAAACGATCTGGGCATGTCACTCCCCTTATTAAACAACTCCAGTGGTTGCCTATCAACCTCCGCTCCAAACAAAAACTCCTCACTCTAGGCTTCAAGGCTCTCCATCACCTTGCCCCTTCCTACCTCTCCTCCCTTCTCTCTTTCTACCGCCCACCCCGCATGCTCCGCTCCTCTGCCGCCCACCTCCTCACCGTCCCTCGGTCTCGCCTATCCCGCCGTCGACCCCTGGGCCACGTCCTCCTGCGGTCCTGGAATGCCCTCCCTCCTCACCTCCGCCAAACTAATTCTCTTCCCCTCTTCAAAACCCTACTTAAAACTCACCTCCTCCAAGAGGCGTTCCCAGACTGAGCTCCTCTTTTCCCTCTACTCCCTCTACCACCCCCCCTTCACCTCTCCGCAGCTAAACCCTCTTTTCCCCCTTTCCCTCTGCTCCTCCCCCTTCCCTTCCCATCCCCTCAGCACTGTACTCGTCCGCTCAACTGTATATATTTCCATTACCCTATTTATTTTGTTAATGAATTGTACATTGCCTTGATTCTATTTAGTTGCCATTGTTTTTACAAGATATTCTTCCCCTTGACTCTATTTATTGCCATTGTTCTCATCTGTCCGTCTCCCCCGATTAGACTGTAAGCCCGTCAAACGGCAGGGACTGTCTCTATCTGTTGCCGACTTGTTCATTCCAAGCGCTTAGTACAGTGCTCTGCACATAGTAAGCACTCAATAAATACTATTGAATGAACTTGTATTTACCCCAGTGCTTAGAACAGAGCTTGACACATAGGTAGCGATTAACAGTATTATAATAATAATAATGACAAATAATCTGCTTATTTAGGTAGTTTCACACCAGGTTGTTTGACCATTTGATTTTCACTTCCCAAACTGAGAGATTTGATGATTTTCTCCATGATTTTCAATCCCAGAGAATTTTCCACTACCTCTGGCTCTTTAATTGAGCTGCAGTTTTATGTGAAGGCTGCATGATGGGTTCTGAGCTGATGGAGTGGGAATTCTATTCAGATGATATCATTTGGGAAATGAATTCTTTGTCAAATGTCAATTTTAAAGTGAATCATCACCAAATTCCAATCATCCGTTGGGATTGGAGTCTGGAGTCAGAATCGCAGGACTGAATTGAATGGAGCGCCTTTTTCCACTCTAATCCAATTGACTCCAATCAGTCAATTGATCAATTTATCAATCATATTCATTGCTTACTCTGACTACTGAACTAAGATCTTGGAAGGGTGCACCAGAGGTAATAGACACAATTTCTGCCCTCAGGGAGCTGACAACCTACTATATCCCGAGCACTGAACTAAGTTTTGGGGAGAGTAAAATAGAGCGGATAGACCAGATCTCATCCTCAAGGAGCTCACAGAAGCAGTGTGGCTCAGTGGAAAGAGCACGGGCTTTGGAGTCAGAGGTCATGGGTTTGAATCCCAGCTCGGCCACTTGTCAGCTGTGTGACTTTGGGCAAGTCACTTAACTTCTCGGTGCCTTAGTTCTCATCTGTAAAATGGGGATTAAGACTGTGAGCCCCACGTGGGACAACCTGATTCCCCTGTGTCTACCCCAGCGCTAGGATGAGACCTGGAGACACAAATTATTTAGTAACAGGAGTTGGGAAAAATCCACATAAGTGGCAATAGCAGGCATATATAAAGATGAATAGCTCTTTATTGAGAGCCTATTGTGAGCAAAGCACTGTACTAAGCATTTGGGAGAGTACAGTGCTCAACAAAAAGACTTAAATTCAATTTCTACCACTACTAGAACAAAAATAAGAGACACGGTCCTTGTGAGTAAGGACTTTTCAGCCCCTAAAGGATCCAAAAGGATTCAAATGGCTGATGCTTGATATTTCTTAATGATTCACTTTGAACAGTTTGATGTTGGACTTTGAATTCATCTCCCAAGCAATAATATTTAAATGGAGATAGGCAGTTGCAAATTATTTACGAAGAGTGGGAGCTGAAGCAAGAACAAGGCAATGATTGCTGATAACAGAAGCAAGACAGAATAAACAGATAAATAAGTGTTAAGTAGTATAAGTTAAAATATACAGAAGTGCAAGGATAGGGTGACTGCTGTAGTGACATAACCAAGAAGCGTGGGGGTTGAATCTGGGTTGCCCTCCTGGAGGGAGTGGGATTTCAGCAGATCTTGGAAGATGAAGAAAACAGGGATCTGTAGGATTTGAAGGGGAGGGAATTCCAGGCAAGCAGAAGGATGTGAGCCAGGGGGTTCAGTAGTGGGAGAAAAACAGAACAAAGCATAGTGAGAGGGTTTAGGGTGGGAAAACTAAAGAGTGCAAATGGGGATATAGTGGATCAAGAGAGCTGATAAATAGGAAGGAGAGGGGGCTGGTGAGCCATGAATTCAGTGCTCAGGAATATCTGTCTAATGTAGAGAAGAATGCATCGTGTAGTGATAATAATAATCATAAGTAACGTGGCTCAGTGGAAATAGCATGAGGTTAGGAGTCAGAGGTCATGGGTTCTAATTCCGGCTCCGCCACTTGTCAGCTGTGTGACTTTGGGCAAGTCACTTAACTTCTCAGTGCCTCAGTTACCTCATCTGTAAAATGGGGATTAAGACTGTGAGCCTCACGTGGGACAACCTGATGACACTATATCTACCCCAGTGCTTAGAACAGTGCTTGGCACATAGCGCTTAACAAATACCAACATTATTATTGTTATACTAATCATAACGATGCCATGCGTTAAACAATTACTATATAACAAGCACCACTCTAAGCACTAGAGTAGAAATGAACTAATGAGGTTGAACATAGTCCATGTCCCACATGGGCCTTACAGTCATAATCCCCATTTTACAGATGAGGGAACTGAGGCATAGAGAAGTGAAGTGACTTGGCTGTCACACATCAGACCAGTGGCAGAGCCAGGATTAGAACCCAGGTCCTCCTGATTCCCAGGCCCGTGCTCTATCCACTAGACCATGCTGTAGTAACGGTATTTATTAAGTGCTTACTGTGTGCAGAGCACTTTACTAAGCACTGGGAGAGAACACATATGTGAAAATTAATCAGAGGTTCTCAGTAGTTGGACCGGTAGTATTCAATTGTAAGCACCTCGAGGGCAAGGATTGTGTCTCCATTGGATTCTCCCAAGGGATTTGTACAGTGCTTTGCACATAGTAAGTGCTCAATAAATAGGATGCACGGATTGATTGATGGATAGATTGCTTGAGAGCCCCCACTTAGTGCAGGCACTTGGGAAGTACGGAATTAAGAAGTGACACAATCCCTGCCTGTAAGGAACTTACACTCTAATGGGAGAGATGAACACAAATACTTATAACTAGAGTGGTTAAAATAAATCACTGAATAAATATGTATGAATGCTAAAGATGGCTTTAAGTAAGCTCATAAGTGCTAGAGTAGGCTAATGGTTTGTCCAGCTGAGGGTGTTGCAGGGAAGATGATATAAGGGGCAGAATATAGCATAGACTGGAGAAGGGAGAGCAACGAGATGACTGAATCAGTAGCCAAGTCAGGACATTAAAGAGCATTGGGACCAAGGTGGTGGCTCTTTGGATGGAGAAGGAGAAGATCTAGGAAATGTTGTGGATGAAAGTCGGCCGGGATTTAACAACAACTTTGAAGCACTCTCTTCTGACGGTTTGCCGTATCACTTGTTAGGTTAGGTTGACTTTGCAGCACTTGACCAGTCGATGTTTAATTTTCAACAGTAAAGTCCGGTCTTGTTTTTGATGAGCCTAGTGTGTAGCACAGTGCCTGCCCACGGCAAGCACTTAAGAAATATCACCATTATGTAGTACAGTGCTCTGTACACAGTAAGCACTCAATAAATACCACTGATGGACTGGATTGGAATGAATTTCCCAATGACCTTCTTTGCTTTCTTGATCCATTTTCATCCCCAGGGTACTAATCCATTTCCCTGCTATTTTTAATGTCCATCTTCCATGTCGCAGAAAAGCAAGGTACTGTGAGGTTTCCAATGGAGAGAGACCAACTAAAAGGGGACCCCGAGATCACTTCTTTCCCTGCGACCCCACAGTGGTCACGATCAGCTAGGCCCAATGTGGATCTAACCAGGTTATTTTTAGTCCTTTAGCGCTGAACCCACCACTATTATGATTTGTTTCTATTGAGACGAACCTATAAAGATCTTCCCCACTGTGCCATTTCTCTACAGAACATCTAAGAGAAAAGAAAAGAATGAAAGGATCTATCATTTTACAATAAGTGCAACTTATTCAAGAACTGTCATGTCACAACCTGATCTCCATTGTTCCAGCAGATCTGCCGTAAGGTCGTCTCATTCCCCTGACATGTAATGCACTGTCACATGGAGAAAGAAATGCTTTTCAAACATTAAACGAATTAATCGAGCTTTGAGAAAAAGAGGTCTTCTGAGGCAGCACCAAATTGGAATTCATAGACAGCAATGACTCAATCTCGATTAAGCTAGAAGATGGAGTTTCAAACCCAGTTTGATTTTCCAGACACGTAATAAAATGCCTATAAAGACAGATCGTACTTCTTAATGACACTTGATCATTCTGGGTGGTAAATGTGCACTTTTAGAGCATTCTGCACGATGATTTGGGCTCAGAGTCAAGGAGAGTCAATGCCCGTTCCCTACCCGATCCCATGGTCTCTACAACCCTGGAATGACTAGTCTTTGTCTGGCTTCTAGTGGACATGTGATAGCCCTCTTAGGAGAGGAGGCAGCTTTGGGAGGACCCATATAATGTCATCATATAACACTGCCTAACCACATCTATGATAATAATTGAGATACTAACTGAGAAGCGGGTTGGCCCAGTTGAAAGAGTTGTAGGCTTGGTAGTCAGAAGACTTGGGTTCAAATCCCAGTCAATTGTTCACTGTGTGACCTTGGGCAAGTTTCTTAACTTTCTCTGCCTTGGTTTCCTCATCTGTCAAATGGGGATTAAATGCCTGTTCTCCCTCCTACTTAGACCGTGAGCTCCATGTGGGACAAGGACTGTGTCCAACCTGATTAACTTGTTTCTACCCAGAGCTTAGAACAATGCTTGACAAATAGTGCTTAACAGATAATAATTATGGCATTTGTTAAGCACTTAATATGTGTTGAGCAGTGTTCTAATGTGATGGGGTAGATCCAGTGCTTAGAACAGTGCTTTGCACATAGAAAGCACTTAAGTGCCATCATTATTATATGAGTTAATCAGGTTGCATCATGCCATCAATGTCATCATCAACATTCAAGTCTTGATGTTGGTGTAGATCAGGTATTAGAAATAGGGGTTGCATTTGAGTTTCAGCATTGAACACTCTACTCTCCCATTTCCCCTACCAGCAATTTATTTTAATGTCTGCCTCCCCATCTAGACTGCTAGCTCCTTGTCATTGGGGAACCTGTCTATCAACTAACTTTACTTAAGTGCCTAGCTTGGTGCATAGTCAGTGCTCAATAAATACCATTGATTGATCACCGTGGACCCTTTGGCATTAATTTCACCTTGGTGTGCATTTGTTTCTTGTTCACCCAAGAGGGGAGAAGATGCCATTTTTGAAGGTCATTTAGCCAGAGAGCCACAGGGTAAGGACCAATCAGAATCCTGCGTTGAGTCTCCTCCTCCCGTCCCCCTCCACATTTGCTTCAAAGTAAGGAATGCCTGTGTACGTACATCCCCATACAAATGCAATCCCCCTTCTTTCTTTATGACATTTGTTAAGTGCTTCCTATGTGTCAAACACTGATCTGAATGCTGGGGTAGATGCAAGTGAATTAGGTTGGGCATAGTCCCTGTCCCACATGGGGCTCACAGTCTAAGTAGGAGGGAGAACAGGAGAAGTGAAGAGACTTGTTTTACTTACCCACGGTCGCACAGCAAGCATTTGGCAGAGCCAGGATCAGAGCCTAGGTCTTCTGACTCCCAGGCCTGTGCTCTTTCCACTAGGCCCTGCTGGTTCTCTGAAGCCTGAAGAGTATCATCTGCAAGACATACTCTATGACAAATGGGTGGGCAGGATTGCCCACAGCAAGGTCCCAGAATGCTCAGCAGCATTTCAACACTGAGTCAGCTCTCACCAGGAGAGGCTAGGCAATAGTGGGATTCCCCAAACAGCTGCCATATGGTGAACTGAAAGGAGGCACAAGCTAGCCAGGAGGGAGGGCAGAAAAAATGTCTTTTCATGACTTTGTGGAGCACAGTCTCTAACACTAACCTCCATCAGGGTGGACGGTTGGTAGATAACTGCGGTAGACAGATGAGGCTGGCGTGCAGCATTCAGGAGAGGGATGGCTTTTCTTGAGTAGCAATTTCAGCACAACCGGTAGACCCAGTGGCAGTTTCCCCAACACTCATAGGCCCCGCTCTCAGCAAATCAACCAGTGAAGAAAGGAGCTATTGCTCCATGCTCATTTTATGGAATGGGGTAACAGTCCCGCATAGGTCTTCTCAGCAACTCCTGCAAAGTGTAACCTCCTCAAGGGCAGGAAATGTATCTCATGCTTCTCTGGTACTTGCCCAAATGCTGATTCCCATGCAAAGCCCCTAGTGGCTGCTCAATAAATTCCTTTACTCCTACTACTTCCACACAGAGAAGATCTCATTGTCCATAAAATCATCTTCAAACAGGAAGGTCCTAGCCGGCTCTCTCTAGGGAGCTCTTTAAAAGAGTCCTGCTTCTAGGTAGCCAAGTGTAAAACTTAAAAAGCTAAGTGAAAATGTAAAATTGCACTTATTAATCAATCAGTGGTATTCACTGAGTGCTTAGTAGCTGTACTAAGCGCTTCGGAGAGAACAATACAACAGAATTAGTGGGCATGTTCCCTGCCTATAATGAACTTACAGTCTAGAAGGGGGAAAGGCATTTAAAGGCAAGAAGGCAGGAGTGCTGAATCTGAATCTGCAGAAAGGACTGAATGAATCTGGAATAATAAATTTCCCTGAGCTCATGTGCATCGTCCAATAATGTCTCCACCTGGCCAGAAGTGGACTGGCACCAGAAGTAAACTGGCCTCTTCTTAGAGGTCATTCCTCAAGGGAAGCATGACAATTTCCTTCAATGTCTTCCACTCTTACTTGGTTCATGATAGATGGCGCATCAGCAATCCATAGTACTGCAGCTGCGGGAAACTTAGTCATCACAACAGGAATTCCATCTCCCATTCAACTCGCCACTGTGTCGATGTCCACGGTAACAATATTTGGGGTTAAAACATCTGGGCATTGGCAGATAGATGGAAAAATGGCTGCCAGCTCCCCAGGGCTGACCCAGAAGACCGAGATTCTGGAGCGTTCGACTCTAGAGCCCCAACTGTAAGAGGGACTTTTGGGTACATTCCAACATTTTCCTGGAGGTTTAATGTAAAGGCTGCTATGCCAGTCACATCAGGTGGAAGATTTGACGTGAATGGTGAATTATGAGAAAAGGCCACATTTCTCATTTCTATTTTAGTCTTGGCAACTGGGATTTACAACACAAAAATCAAAACACAAACTGTGCCGTGCCGAAGCACACAGAGTGACAGATTTGAAAACTCAATGTGCAACTTCAAAATATTGGTGCAGAGAAGGTTTTGGGTTCCGGGAGGCATTTGAAACAGACTGTGCGAGCCTTATCTGGGTGGGGAGGGTTATCGGCACAGAAGGGGCCTGGATATCTTGGCTGATCGAATGAATCTGGGTTTCAGCTGGTGGGAAGGGCAGAGGCAGGCAGATGGCAGGAGACTCGGTGAGCGCCAGAAGAAAGAGGGGATGGCACGGCGAATACGGGCAAGTGGAGCGGAGATGAAGGAAATATTGCTAAGTGGGGAAACTGAAAGCATCAGGCCTGGAGATGGAAAGGAAAGTGGTTAAGAGAAAAAAAGTTGACAGAGCCGGAGCCAAGAACTGGAGGGAAAAGAAAAACAAAGAAAAGTAATAGGAAGTTCATCTAAGGAAAAAGCCCAAGTTTTCTCTGTTCAAGGAATAGAATCGAGAAACAAGGTGACATGCAATCGATCAATCTTGTCTATATCACCGCCAACCTCTCACCCACATTCATCCTCTGGACTGGAATGCTCTCCCTCTTCATAACCAACAGACCACAGTTCTCCCCACCTTCAAAACCTTATTAAAAGTACATTTCCTCCAAGAAGCCTTCCCTGACTAAGCCCTCATTTCTTCTTCTCACACTCCTTTCTGCATCACCCTTGAAGTTGGATTTGAGTCCTGTGGGAAAATGACAGGATAAGACTTTGCAGAAACAAGCTCATTTGAAGAGAGCCAGCCTGGCTTTGGGGAATGAAGAGTCCAGACAAGATGGAGTCCCCAACCTCAAGGAGTTTACAATCCAAGAAGGGATTCAGAAGGAGGCGAACGTACACATACAAAGGACATTCAACAGCAATGACAGAAAGATTTGGCCCTAAAAAATGGATGGATATGTGTCTGGATAAATGAAGGTGGGTATCTGTGTTGGATCAGTGGTATTTGAAATGGATTGAATTGATGTGTGTACCGCGCACGAGCATATAACAACTATAATAATGATGCTCTGGCAAATGCTTAGTGCCGTGCCCTTCTCCCAGTAAGCACTCAATGGATATGATTGATTGATTGTTGAATAATGATAATAATGATAAACTCTTGGTTTTTTTGTCAAGTGCTTTTATTTTTTCGAAGCCCTTTCACTTCGATGATCTCACTGTATCCTCACAGTGGCTCTGTGAGATGGAGGAGGCAGAGATTATTATCCCCATTTTACAGCTGAGGAAACTAAGGCACAGAGGAGTTAAGTGACTTGCCTAAGGTCACACAACAGTCCTGTAGCAAAGCAGGGGTTAGACCCAAGGTCTCCTGGCTGTTGACCCCATGCTCTTTTCACTGATCTTTGCATCAGAGGTAAAATGACAACAACAATTACAACAACCATCTAATAGCAATGCTATCATTTGAAACCCCTTGGGAGTGGAAGGAAGGAAAGACCCATAGCAAGGAATAGATTCCAAAACATTCTGTAAGCAAAACAATTTTTAGTTGTGTTTTCTATTTACACAGGAATCTGAACTTTGCGATTTTTTAAGATTAAATTGGGGGAATTGACCTTAAAAATCAGGAGGTCCGAAAAATGAGTCTGGTTCATTCCAAACGTGGAGGTGGCCCTGGGAACTTGTTCCCAAAGAAAGGGGAATCCAAAGAAAGTGTTCTATTTGAATTCATTGAAACGGCACAGTGTTAAGCAAGTGGTAGAAATGAGAGTTGTGGGAACCTTTCAACATCAATATCAATGGAGCCAGAGGGTTTATGATTAAAATGGCTAAAATGCCCTTCATAAGAAAGATGCAGTCTCCTTACATTAGTTCAGAGCACTACAATAATTTTGTTTTTCTGCCTGATAAAATGATTTGTTGAGCTTCAAAATCATGCTTAGTGCTGCCCAAGATACGAAGGAGCTGTAGTCTATTCTGTGGGGACCGACAATCCAAATTAGACCTTAAGCTACAATGGAAAGGTTGTTATTGGATATTGGATTCCTTGTACCAGGAAGGTTTCAAAAGAAAAATAGGAGGGGGGCTTGTCAAAAAATCAAACAGTATATGGTCCTTTTTTTTGCCCCTTAGAAACATTTGAATAGCTTAAATATAATAGGTAGGCCCATGTGGATGAACAAGAAAATATGAAAATGAAATAAGGGTATGCGGAGGGAATGAGAGGTGCAGGTAGAATCAGGAAGAGCACAGAACGAAATCAACAGAAGCCATGGAACACCCCAAGAAGTAAGCTTTAAACGAAAGCTATTGCTCAAATGGCAGTGAACAATTTTTCCAGTTCATGTACACACCAAACACGAGGCAGCGTGGCCTAGTGGAAAGAGCATGAAACTGGGAGTCAGAAGTTTGAATCCCAGCTCTGCCATTGGCCTGCTGAGTGACCTTAAGCAAATTATTTGATCTCTCTGAGCCTCAGTCTCCTGGTTTGTAAAATAGGGATGAAATCCCTCCTTTGATTGTGCATCCTCTTCTTCCTCCTCCTCTTCTTTGTCCTCCTTCCCATTCTTCTCTTTCTCCTTGAAGTCATTCTTTAAGAACAAAACTGAAATAAAATAACTTTTTGATACATAGCAGTTAACTGCTAAAATCGGCATTCTTTGCTTCGGTATTTATAAAATAAAATGGAAGACAGTTGCTGCAATAAACAAGACTTGTGGCTCTTTAAGGATAAAGAAAAAGGAATAAAGGGCATAATGATGTTTTTACTATTATAATCGTTATGGTCATGAATGACCCAGGAGTCAGGCTCTCTGAAGAGCCACAAGCCAGGAAATTCGGAAGCAGGCAGGGGAGGGAGAGTGGCTAGGAACAGACAGAGCTTTCTAAGGGAGCAAGCTTTAACCCAACAATTCTACTGCCTCTAAGAACAGAACTGAGGAAAATACCAAGCTGTCGGAAAGAATTACCGAGGCACCTGGGGAAGATTGCCGAGAACCGATTCCGGGAGAAATACAAAAGAACTCCAAGAAATGGCCAGCCTCATTAAGGATAAGGCAGCATGAATTCACTGTGCTTAACACAGTTAACAGATCTATTTGAGTAAGAGCCTAAAAGAGTTGACTGGGAGAAAGCCATCGGCATATTTTACCTAGACTTTACTCAGTAAAGCCTTTGATACTGTACCATATAGAAGGCTAATCTGTCAAATCATCATTAAATGCAGTAGGAGGAAGCCTTCCTTGACTGATTAAATTCAGCCTGCTGAGCTCAATCAGGCTGGGGACACTAGAGGAGGATCATAAAGAGAGGATTTAGCCTAAGTCAGACCCATTTAGGCCTGTCGATGTATTAATGAGCTAGAAATTACGGAATGGGGCCATAAAGTCACTCCGCTTGCAGATGATAAAATATGGGCAGACTATATTAGGTGGGAAAAATCCAGCAATCAATCCATCAGTGGTATTTATTGAGTGCTTATTAATAATAATAATAATGTTGGTATTTGTTAAGCGCTTACTATGTGCCGAGCACTGTTCTAAGCGCTGGGGTAGACATAGGGGAATCAGGTTGTCCCACGTGAGGCTCACAGTCTTAATCCCCATTTTACAGATGAGGGAACTGAGGCACAGAGAAGTTAAGTGATTTGCCCACAGTCACACAGCCGACAAGTGGCAGAGCTGGGATTCGAACTCATGAGCCCTGACTCCAAAGCCCGTGCTCTTTCCACTGAGCCATGCTGCTTCTCCATTCTTCTCTTATTGTGAGCAGAGCACTGTATTAAGAGTTTGGAAGAGGACAGGCAAAATCATTTCTTTGCAGGGCAACAGGTTCCATCCTGGGTAATAATTTTCATCTGAGTTTCTCCACCTGGATGACCTTTGTGACTCCCGCTATCTGACTGTCTTTAATCCTTTAATTAGCCCCAAAGAGCTCCCCATGTATTTATATAAGCCCCTTTAACCTGGTAAAAAAAAAACCTTGAGTATTGAGAAGGGGTAGATATGATTCCACTGTGTAGATGAGAACATCGAGTGGCATTTCAGCAAGTTCCAGACCAGAGGCAGCATGTGGGGAAGAAGTTGGCAGTAAGATACATGAAATCGAGGTACAATGAGTAGGTTGGCATTAGAGGAGTGAAGTGTGAGGACTGGATTGTAGTAGGAAATCAGGGAGGTAAGGTAAGAGGAGACAAGGGGATTGAGTGCTTTAAAGCCAATGGTATGGTGTGTCAAGAAACTGGGCTAATGCTGGGAGAGATCATTATTCTTATTGTCAGCAAGCACCTTTAGCACTTCCGGACCTATTGATTTACGAATTCTATGAATTCAGCATCTACTCATCCACTCTGTATCCGTCTTTACAGTCTCCTCTTCCTCCTACTTGTAACGTATTTTGTGCCTGTCTCACCTGTTCAATCATAAGCTCTCATGTCTTCTAACTTGTTTTCACTCTCCCAAGCACTTAATGCATTGTTTTGGACATGGGGAGATTTCCAAAGGATTGTCGTCATTTTTAGCTATGACCGGTTTATCTGGAGAGGTTCTGCAGTTTCTCTCTGCCTCATCCATTGTCTCTTTAAACTGCATTAGTCACTGGCCTAGCCACAGGGGGAGGAGCTGGGGAAGAAGGAGAAGGGACATTCCCATGAGCCTGACTCCCACCCCTCCCGCAGGTGCCTCTCTGTCCCCATTCCGACATCACACCTCCTGGATTCCCCCCTCCACTTCCTTTCTGTCTCCCAGAGGGGCGGTGGCCATGGGAGCCAAGAGTTATGGAGGAGAACGCCCCTGGAGAGCATGACCCCTCTCCTGAGGAGCCGGTACAGAACTGCCTCACGATTTTCCCCCTCCCCAAACAGCAGGAACATGGTGATGTGAGGCCAGGAGGAGGTGAGTGTGGCAGGACAAGAGAACTGGGGACTGGGAAGGGTATTGATTTTGATTTTTCAGAAATATTTTCTCTGTCTTTCTGTCTTGGTCTCTGAATCCAACTATGATGTCACCACATCAGAAGACTGACAGATCTTTCAATCAATCAGAACCTGTCTGCAGAAGTCAATCAGAGGACTCAGTTCATGAGTGTATCTTAAATCAACCCCTTCAACTGGCCACCCGGGGACAAACGGACCTTAGGCAATTTACATATGTATCGTGTACCCGGTAGGAGGCATATACCAAATTATAATGATTGATTGATTGTTGATCCAAACAAATTCACCAGAAAACCATGAGAAATGACCAAGCACTAAGACTTTACACACGCCTTGGATGGAAGGGATTACTGGACTCTCTACCAGTCTTTTCAGCCATCCCCACAGCCAGTATGAAACATCACCACGAGTAGGATCATCTTTAAATTATAATGGCATTCACTCAGCCCTCACTCTGTGCTAATCGCTGATAGAGATCCCAGGTAGTCAGATTGGGCACAGAGATCATTGTCTAAGAGGGTGGGAGAGCAGATATCTTCCTATTTTACAGATGAGGGAAATGAGACACAGAGAGGTTAAATGACTGGCCAAAAGTCACACAGCAAGCTGGGACTAGATCCCAAGCCTGAAAAATCTCCTGACTCCCAGAACTGTGGTCTTTCTACTAGGCCACACAATGTGAGCTCGTCCCACTAGGCTGTGAGCTTCCGTGGGCAGGGAACATGTCTACCTGCCCTGTTGTATTGTTCTATTGTACTCTCCCAAGCTCTTAGTAGAGTGTTCTGCATAGGATAAGTGCTCAGTAAATCCAATTGATTGATTGCTAAGCTAACAGTCTCTCTTTCTCTATACACACACACTCACACATACTTATAAAGATTCAATTTTTTGAACCATTTTAAGAGGTGTGATGCCCATGAGGGTGGTACCTTGACTTTTGGTCCCAGTGGAACCGGCCATTTAAAGAATGGTTCTCTATTCAGTGCAGCTGTCTGTCTCCCTCCGCTTCATGTCAAATCGTTTTGGGGGTCTGCCTCGAAGCTGCTATTCACACACTAAAAGTTTTCTCTGACCACACATTTGGTGAGAATGCTGGCTTTCAGTATGCCGAGTGCACCCTTCATTCTGGGGACCGTCAAGGCCTTGATAAAGGCCCAAACCCACCCAGAACACTTTCTCAGTCACATGACTCTCACCCTATGTGTGAACATCTACATCTCTGCTATTTAACAAGAAGCAGAGCCAGACAGACAGCAACACTTGAACAGAGAGACAGCCAGAAGATGCCAATGAAATTTGGATGAAACATCCAATGGAAAGAATTTAACAAGGAACAGTCCACATGCAATACACAATGAAAATATGAAGCCTCTAAAAAAAATATATATATATATTCGTATATATCTCCTCGTGGTCTGAAAATGTTAACACTGCTTCTCCTTCCAGAAGGGCCTCACTTGTTCCTGTAGCGTCATTTGCCAGATCACAACTTTCAAGTGCGAGAGGTAGATCATAATTTCACAGATGGGGGAACTAGGGCATAAAGCATTTAAAGGACTTAATCTAATTCAAACCAGTTAGTAGGAGGACAGAACCTCAGATTCCACATCATCCTGTGGCCTACCTCCTCGTTCATATGATCCAGGTGAAGCTAGCCCCATATATAGGAAAAAGGGGAGAGGCTCAGAAGTTTCTAGAAAGGAGCTACTGCCACATCTCAGGACCCCTCCCAGCAGGAAAGCTATTTTCCATGATGAAGTCTCCCGTCGGGAGCAAAGGATGAGACATGGGCCTGAGATCCGAGAACCTGCGGCTTGCATCTTCAATCAGTCAATCAGTGGTGTTGATTGAGCACTTATTGGGTACACAGCACTGTAATAAGCACTTGGAAGAGTACAGGAGAGTTAGTAGACATAATCCCGGCCCTCAAGGTGTTTACAGTCTAGAGGAGGAGTTGGCAGTCTAGTACATTGTAAATAACCCGGGGCCTTGGGGTTCAACCCTGAAAAGTGACTGGAAGTATCACAATTCAAAGGATCAGTATCCTTTCACTTGAGGATAATTGCCTGTTCATTGATTAAAATGTGGGAATTTGATCAGGATAAAATTTCAACACTCTTTAGAATAATACTATTCGGAGAGCTTGGGGAAATTTCATCCTAGAAAAAAAATCATTCATTTTCAGTGATGGTTTTCCTCATTTCACAATAGCAGATTGTCAGCTAAGAAAACACTTTTTTAATTTTAGGAAAAAAACCCAACAAAATAGCTAAAAGCGAACAAAGTAATAGCTCAGATTTTCCCACCTAAAATGATGCTTTCAGGCTCAGTGGGAGGAGGAGAATTTTCCATGGATTTTCTCTGAATGACTTTTACCCACTGCCTGTTTTTTCCTGGCAGTTGTTTCAAGGGCAGCATCCCAAGAATCTGACCCAGACCCAATGTCCTCCTCGTCCTCTTCACTAAGCCTTAATGACTGAGAACCATACACCATTCCAACCATGAACGATAAATTATGCCCCTTCATTCCACATGCTGAGGACATTCCTAAGAGAAGGAACGTGGTGTAGTGGAAAGAGCACAGACCTAGGATTCAGAGGCCACTGGGTTCAAATTCCATCTCCCCCGCTTGTCTTCTATGGGAGACCTTGGGCAAGTCACTTCACTTCTCTGAGCCTTGGTTCTTCATCTGTAAAATGGGGATTTAATATCTATTCTCTCTATTTAGACTGCGAGCCCCACGTGGGGCAGGGACTGTGTCCAACCTGATTAACTTGAACCTACCCCAATTCTTAGATCAGTGCTTGGCACATACCAAGCACTTAAAAAATACCATAAAGATAAAAGTGGCTATTTTTTCCATAATCCACTTTGTTTCAGCTGAAGCATCTGAATGTGGAGAAGTGCTTCCACTCGGCTATTTTCAGGTGTGAGGATATGGGCTTATACTATGCTGACTCAGGACAACAAAAAAGCAGGATGAAGCAGTGCATTACAATATAACTGTATAGATCCAGGGTACCTGGGAATCTTGGTTTAAGACACTCTCTTCATGTTTGGCAGAGAAGAAAATAATATGCGCATTTGAAAACTAAAAAAATTAGACTTGGCGTAAAAAACCACCGGATTTTTAAGGACAGATTTAGAAAGGAGAAAACGGATTTTCAAACAAAAGTGTCCAAAACTCAACTCTGCAACAGAATATTGTGAGAGATCCAAATGAATCTGATCTGATTATCTTTTATCTGCAATGGTGCTTAGTACACAGTGAGCACTTAATAAAGCCAGGAGGGCAGAGGAAGCATTTTACAGACATGGTGAAACTGCGACCCAAACAATGCTACATCCTAGCTTTAACTGGGAATCACTTGCCGAGAACCTGTCACTTCGAACGTTAAGCATGACAACACAACAAAAGAAGACGTTTTTGTGTGCCGCACATGTACTCATAGGTGAACTTCACTGTCACTATTACCTGTGCAATCACATCTCCTTACCACTACTTGAAAGGGAGAGCCAAGTCCTCTTCCAAGTTTAAGAGCATACTAATCCCATCTCTTCCACCTCTCTACTGTGTGACCTTGGGCAAGTCACTTCACTTCTCTGTGCCTCAAGTACCTAATCTGTCAAATGGGGATGAAATCCTTAGTCAGGAAAGGCCTCTTGGAGGAAATGTGCTGTTAATAAGGCTTGAAAGCAGGGAGAGATCATCAGTTGGATATAAAGAGGGAGGGCATTCCAGGTCAGAGGCAGGACATGGGTGAGGGGTCGACAGTGAGATTGATGAGAAAGAGGTACAGTGAGTAGGTTAGCATTTCAGGAACAAGGTGTGCAGGCTGGGCTGCAGTAGGAGATCAGGGAGGTGAGGTAGGAGGGGGTGAGCTGAGGGGTTTCCATCTGATGCAGAAGTGCATGGGCAACCACTGGAGTTTCCTGAGGAGTGAGCATTCATGGACTGAATGGTTCATAGAAAAAATTATCTGGGCAGCAAATTTAAGTATGGACTGGAGTGCGGAGAAACAGGAGACAGGATAGTCAGCGAGGCGGCAGGATCGGATAAGTACTAGGATTAATGTGGTAGCAGTTTGGATGGAGATGAAATGGTGGATTTTAGCAATGTTGTCGAGGTTGAATCTACAGGATTTGGTGAAAGATTGAATAAATGGTTTGAATGAGAGAGATGAGTCGAGGATAATTCCAAGGTTATGGGCTTAGGAGACAGGAAGGATGGTGGTGCCATCTACAATGATGGGAAAGTCAGGGGGAGGGCAGAGTTTGTGTGGGAAGATAAAGAGCTCTCTTTTGAATGGGGTGATGGCAGGATTCCAAGTAGAGATGTCTTGAATGCAGGAGGAAATGTGAGACTGCAGAGAAGGAGAGATCAAGGCTGGAGGTGTAGATTTGGGAATCATCCGCATACATATGGTAGTTGAAGCCATGAGAGCAAATGAGTTCTCCAAGGGAGTAGATGGAGAAGGAGAATAGAAAGGGACCCAGAACTGAGCCTTGAGAGACTCCCACAGTTAGGGAGTGGGAGGCAGAGGAGAAGTCCATGAAGGAGACTGGGAATGAACGGCCAGAGAGATAGTGCTTGGAACATAGTAAGCGCTTAACAAATACCATCATTATTATTATTATAGGAGGAGAACCAGGAGAGGACAGTGTCAGTGAAACTAAGGTTGGATAACGTTTACTGTTATCCAACTTTGTATCTTACTGTACCATGTTGCTATATTAGCGATTTTGCTTGTTATTGTTTATTGTCGTCAGTGCTGCCACCCACCTCTCTGGCCTCACCAGCCGCCTGACTTTGAGTTTGATCAGGTCGGCCCTTAATCGAGCCTACCCCCGACCCTGGTCATCGCCCGCTTATTAACACTACTGTACTGTATCATACTGTATCATGTTGCTATATTACCGATTTCGTTTGTTACTGTCTATTGTTGTCAGTGCTGCCACCCACCTCTCTGGCCTCACCATGTCCCTCCTCCCCCCCCCGGCCCCTTCCTAACCTCCCCTTCCCCTTCCCATCCTCCCCTTCCCCTTCCCCTCTCTCGCTCAGCTCTTTCCCGCTCTCTCCTCTGCCTCCTCCCCTCCTCCCCTCCCCCACCCTAGAACCCCACTTTACCAGCGCTACCCCTCTTCCCCCTCCCCCTACTCTCCCCCCCACCAAACCACCTCCTCACCCCCTCCCCCCTTCTCTCTTCCCCAACCACGCCCCATCCCAGTCCTCCTGTCCCACCGCTACCCCTCATCCCCCTCTCCCCGTCCAGGGCCCCGCCACCTCCTTCCCATCCAAACCCTTCCCTCACCCCGCCCTTTCCCCCTTCCCCCCCTTGCACCCACAGCTACTTTCAAGTGTGGCCTCTGGAACCCCTGCTCTATTACAGGTAAGCTATCTTTCGTCCATGACCTTTTCCTCTCCCGCTCTCTCCTCCTCCTCGCCCTTTCAGAAACGTGGCTCACTCCCGAAGACACGGTCTCCGCCGCTGCTCTCTCCAGCGGAGGCCTCTCCTTCTCCCACTCCCCCAGACTCACCGGTAAGGGAGGAGGCGTCGGCTTCCTCGTCTCACCCCGTTGCCGCTTCCGCACTATCCCTCCTCCCCCCTCCCTCTCCTTCCCCTCCTTCGAAGCCCATATCATTCGCCTCTACCACCCCCTCCAGATACTTGTCACTGTCATCTACCACCCTCTTGGTCCCACCTCCGACTTCTTCAACCACCTAGACCCCTTTCTCACCTTCCTTCTCTCCTTCTCTCTGCCCACTCTGATCCTCGGAGACTTCAACATCCATATGGATGTACCCGACGACTCCTCTGCCGCCCGCCTGCTATCCCTCCTCGACTCTGCCGACCTCCTCTTCCACCATACCGCGCCCACTCACCGACTCAGTCACACCCTCGATCTCGTCATCTCCTACCGCTGCACTATCTCCTCCCTCACCAACTCTGAAATCCCTCTCTCTGACCATAACCTTCTCACCTGCCTCATCTCTCACACTCCCTCCCCCTGCAAATCCTCGCTACTGCCCCACAGAGACCTCCGCTCTCTTGATCCCATCCGTCTTTCCAAAAGCATCTCTCCTCACCTTGCCGCCCTGTCCTCACTTCCCACTCTCAATGATCAGGTCTCCGCTCTCTACTCATCTCAACTCTCTCGCTCCCCTTTCCCTCCGCCGCTCTCGCTCCACTAACCCACAGCCCTGGATCACCTCCTCTGTCCGCCTCCTATGCTCCTGTGCTTGAGCTGCTGAGCGCTGCTGGCGAAAGTCCAAGCACCAAGCCGACCTCACACACTTCAAATTTATCCTTTCCTGCCTTAACTCTGCCCTCTCCTCCGCCAGGCAAAACTTCTTCTCCTCCCTCATCGACACCCATGCCCGTCACCCCCACCAATTATTCCAGACCTTAAACTCTCTCCTTAGGCCCCCTGTTCCTCCCCCTCCCCCATCTCTCACCCCCAATGATCTGGCCACCTATTTCATCACAAAAATCAACACGATCAGGTCTGAGCTCCCCAAAGTCACCCCTCCGCCTCTCCCCTCCCCCCCACCCACCCTCTCCCCTACTTTTCCATCCTTCCCTGCAGTATCCTCAGAGGAGATCTCCTCCCTCCTCGCAAGTGCCACCCCCTCCACCTGCGCCTCGAACCCCATTCCCCCTCACCTTATTAAAACCATCGCCCCTGCCCTTCTCCCTTCCTTAACTTCTATTTTTAACCACTCAATCTCCAAGGGCTCCTTCCCCTCTGCCTTCAAACATGCCTACGTCTCCCCCATCCTAAAAAAACCCGCTCTTGACCCCACTTCCCCCTCCAGTTATCGTCCTATCTCCCTACTACCCTTCCTTTCCAAAATCCTAGAACGAGTCGTCTACAATCGCTGCTTAGAATTCCTTAACTCCCATTCTCTCCTGGACCCCCTCCGATCTGGCTTCCGTCCCCTCCACTCTACCGAGACTGCTCTCTCTAAGGTCACCCATGACCTCCTTCTTGCCAAATCCAATGGCTCCTACTCCATTCTAATCCTCCTTGACCTCTCTGCTGCCTTTGACACTGTCAACCATCCCCTCCTCCTCCATACCTTATCTCACCTTGGCTTCACGGACTCCGTCCTCTCCTGGTTCTCCTCTTACCTCTCTGGCCGGTCATTCTCGGTCTCCTTCGCTGGCGCCTCCTCCCCCTCCCATCCTTTAACTGTTGGAGTTCCTCAAGGGTCAGTCCTTGGCCCTCTTCTGTTCTCCATTTACACTCACTCCCTTGGTGAACTCATTCGCTCTCACGGCTTTGACTACCATCTCTACGCAGATGACATGCAAATCTACATCTCCGCCCCTGTCCTCTCCCCCTCCCTTCAGGCATGCATCTCCTCCTGCCTCCAGGATGTCTCCACCTGGATGTCGGCCCGCCACCTAAAACTCAACATGAGCAAGACTGAGCTCCTCATCTTCCCTCCCAAACCCGGTCCTCTCCCAGACTTCCCTATCACCGTGGATGGCACGCCCATCTTTCCCGTCTCTCAGGCCCGCAATCTCGGTGTCATCCTTGACTCGTCTCTCTCGTTCACCCCACACATCCTATCCGTTACCAAGACCTGCTGGTTTCACCTTTACAATATCGCCAAGATCTGCCCTTTCCACTCCACCCAAACGGCTACCTTACTGCTACGGGCTCTCGTTATATCCCGGCTAGACTACTGTATCGGCCTTCTCTCTGATCTCCCTTCCTCCTCTCTCGCCCCGCTTCAGTCTATTCTTCACTCCGCTGCCCGGCTCATCTTCCTGCAGAAACGATCTGGGCATGTCACTCCCCTTCTTAAACAACTCCAGTGGTTGCCTATCAACCTCCGCTCCAAACAAAAACTCCTCACTCTACACTTCAAGGCTCTCCGTCACCTTGCCCCTTCCTACCTCTCCTCCCTTCTCTCTTTCTACTGCCCACCCCGCACGCTCTGCTCCTCTGCCGCCCACCTCCTCACCGTCCCTCGGTCTCGCCTATCCCGCCGTCGACCCCCGGGCCACGTCCTCCCGTGGTCCTGGAACGCCCTCCCTCCTCACCTCCGCCAAACTAATTCTCTTCCCCTCTTCAAAACCCTACTTAAAACTCACCTCCTCCAAGAGGCGTTCCCAGACTGAGCTCCCCTTCTCCCTCTACTCCCTCTACCACCCCCCCCTTCACCTCTCCACAGCTTAACCCTCTTTTCCCCCCATTTCCCTCTGCTCCTCCCCCTCTCCCTTCCCATCCCCTCAGCACTGTACTCGTCTGCTCAACTGTATATATTTTCATTACCCTAGTCATTTTGTTAATGAAATGTACATCGCCTCGATTCTATTTAGTTGCCATTGTTTTTACGAGATGTTCTTCCCCTTGACTCTATTTATTGCCATTGTTCTCATCTGTCCATCTCCCCCGATTAGACTGTAAGCCCGTCAAACGGCAGGGACTGTCTCTATCTGTTGCCGACTTGTTCATTCCAAGCGCTTAGTACAGTGCTCTGCACATAGTAAGCGCTCAATAAATACTATTGAATGAATGAATGAATGAATAACGTTTCCAGGAGAAGGGGGTGGTCAACAGTTATGAAGGCATCTGAGAAGTGGAAGAGGATTAGGATGGCCTTTAGATTTGTCAAGAAGGAGATCATTGGTGTCCTCTGAGAGGGAAGTTTCTATAGAGTGAAAGGAGTGGAAGCCAAAATGTAGAGGGTCAAGGAGAGAATTGGAGGAGAGGACCTGGAGACAGCAGGTGTACACAACTCAATCTAGAAGTTTGGAAAGGAATGGTAGGGGGGAAATGGGGTGATAACTCGAGGGAGCAGTGGGGTCAAGGGATGTTATTTTAGGTTAAGGGAGATGTGAGCAAGTTTGAAAGCAGTAGGGAAAAAGCCTTTGGAAAGTGAACAGTTGGAGACGGCAGTCAGGTTGGGAAGTAGGGATAGGGTAAGTGCTTTGATGAAGTGTTTAGGGATGGTGTCGGAGGCTCAGGTGGAAGGGGTGCATTTTGAAAGGAGGCAGGAGATCTCCTCTTGAGATACTACTGGGAAAGATGGGAGAGTTGAGGAAAGGGCAGGTGGAGGAAGGGACTGGTGAGGGGCAGGGGAGGTTTTAGGTAGATCATGCTTGACGGTTTCACTTTTCACAATAAAGTATGTAGCCTGGTCATTAGTGACACAAGATGGGGGAGGTGGGTGGAAAGGAGTTTTGAGGAGGGAGTTAAGCATCTGAAAGAACTGGAGAGGGCAATGGGCATGGGTGTCAATAAGGATGGAGAAATTGTGTTTCCGGGCAAAGGAGGGAGAAAAGCTAATATCGGGTAGGATGTAGTTGAGGTGGACAAGGTCCACCTGATGTCTGAATTTCCTCCAGCAGGGTTCTGCAGCTCGAGCACAGGAGTGAAGGAAGCAGACTGTGGATTTGATCCAGGGCTGTGGGTTAGTAGTACGAGAGCAAAGAAGGAATAGGGGCGCCAGTGAGTTCAGTAGAGAGGGTGGTGTTGAGAATGTCAATTTGGCCATCAACAGAAGGTAGTTTGGATATGGAGACTAAATGGGGCATGATGCAAGCTAGCAAAGAGCGCAGAACAAACATTTTAAAGACTTAAGAAAGTATAGTTGTGTCCTAGAGCAAACTGCTGGGAAACTGAAGGACCATTCATTCATTCATTCATTCATTCATTCATATTGATTGAGCACTTACTGTGTGCAGAGCACTGTACTAAGTGCTTGGGAGAGTACAATATAAAAATAAACAGACACATTCAGCGTGGCTCAGTGGAAAGAGCCAGGGCTTGGGAGTCAGAGATCATGGGTTCAAATCCCGGCTCCACCGCTTGTCAGCTGTGTGACTTTGGGCAAGTCACTTCACTTCTCTGTGCCTCAGTTACCTCATCTGCAAAATGGGGATGAAGACTGTGAGCCCCATGTGGGAGAACCTGATCACCTTGTATCCCCCCAGCGCTTAGAACAGTACTTTGCACATAGTAAGCACTTAACAAATGGCAACATTATTATTATTATTCCAGCATAGAGCCCAGTCTGGCACAGAAACAGTAATCTCCTTGAACAGAAAGATTTGGGAAGTCAAGAGGAAGTCTTGAAAACAAGAGGCCTGTTCAAAAACAGTAAGAGACTCACCCAACAGCAAAGTAGCACAGCAAACAATCACGTTTTGATTTTTTATGTCTGAAGCTGCCTTTTCAGCCACTTCCACAAGCATGGATAGGACCTCATCATAAGTAGCATCATCTTAGAACATGAGGGAGAGCAGAATGAATATGCACATACAGACACACTCACACACTCATGGACTGGGGTGGGTGGGTCCACTTCCTCTCCTCCAATTCTCTCCTTGTCCCCCCTCAATCTGGCTTCGGGCCCCTTCACTTAACTAAAACTGCCCCCTCCAAGATCACCAGCGACCTCCTTATCGCAATGGCCTCTACTCCATCCTAATCCTCCACAGCCTCTCAGCTGTCTTCGACACTGTGGACCAACCCTACTGCTGGAAACACTATCTGACCTAGGCTTCACTGACACTGTCCTCTCCTGGTTCTCCTCCTATCTCTCTGGGCACCCTTAGTTTCTTTAACAGGCTCTTCCCCTTCCTCCCATGGTCTAACTGTGGGAGTCCCTTGGTTCTGGGTCCCCATCTATGCTTCATCTACACCCACTCCCTGGAGAAAGCTTCTGACTTCTTGACTCCAGAGCCCTTCTCCTTGAAGTCACCACAACACTACCTCAAGTTGGTGAATCATTCATTTATTCATTTAATGGTGTTTATTGAGCACTTAGGAGAGTACAATACAACAATAAACAGACACATCCCCTGCCCACAACGAGCTTACAATCAATGATATTTATCGAGTGCTCACTGTGGGCAGAGTCCTAGAGCCCTGTGCTTATCCCTTGGAAGAGTAAAATACAACGATACAACGGAGTGGTTGTTTTTTTAATGGTATTTGTTAATCACTTACTATGTTCTAGGCACTGTTCTCAGCACTGGGGTAGATACAAGCTAATTAGGTTGGACACAGTCCATGTCCCACATGGGGCTCACAGTCTTAATCCCCATTTTACAGATGAGGCAACTGAGGTATGGAGAAATTAAGTGACTTGCCCAAGGTCACACAGCAGACAAGTCAGGATTAGAACAAAGGTTCTTCTTGCTCCCAGGACTGTGTACTACCCATTAGACCAAATTGCTAGATATGTCCCTGTCCACACAAAGAGCTTACAATCTAGAGGAGGAGACAGACATTAATAGAAAACAATATAGATTTATAAACTCAAAACTTAAAACCTTAAAGCCTGGCTAAAACTTAAAATCTTTGGGCAGCATGCTTTTGAACCTGAACCATGACTAATAAATGACCTTGAGCCCTCTGGAGACAAATTCCAATTCTTTCTCTCTTTCTCTTCCTGATGCTGGCAATACTTCCTTTTGAATTACTTGATTAAGAAACCGGGTCAGACATAGCACACAAACCCTCACAATACTTTGAGAATTGGTTGAACACGATATTGTTTTATTCAACACTGGGACTTCTGCCTGGAGCATCAAGTAAATCCTTAACAATTTTGTCTTACAGATGACTCCGAATCATTATATCACAGGCTTTGCCTTAAACCAGAGCTATTCATGATCTGAACATAGAATTGTAGCTTTTAAATGCGTGATTTGGGGAATATAAGTTTCTCAAGCCCTAAAACCTCAAGCTAAAACCATTCAGATTTCAAACTTTCTCAAAGTTACCAAGCAGTAAAACAAGCTATTATCTCATAGCTAGCCCAGAACTCAGTACAGTGCCTAGCACAAAGTAAGTGCTTGAGTGCCATTTATTAAAAAAAAGGTAATGGGGATAATGTAGCTCAGAAAAATTATCTTTAAAAAACACTCCACAAACCTTGTGATGGAAATCTCTCTTTTTCTGTCTTTTCAATGTCTTTCAGAGAAGCCCTTTAATAGGAACTATTATATGGGAATCTTCTCCCTCCAAAGAGAGTACCGAACTGGGTTTCAACTACCTGTGAACTGATCCCAGAAGCTAACCTTACAAAGTCCTAGTTCTCTTCCTCTTTCAAGCCAAGGGAGCCAAAGCACACTCTGTATATGTTGCTAATCCTCACATCACTTCTGAGAGGTAATTGGATAAGGAAGGGTGGAGTGGGCCGGAGAAAAACTCCTTGTACACCAGGACACCATCGGCCTAATGGAAAGAACACAGGCCTGGGAGTCAGACGACCTGAATTCTAATCCCAGTTCTGCCACTTGTCTGCTGTGTGACCTTGGGCAAGTCACTTAACTTCTCTGGGCCTCAGTTTCCTCATCTGTAAAATGAGGATTAAATCCTTTTTCCTCCTACTTAGATTGTGAGCCCATGTGGGACACAGGGATTGTGTCCAACTTGATTAACTTGTACCTATCCAGCGATTATACTACAGGTCTGGAAATCAGAAGGACTTGAGTTCTAATCCCATCTCCTCCACTTGTCTGCCGTGTGACCTTGGGCAAGACACTTAACTTCTCTGTGCCTCAATTAATTAATCTGTAAAATGGGGATAGAGACTGGGACCCCTCTGTGTGACAGGCAATTGTGGCAATTGTTAAGTGCTTCCTGCATGCCAAGAACTGCACTAAACTCTGGGATAGACACAAGATCATCAGGTCAGAAGTTGTTCCTGTCCCACTTGGGGCTCCCAGTCCTAGGGATTGTCTTTATCTGTTGCCAAATTGTACTTTCCAAGAGCTTAGTACAGTGCTCTGCACACAGTAAGAGCTCAATAAATACAATTAAATGAATGACAGAATGAACAGGTATTTGATCCCCTTTTACAGATGAGGAAACTGAGACCCACAGTAAGAGCTCAATAAATATGATTAAATGAATGAAAGAATGAACAGGTATTTGATCCCCATTTTACAGATGAGGAAACTGAGGCCCACAGTAGGAGCTCAATAAATACAATTAAATGAATGAATGAACAGGTATTTGATCCCCATTTTACAGATGAGGAAACTGAGGCCCACAGTAAGAGCTCAATAAATACGATTAAATGAATGAAAGAATGAACAGGTATTTGATCCCCATTTTACAGATGAGGAAACTGAGGCCCAGATAAGTTAAGTGACTTGCCCAAGGCCACCACTAGACTAGAACCTGGCTCCTCTGACTCCCCAGCCCTTGCTCTTTCCACTAGGCTGTGCTGCTTCTCAAATAGAACCAAATACTGCTGTTCCAAGTTGAATCCCGGAGATTGAGGATGGACAGTGGCAAGGAGATTTTCAGGAAAATGTCTGAGGGCTGGGAGGAAATATTGTCGATGCCACTTAGAAAGAGGGCAGATTTCCTCTTTATGTACCCACTGAAAGTAGAGAGGGCCACTAGTACACTGCTCCTCTAAGCATCTTTCCTACAAGCATCCTTTTGTGCCATTGTGTGAGGCAGGATATTGATTTTATTTCAGGTATTTGTCTATTTTCCAGTGGTATTTGTTAAGTGCTTACGAGGTGCTAGGCATTGAACTAAGGACTGGGTAGATACAAGCTAATCAGGTTGGACATAGTCCCTGTCCCACATAAAACTCAATCTTAATCCCCAATTTACAGATAACTGAGACCCAGAGAATCTAAGTGATCACACAGAAGACAAGTGACAGAGTCGGGATTAGAACCCAGGTCCTCTAATTCGCAGGTCGGTGCTCTGTCCATTACGCCATGATGCTTCCTGTTCCTTTCACATTGTTGTAGTGTTCTACAACACTACGGAGAAGCAGCGTAGCTCAGTGGAAAGAGCACGGGCTTTGGAGTAAGAGGTCATGGGTTCAAATCCCGGCTCTGCCACTTGTCTGCTGGGTGACCCCGAGCAAGTCACTTAACTTCTCCATGCCTCAGTTCCCTCATCTGTAAAATGGGGATTAAGACTGTGAGCCCCATGTGGGACAAGCTGATTCCCCTGTGTCTACCCCAGCGCTTAGAACAGTGCTCTGCACATAGTAAGTGCTTAACAAATACCAACATAATTATTATTATTCTATTGTTTCAAAACTATTTATATGACTGTCACAAGTCCTTTCTCTCCCCCTTAAATTCTTAGATTGTGATTCCCCGAGGGACAGAGGCCGTGTCTAGTTCCCACCTGTGTATTCTTTCTCAGTGCCTAGTACCGAGCTCTGCACACAGGAAGAACTTAATAAATATGATTACTCCTACTACCAGACAACGAACAGAGCCTCAGAAAACCAGACTGTTTATAGTGAAAAAGCCTGTAGAGCTTTGAGAAAGCAGGTCCGTCTGGGTTAATGGTGGAGAAGTAGGAAAAAAAAATGAAGTTGTAATTTCTCCAGAGAGTCTCGAATCACCAGTGGAAGTCCTGGAGCCAGGAATTTAGAGGTAATAGAAAGAGAGAACAAAAAAGGAAAGGAAAACTCGATCCAAATTCTTATGCTTCAGTAATTGCACAAGCTCCCACTAGCATGGGCCAGGTGCACTGTTATCCCTATCAAATGTATCTTGGACTCTCCCAGCTTGGCAAAGCCACTTGACACCTTAAGCTTAGTATGTCCACACTACTGAATTTCCTCCCAAATCCCCTCTTCCACCTAACTTTCCATCGCCATCTTCCCCGTCTCTAAAGCCTTGTTCTTATCCTTGACCTCTTGCTCTCTCTTTCAACTCTCACTTTCAGGCTGTCACTAAATCCTGATGATTTTTCCCTCCACACTATGTCCCTGATCCAACCTTCCTCTCCATCCACAGGGCCATCACCCTGGTCCTGAGGCTGGTCGTATCCCAGCTACACTACCATTTCAGCTTCCTTGTTAGTCTCTTTACCTCCAGCCTCTCTTCTGTCCAGTCGATACACACTTGGCTACCCAGATAGTTTTCAAAAATGTTTTCCTCAGAAGGCTCCATTGGTTACTCATTCCCAGGCTCATCAAAGAGAAACTCCTGAAGGTTAGTTTTGAGGCTGTCTATCAGCTCTCCTATATATCCATTCTCTTGGCCCAAAGCAACCCATCTCACAGTCCGTGTTCCTCCCAAGCCCACCTTCTCACTGTGCCTGGTTCTTGACTCTCCCGCCTCTGACAGCTTGACCACACCTTTTCTCCTCCTGGAACTCTCTCCCCCTTCAAACCCACTTAGCCACAGCTCTTAGTACAGTGGTTTGTACACAACAAGAGGTCAATAAATACCACTGATTGAATGATTAATTTTGTCTATATTGATGCCCAACATATAAATCCATTCTCCTCTTCCCCCAGGGGTAAATTATTTTGTGTTTGTTTCCCCTGTTAGATTGTAAGCTTCTAGTCGGCAGGGATTATGTCTTCTTCTATTGAACTCTCCCAGGTGCTTAGTACAGTGTTCTGCACACAGTAGACACTCAGTTGATCAACTGAGACTTCTTGAGTCATGGTAGCTGCTGCCACCACTAAGATCTTCTGATCAGCCAGGGTTTGGGGAGAAGGGAAAGGGGGAAACCCACGGCTGTCTCTCTGAAATGCCCACCCACTTCCTTCAGGGTGCTGGGAGAAAATACAGCAACCCACTCCAAGCTGGCAGACTGGCTCATAGCTAACTCAGCATTAATTGCCTGATCGTGGGGCTTTGCGTGCACCTGTATCAACGAGGCCACTTAGTAATATCAAGTTGGAAGGAAGAGAGAGTGTCCAAGAATATTTAAAGCAATGGAACCTGTGATTTGGAATGAGGATGAATCAATGATCTTAGCGTTCCTTGGGTGATTTGGCTTTTTCCAGTAACCTCCACCCCAGCATTTCCTCCATTTTCTTCCCCAGATAGTTGCTCCTCTGCAAAGCACGCAGCAGACTTCATTGGAGCAATGGGATGAAATGATTAATTTCCTTTTGCACATCAACAACAACAAAACTGCTTTAAACAGTTTCACTGCTCAACTTTCTTTCTTTTTTTTTTTTCGAGACTTGGAGTGTATTTTATCGTCTGTCAGTTTTGCCCTATGATATGTCCTCTTAAATTGGATCTGTAAGCCCTTCATAAAGTTTAATAAATCTTCAGCATTTCACCCTAAGGAAATTATATTAAAAACCTTCAAATGTGAAGTTGGGCCCGCAGACACACAGCGCTGGGAATTCTATCACCATAATCAGCTTGTAATGAAAGCCTCTGTCGCTGTTCTTTCCCAATCATAATGAAAAAAGGGGGGTTTGTCTGGGTTCATCTGCAAGCTTTAATTGGAAGATGTCTTCATTTCATTCCAGCCTACTGGGATAATAACTCAGCCCCGTGTTTAAACACAGGCCCTTGCCGCTGATATTTTTTCATTTAGTAAAGCATGTCTCTTTAAATGATTTAGCAAATCATCATGAATGCCAAGCTGCTGTGATTGGCAGCTCATTGCCTCTGCACCATTTGCATGACATTTGTTCTTCAGCTAAGAAAGCTGCAGCAGGTAAACAAGCAGGCCGGGTACTGACTCCCTTGGAGTCCCTTCCTGTTTATTTTCTCATAATCAAATGACATTTATGGAGAGGCAAATGCAGCTGCACATATATGGGGAAAAATGCAATCAGGCTAAACATGATGACTTCATTCAGGTGATATTTTGATTGGGAAAAGGACGGTTTTATGACATAGGATTTCTGGCAGAAAAATCAGAGTCAAATTCCCTTCTGTGTAACTAATGATCGATATTTTTAATGTAAAGGCTGAATTCAAATAATCGATTGCCTTTGAGGGCACCTGGAGGATTTCATGAAAACAGGGAGAAGGCCCAAGCAGGAGCTTTCCTTCCCCGACCATAAAGAAGAGAATGAGCAACATGACAAAAAGCCATTCTATGTCATCAGCGTCGAGGAAATTTCGGGGAAGAAGCTCGTTCTGAAGTTATCCATTCTAAGCAAATTTCCCAGCTGATTGCCTCCACCCCTGAGAAAGCAGCTATAGCCTAACGATAAGTAGAGTTAGCTTCTTAAGCAAGGGAACATTCAACACGTGCCCGCTGTAAAACGCAATGGGAGCAGTTTGAAGTCCATGGAACAAATCCTTCGACTGGTGGTAGCCACCCCCTCCAGGTGGCTTCCTTCCTGTTTCCATCACGAAAAAATCGATGGATCCAAATCAAATTTCTGAGCCCACATAAAAGGAGTATTTGCTGGCCAACATTCACACTTCTTCTAGGTCAATGCTGCTATGGGTAGTCCTGGGAGGTGGGGATTGATTTGTCAGCTAGAGATAACCAAGTTTTATGGTGGTGTGTTCTCTCCAGAAAAGTGGTCAGCTCCAGGTCCCAGGAGGGAAGAGCAGAGCAGTTGAGGAAGTAGAAGGGGGGCAGTTAATGAGGGAACAAAAATGGACTCTTAAATAATAATAATAATAATAATGTTGGTATTTGTTAAGCGCTTACTATGTGCCGAGCACTGTTCTAAGCGCTGGGGTAGACATAGGGGAATCAGGTTGTCCCACGTGGGGCTCACAGACTTAATCCCCATTTTACAGATGAGGGAACTGAGGCACAGAGAGGTTAAGTGACTTGCCCACGGTCACACAGCCGACAAGTGGCAGAGCTGGGATTCGAACTCATGAGCCCTGACTCCAAAGCCCGTGCTCTTTCCACTGAGCCATGCTGCTTAAAGGAGAAGCAGCCTAGCCTAATGGCTAGAGCCTGGGACTGGAAGTCAGAAGGACCTGGATTCTAATCTTGGCTGTGTCACTTGTCTGCTCCATGACCTTGGGCAAGTCACTTCACTTCTCTGGGCCTCAGGTACCTTACCTGTAAAGTGGAGATTAAGACTGTGAGTCCCCTTGACTCTATTTATTGCCATTGTTCTTGTCTGTCCGTCTCCCCCGATTAGACTGTAAGCCCGTCAAACGGCAGGGACTGTCTCTATCTGTTGCCGACTTGTTCATTCCAAGCGCTTAGTACAGTGCTCTGCACATAGTAAGCGCTCAATAAATACTATTGAATGAATGAATGTGGGACAGGGACTATGCCCAACCCAGTTTGCTTGTATCCACCCCACCGCTTAGTACAGAGCCTGGCACATAGTAAGTGCTTAACAAGTACCACAGTTATCATTATTATTGTTCATAACAATAATAATAATAAAGGCATCTCATTTTCACTGTTCTGTTTTCCCATTTGGTTTCAAACTTTCCCTCCTGGACCTCATTTCTCATTCCCTATGATGTGAAAGACATGTTTTAGTAAATTCTTTTCAATAGGAGGGATAAGCACCTTTGAGTCTGCAAGACTTTATCCCAAAAACCATAGGGGAAGCTTAGTGGATTTATGGGGCTCATAGCCAGGGAATCATTACCAACCCATATTTTTCACAGGAACCCATCTGAATTGGGGCACACCCAGTCCAGTTCTGCAGACTGACTGGAAAGAGGTGACCCTGCTGAAGAGCAGGCATGTTTCTGGAAGTCAGCCATCAGTGCCCTGTCCTATTTGATTGGTGTTTGGAGCCAGAGGTGTGTTCTCCCTGACCCCTTTCCCCCAAGATACAGGAGAGAAAGGAGATCTTAGGAAGCAGGGCAGGAAATGAGCTTGGGCAATGTTTCCTATGGAATCAAAGGGGTGCCAGGGCTCTGCGAACAACAGCCTAAGACTGCGTTCAGGCCACGTGAATGGAAAGCTCTGAGGTGCTTATGAACTGCTGAGGTCAGAGGCGAACGCTGGTGGAGACTGAGCCCTCTGGCTGGTCCTATAAAAAGGCCCCAAATGAAGCAGGTGGATTAAACAAAACACACATGACTCAATTAGTTCTCCTGTCTTTTCCCTAAGGGTTCTGCAGGTGTAATCAAAAGTTTTTTCTGAATTTAAGTTATCAGGGATTAGGAGTCTTGTTGTAGGAAATACTTTTGTATCTTCCGTCCAGCATAGGTCATATGCATCTAACTGCATTCAATCAATCGATGACATTTATTGAACAGTTACTGTGTGCAGAGCATTGTACTAAGCCCTTGGAAGAGTGCAACACAACAGAGTTAGTAAATCTGATCCCTGACCTCAAGGAGCTGACAATCTAGTGAGAAGCTTACCATCTACAGATCTAACACTGAATTGTGATTTGGGGTACACAGAGTTGACAACATTGTAGCCCCTCTCGGTAAGAAAGGCCACTGACCAGTGTTTTCCCCATAATGGAAAGCAGTTGCTCAAGCCAGCTTTATTGTCTTTCTTCTGGAATCTGGTGATGTCTAGGACAGACTTCAGTGACACTTCAGAAACATGAAAGCATCAAACCCCTATGAGAAGTAGCTTGGCCTACTTGATAGAGCACACACCTGGGAGTAGAAGGATCCGGGTTCTAATCCCAGCTCTGTCACTTTTATGCTGTGTGACCTTGGGCAAGTCACTTAACTTCTTTGTGCTTCAGTTACCTCATCTCCGGAGCTCTAGGCTCCCCCGACAGGGCAGTGTAACATCAGGAGCATTCATTCATTCATTCAGTTCCTTCATTCGTATTTGTTGAGTGATTACTGTGTGCAGAGCATGTATTAAGCGCTTGGGAAAGTACAATACAGCAATAAAGAGAGACAATCCCTGCCCACAACTAGCTCACAGTCTGGAGGCAGCTTTGGAGCCCTAGAACCTGGTGGCCGGAGTCAAGGTGAAGAGTGGTTTGCTGTGAAAAATAAATGAATAAACAGTGGTGTCTGCAAAATCCTTTGGCCTTTCCTATGTCAATCTAAATATACCTGAGGATTTTCATTGGCTGTGCCTAACTAAAAGCTTACACTCAATTCTGATCTTTGGGCAACTCACAGGTCAAGAGCTGAGGGGACAAACAACAGGAAACACTTCTTCATTCATCAGACTGCAAACTTGAGGGATTGCTTACCTCAAGCAGTTGGATGGCAGTAAAGATTGGCAAGTGGAAGAGCAGTTTGGATATATTCAGGCACAAGCAGCACAGAATGGGTCACAAGGGGGAGGGTTAAGGATGGAGAGGAGAATGTTTAGGTACCGTAAGGATAAGAAGGATGATCATCACATGGCTTCCTCCAAACAATGTTTTGCCATTGTCTGAGAGGAAGAATGGGGACCATTTTCCTGACCAGTTATGGCACTGGGTATGTTCTTGTGTTTTAAGGCAAAAGAGCAAACCAAATAATAATTGGTACTTGTTAAGTGGTACACGTTAAATGCTTACTATGTGCCAAGGACTGTACTAGGCGCTGGGGTAGAAACAAGATAATCAGGTCCCACTTGGGGCTCACAGTCTAAGTAAGAGGGAAAACAGGTATTGAATCCCCATTTTGCAGGTGAGATAGTAGAGGCATGGAGAAGTGAAGTGACTTTCTCCAGGTTACACAGCAGGCAAGTAGTAGAGCTGGAAGTCACTCAATTGTATTCATTGAGCATGTACTGAGTGCAGAGCACTTTACTAAGTGCTTGGGAGAGTACAATATCACAATACAACAGAGTCGGTAGGCATGTTCCCTGCTGACTCCCAGCCTGTGCTCTTTCCCCTAGGCCAAACTGTGGGTGTCAAGACCAATCAAAAAGACCGTGTCAGACTCCTGATGAAATTAAAAGTCTGGATAATGGCAGGGCTTAATGTCACACCAGTGTGTATCATGACACCTGTGGGCTTGGAGGTTTTCAAAGACAAAAGGAAATCTAATCTAAATTGGGGATTTGCTGGCACCTTGAGAGCTTAAACATCCAGAACTTCCCAACAGAGCAGTAGTAGGAGATTGCTCTTTCAAATCAACTTCTTGTGACTGAAAGGGCAGTGGTAATTAATGTCCTTGGTGACGATGGCAAGAATACTAAGGCACAAAGTCATTTCAAATGAGAAATGTCAGCGTTCATAACCGTTTGAGCCCTGTCACCTCTTTCCACACAAATTCAGTACTGGGCCCACCTTGAAAAGTTTAATCAGTGTGATTTCACATTAGGGAAGCAGAGTGGCCTAATGGAAAGGACATGGGCCCGGGAGACAGAAGAACCTGGGTTCAAATTCTGTCTCCACCACTTGTCTGCTGTGTGACCTTGGACATGTCACTTAACTTCTCTGTCCCTCAGTTACCTCATCTGTAAAATGGGGATTAAGACTCTGAGCCCCATGTGGAACATGGACTGTGTCCAATATAATTAGTTTGTTTCTACTCCAGGGCTTAGTACAGTGCTTGGCACTTAGTAAGTGCTTAACAAATACCATAAAAATAGATTTAAAAATAAGGTTCAATCCTTTCCTCCAGATCCAGGAAAGCACCAGTCTCCTTCCATCTGCTCTCTGGACCTCATAAGAATGTACAACAACTCATCCCAGAGAACCACCCTCCCACCACAGTAGCTGAAATTCCAACTGCACAAGATTGCTATTATGAGAAACTGGGGCAGCTGGAATGAAAGACGCAAGGGAGCCTTACGAAGGACTTACCGGGCCCAAGGGTACCCTGGATTTTAATGACTCTGGTATTTGTTAAGTCCTTACTTTGGGCCAAGCACTGGCCTATGCTCTAAGGTAGCAACAAGGCAATAAATCAAACACAGTACCTGTCCCACATGGAGCTTCCCATGGTACTCTTTGCCCCCTCAAAGATAATGAATAATGTGATCTGGGATGCAAGCAGGCATGTTAGATTGGAAGCCCTTGGGAGGGCAGGGCTGATGAATACTAACTCTATTGGACTCTCCCAACCACTTGGTGCAGTGGTCTGCCCACAGAAGACTGTAAGTTCTTTGAAGGCAGGGATCGTGTTAACTTAATTTTGTGCTCCCCCACTGCAGTGCACTACATACACGGGTTGCACTAAATAAATACCACTGAGGGACTGATAGATTGACTGAGCAACCATATCCAGAGGGACTCCACCGGGATGTCTGAGTCTATGAATTGGAATTTTTTTTTTAGATTTGAAAAAGGTGATGAACTGAGGAACCTGGCAATGGGGTACGTGAGTCCGTATAATTGCCTGCATCAATCAATCTGGTCGAAAGCAGTGTGACCTACTGGAGAGAGCTCGGGGCCTGGCAGTCAGAAGACCAGGGTTCTAATCCTGTCTCTGCCCCTTATCTGCTGTATGACCTTGGGCAAGTCACATCACTTCTCTGGGCCTCAGTTCCTTCTCTGTAAAAATGGGGCTAAAATACCTGTCCACCCACCCCCTTGGACTGGGCATCCCATGTGGGACTGGGACTGTCCTTCCCAGGCAAAGCTTCTTCTCCTCCCTCATCGACACCCATGCCCGTCACCCCCGCCGATTGTTCCGGACCTTTAACTCTCTCCCTAGGCCCCCTGTTCCTCCCCCTCCCCCATCTCTCACCCCCAATGATCTGGCCACCTATTTCCTCACGAAAATCAACACGATCAGGTCTGAACTCCCCAAAGTCACCCCTCCGCCTCTCCCCTCCCCCCCCACCAACCCCCTCCCCTACTTTCCCATCCTTCCCTGCAGTATCCTCAGAGGAGATCTCCTCCCTCCTCGCAAGTGCCACCCCCTCCACCTGCGCCTCGGACCCCATTCCCTCTCACCTTCTTAAAACCATCGCCCCTGCCCTCCTACCTTCCTTAACTTCTATTTTTAACCACTCAATCTCCAAGGGCTCCTTCCCCTCTGCCTTCAAACATGCCCACGTCTCCCCCATCCTAAAAAAACCCGCTCTTGACCCCACTTCCCCCTCCAGTTATCGTTCTATCTCCCTACTACCCTTCCTTTCCAAAATCCTAGAACGAGTCGTCTACAATCGATGCCTAGAATTCCTTAACTCCCATTCTCTCCTAGACCCCCTCCGATCTGGCTTCCGTCCCCTCCACTCTACCGAGACTGCTCTCTCTAAGGTCACCCATGACCTCCTTCTTGCCAAATCCAATGGCTCCTACTCCATTCTGATCCTCCTTGACCTCTCTGCTGCCTTTGACACTGTCAACCATCCCCTCCTCCTCCATACCTTATCTCACCTTGGCTTCACGGACTCCGTCCTCTCCTGGTTCTCCTCTTACCTCTCTGGCCGATCATTCTCGGTCTCCTTCACTGGAGCCTCCTCCCCCTCCCATCCTTTAACTGTTGGAGTTCCTCAAGGGTCAGTTCTTGGCCCTCTTCTGTTCTCCATTTACACTCACTCCCTCGGTGAACTCATTCGCTCTCACGGCTTTGACTACCATCTCTACGCAGATGACACGCAGATCTACATCTCCGCCCCTGTCCTCTCCCCCTCCCTTCAGGCTCGCATCTCCTCCTGCCTCCGGGACGTCTCCACCTGGATGTCGGCCCGCCACCTAAAACTCAACATGAGCAAGACTGAGCTCCTCATCTTCCCTCCCAAACCCGGTCCTCTCCCAGACTTCTCTATCACCGTGGATGGCACGACCATCCTTCCCGTCTCTCAGGCCCGCAATCTCGGTGTCGTCCTTGACTCGTCCCTCTCGTTCACCCCACACATCCTATCCGTTACCAAGACCTGCCGGTTTCACCTCTACAATATCGCCAAGATCCACCCTTTCCTCTCCACCCAAACGGCTACCTTACTATTACGGGCTCTCGTTATATCCCGGCTAGACTACTGTGTCAGCCTTCTCTCTGACCTCCCTTCCTCCTCTCTCGCCCCGCTCCGGTCTATTCTTCACTCCGCTGCCCGGCTCATCTTCCTGCAGAAACGATCTGGGCATGTCACTCCCCTTCTTAAACAACTCCAGTGGTTGCCTATCGACCTCCGCTCCAAACAAAAACTCCTCACTCTAGGCTTCAAGGCTCTCCATCACCTTGCCCCTTCCTACCTCTCCTCCCTTCTCTCTTTCTACCACCCACCCCGCACGCTTCGCTCCTCTGCCGCCCACCTCCTCACCGTCCCTCGGTCTCGCCTATCCCGCCGTCGACCCCTGGGTCACGTCCTCCCGCGGTCCTGGAACGCCCTCCCTCCTCACCTCCGCCAAACTGATTCTCTTTCCCTCTTCAAAACCCTACTTAAAAATCACCTCCTCCAAGAGGCGTTCCCAGACTGAGCTCCTCTTCCCCCTCTACTCCCTCTGCCATCCCCCCTTTACCTCTCCGCAGCTAAAGTCTCATTTTCCCCTTTTCCCTCCGCTCCCCCACCTCTCCCTTCCCATCCCCACAGCACTGTACTCGTCCGCTCAACTGTATATATTTTCGTTACCCTATTTATTTTGTTAATGAATTGTACATCGCCTTGATTCTATTTCGTTGCCATTGTTTTTACGAGATGTTCTTCCCCTTGACGCTGTTTATTGCCATTGTTCTTGTCTGTCCGTCTCCCCCGATTAGACTGTAAGCCCGTCAAACGGCAGGGACTGTCTCTATCTGTTGCCGACTTGTTCATCCCAAGCGCTTAGTACAGTGCTCTGCACATAGTAAGCGCTCAATAAATACTATTGAATGAATGAATGAATGACTGTCTGATCTGTTTGTATCATATCTTCCCCAGAACTTGACGCATAGCAAGCGCTTAACCAATACCACAATTATTATTATTATTATTGTTATTATTGTTATCCTCTGCCCTTCACGTACTCCTGAACTCCTCGGGGAAATAAAGGCCATTCCCCCATTGAGCAATCAGCACAGACACCCGAGGCTTGTTGATTATGCTTCCGCTGATCCCAGGACAGATGCTACTCAGTCTGAATCTTGCCACACATCCCACAGGGTAAATTCTGTTTCTGTTTCCGAAAGAAAACAAAACAATTGCACACCCAATCAGGCTAATCATTGGAGCTGTAACCAGATAGGTTGCCCATCCGGGACACGAATTCATTCACTCTGGCGACTCCCTTAAGGTCCTTGCCATAGCATGACAAGCATCTGCTCCTGCTCTAAAGAGACCATTTTCTGTTCACTTTCTGAACGGTTCATTTTAAGTCAGGACATGCCATTCTTTCACAGTGCTGCTCCAAAGAGGTGAAAATTGGCATTCAGGAAAAGCCTATAACTTATCCCAGTGGAGGTGAAAACATTTTCAGATTCCTGAGGCTCTGTAGCTGGGCAATAAATATTAGTTTAACATCCCCACATTGAGAAGAAATTGGTATGAACACTGAAGTCTCTTTAATAGAACTTTATTCCACATCAAAAAGTATTCTGCCCTGACACTGAAGATGAGGTTTAGAGTTTTTCAATTGATGGATTTTTTTTTTTCAGGGCAGGGGGGTGCTGGGGGAGTTAAAGCTGGATTCCAAGTTTTTGAAGAGAACAAAGCTATTTGTTTCCATTTAGTATTGGGGAAAAACATGACAGAATTCACCCTGCAATGTAGTTACATGGATCCTTTGCAGGCGGCATGCAGACAGTTTTTGGTGAGTGGAGAACATCATCAAGGAAGGGAAGGGAACTTTTTCAATCTGCTCTTTCCAAGAACCTCTGTACACTGTGCTTGCCTTTACGTGTAAGTGGGAGGGAGGGAGGGTACAGAGAAAGGTAGATGGGGAAAGAAGGAGGGCAGAGAGGGAGGGAGAGAGGGAGAGTAGAGAAGGGGAGAGAGAGGGAGGGTGAGAGAGAGAGGAAACACCATCCATTCGAGGGTTGATGGCACAATTGATTTCTATTTCAAACTCTTTTCAAATTCATGAATCTAGGGGAAGTGACTTTAAAAAAACAAAAGTTGTGAAAGGACCTTGGCACAGATGAGTTTAAAGACCCAATTTTCAATGGCATTTCAAGATGCCGCTGTCCTATTGGCCAGGACATCTCTTGGCTAGCATTACATATGCTTGTCTCTGCCCATATAGAATAACTGTGCATAAAGATGAGCAGACACACTACAATTTCTCGTGCAGCCAGCATGAATGGAGATTTGGCTGCCTATGGGGGAGTGCTAACTGCTAATCTTTCTGCCCGTGTGCACCCATTTTTGAATACATAAATCCTGGATTTTAGTCTAAAATTAAGAATAATGCCTTTCATGTATTCCACACCTTGATTTCCCAACCATGGTCACCTATTACCATGCCTCCCACTCCCTCCCTAGTATCCCTTCGAGATATGGAGGGGCATATATATTTTCATCCCCATTTTACTGTTGTAAAATGGAAGCCTAGAAAGGTTAAGTCATTTAGCTAAGGTCTCAGATTAAAAGAATGCCACACTTAGGACTCAAACCCAATGTTCATTCCACTGCACCAGGTTACCTCTCTATTTCCATTTAATAATAATAACATGAATAATACTGGTACCAGATTAGTGCTTACTATATGCCTGAAATAGTAGTAAGCGCTGGGATAGATACAGGATAATCAGATCTGTCAGACATGGTGTTTACAGTTTTAAGGGGAGAAAGACCACGTATTTAATCCCCATTTTACAGATGAGGAAACTGAAACCCATAGAATGTGAATAACTTGACCAAGGTCACACTGCAGGTGAGTGACAAAGCCAGGATTAGAATTTAGGTACCCTGACTTCCATGCCTGTGTTCTTTCCTGCTGCTGTTTTGGCCTATGATTGGTAAACTCTGTTTACCAAAATCTTCCATTTGGTCATACCTTATTTTTTTAAAAAAGAAAAAAAAATAGAAGCCTACCCTGGCGTGGCGAGTGAAAATCTCCAATCCTGTCATGTGTTTACAAAATGTTTCTGGAACATTGATGAGAAGCAGCATGATGTAGTGGATAGACCACGGGTCTGGGAGTCAGAAGGTCATGGGTTCTAATCTCAGCTCCACCACTTGTCTGCTGTGTGACCTTGGGTAAGTCACTTTGCTTCTCTGGGCCTCAGTTACCTCATCTGTAAAATGGGCATTGAGACTGTGAGCCCCACTTGGGACGGGAACTGTGTCCAACCCGATTTGCTTGTAGCCACCCCATCGCTTTACAGTGTCTGGCACTTAGTAAGGTTAATAAATACCATAATTAATGTTTTTTTTATTATTATTATTATCATTATCGTTATTCTGGGATTGAGGAAGTGACATTTGATCCTGTCCAAACACAAGATCAAAAAACACCATTCTGTTTCCTTGAATTCTGTCATTTCTCTATGTGACTCAGAATCAGAGGAAAGAGTCACGGAAGCTAGTTTTAAAGAATTCACCCTATGTATCAGAGAAAAGAGTCATGGAAGCTAGTTTTAAAGAGTTCACCCTATGGTCATTTAATAATAAGAAGTGATTGTAAGAGGAATGTGTTCATACTTGACTTAAAAGAAAAATTCTTAAGCTGGCTAAAGAATTAAATTCAATGTCTTTTCCTGTTCTTCCCAACCTTGGCTCCTTTTAAATCCTGGATTGAGGATGCTTATCTTTCTTTGCCCCCTTAGGAATTTAGTTATATTATGAAAAAAATTCAGTGAGGTGACTCGGACCAAAATAGTGTAGATGGAACTCATTTAAATATGAAAAAGGTAATTTGTGCAAAATTAAGTAATTGAACCAATTTACAGTTTCAGCAGCCTGCTGCTCACTCAGCCTCTGACTTTTGACCAGACACAATCGTTTCAGCCCATTCCTTCACAATCTTTGGAATGTTGAGAAGTTGCACTCTCACAAGACTGGGAACTAGAAATTGTGACCTCTCATTTCCTACTGCTTTCAGGACATCTCTACTTGGATGTCCTGCTGACACCTCAAATTTAACATGCTCAAAACAGAACTCTCCATCTTCCCATCCAAACCCTGTTCTCTCCATGACTTTCCCATCACTGAACACAGCACCACCATCCACCCTAACAGGCCCATAATCTTGGCGTTATCCTCAACTCATATCTCTCATTCGACCCACAGATTTAAACTATCACCAAATCTCGATGGTTCTACCTTCACAACATCACTAGAATCTACCCTTTCCTGGATTCAAATTGCTACCAAGCTGATCCAAGCACTTATCATATCCCACCTGGTCAGCCTCTTTGCGGACCTCGCTGCCTCCTGTCTCTCCCCTCTTAATAACAATAATAATGATGATGATGGTATTTGTTAAGTGCTTACTATGTGCCAAGCACTGTTCTAAGCGCTGAGGTAGATGCAAGGTTATCAGGTTGTTCCACGTGGGACTCACAGTCTTAATCCCCATTTTACAGATGAGGTAACTGAGGCACAGAGAAGTTGAGTGACTGGCCCAAAGTCACACAGCCGATAAGTGGAAGAGCCAGGATTTGAACCCACAACCTCTGACTCCCAAGCCCATGCTCTTTCCACTAAGCCACGCTGCTTCTCTTCAGTCCATGCTTCACTCTGCTGCCTAGATCATTTTTCTAAAAATGTTTTGTCCATGTTTCCCACTCCTCAAGACCTCCAGTGACTGTCCATCCACCTCTGCCTCAAACAGAAACTCCTTACCATTGACTTTAAAGTATTCATTCATTCAATCATACTTCTTGAGCACTCACTGTGTGCAGAGTACTGAACTAAGCGGTGGGAAAGTACAATTCAACAACAGAGACAATCCCTACCCATCCCTTGCCCCCTCCTCTCTTACCTCTCTGATTATCTACTACAACCCAGCACACTCATTTCACTTCTCTAATGCCAACTTGCACACTGTACCTCTATCTCATCTTTCTCACCACTGACCCCTTGCCCACAAACTCCCTCTGGCCTGGAACTCCCTCCTCTTTCATGTATGACTCCCTTTCACAGCCTTCTAAAAACACATCTCCAAGAGGCCTTCCCCAACTAAGGCCTTTCTCCCTCTCCCTTCTGCTTCCTCTTTGACCTTAGATCTGTACCCTTCATTCACCCCACCCTCAGCCCCACAGCACTTAAGGACATATCCAGAATTGATTTTTAATGTCTGTTCCTTTCTTTGGACTGAAAGCTCATTGTGGACAGCGAATATGTCTACCAACACTGTTTATATTATTACTGTGGTATTTGTTAAGCATTTACTATGTGCAATGCACTTTTCTAAGCATTGGCCCATCACATTAGACCCAGCCCATGTACTGCAGGGGGCTCACAGTCTAAGTCAGGCTAGGAATCAAATCCCCATTTTACAGATGTGGTAACCGAGGCACAGAGAAGTCAAGTCACACAACAGGCAAGTGGCAAAACTGGGCATGACCTAGTGGATAGAGCACAGGGCTAACCTGGGTTCTAATTGCAGCTCTGCCACTTGTCTGCTGTGTGACCTTGGGCAAGTCACTTGTCTTCTCTGTGCCTCAGTTACCTCATCTGTAAAATGGGGATTAAGACTGTGAACCCCATGTGGGACAGGGACTGTGTCCAACATGACTTATATTAAATGAAAAGCTGTCTGTAAGTGGGGCCAGGAAGCACTGCCCCTTTAAATCCCCAGAGGCTGCTGGGCCCTTCTCTGCCCTATATAAGGCTCCTGAGCCAGCCCTGCCCCATTTGCAAGTGAAAAGGAGACAGAGAGTGATCTGCTCAAGGCTGTGGTGAGTAGGGGGCTTTGGCTCCTTCAGTTACCCCCCCCCCCCCCCTTTTTCTTTTTTCAGTGTGGGATTGGGGTTGGTGGGACTGTTGATGATAAATGCTTAATACAGTGCTCTGCACACAGTAAGCATTTAATGGATACTAATGAGTGAACGATGTGAGGGTGGGGAGGGATCAGAGTTGTAAGTGTTTGGGTTGTGTGGGGAGGGGGGTGGAGGAGGTGTTGATTGCAGGGTTTCAGATGGACATGTTGATGAACTGTGGTTGTTGAGGGTAAGTTGGGAGGGTAAGGGATAGGTGCTGGGGTGCTTGATACTGATGGGTTGTGACCCTGATGATGATGTATCTATATGTGCATTGCCTGGCTGGGGAGCAGTAGGGAAAGTGGGGAGAGGTGGGGGTGGTGATGACTGTGTTGGGGTTCTGGTTATGTTTATGATATTACAGTTGGGATGGGGGCGGTCTAAGGAAGGAGGGGGTGGAGGCTGAGGTCTTCCCTTGTTCAGTCAGGGGATGGAGGGCATAAACTGGTGGGATGGGCTGGGGGAAAGCTTGGGGATCAGATGGCCTGGGTCTTGGGGAAGGCCAGGCTTGGTTTGGGGGTGATTGTAGGACCTGGGATTGAGGGTCCTGGAGGGCTGGGACAGATGACACCTTACTGATGATGCATGGGACATGGGGGTTGTACATGAGGCGGTGAACTCTTAGTGTGTCTGAACATCTCTGTTTGCCTCCTGCTTCCACTAGTTCAAGAGCCAGGACAGTGTTCCCTCCATCTCCCCACTGTCCCCTCCCCCAGAACTCAGTGCAATGATTGGTGCTCAGTATGCACTGGTCATCATGGGGGAAGGGCTGCTACTGCAGGTCTCAGTCCACTGTTCCTACCTACCCCTGCAGGGTAGTGGGCAGGGACCCAGTGCATATGGGCAGAGCTACTATCTCTTCCTCAGCGGGCTCCTTCCTGCTTTAGCTCTCTTATTCGTCTCCCAGCTAGTAATTATAGAATACCGTGCTAAGCTCCTGTAGCTAAAGAGTCTTCCATCTTTGGCTTCTTCCTAACCCAGTCACTGGTCTCCCAAGCACTTAGTTCAGTGCTCTGCACACAGTAAGTACTCAAATACTACTGATTGATTGCTTGAGCCTTCCAGACATGCTAACTTAGTACCTGGATTTCTGCCAATAGCACTCTGTGGCAGGAGTGCAGGAATAGAGGAAAGGTATTGAGAAGGTGATCCAAAGCTGGGAGTTAGTGGGTGGCTCTCTGAGGAAGGTGGGGGAAGGGGAACAGTCTTCCCAGGCTTCACATGTGACCATTTAAGCCCAGATGACGTTTAATCAACCATCAGGGGTGTTTTGTATTTGTGACCAACAAATCACACAGCTGAGAATAAGAAGTTAGAAATTCACAAAACAGAAGTCAGGAGGAGGACATATCCTCACTGCAAGTGAGACTAGGAGTTTCCACTGGAATTTCTCTCAGTCAACTGGACCCCAACTTTCTGCACTCAGCTAATGAATCGGTCAATCCACCAGTAGTATTGTGTACAGATGACTGTATCGAGCACTTGAGTGAGAATCACAGAGGTTGAAGACACTCTCCCTGCCTTTGTGAAGAGAGTGGGAAGGTGGATAGGTGAACGTACCTACTAACTCTATGTTGTACTCTCTCAAGTGATTAGTAACAGTGCTCTGCCCACAAAAAGTGCTCAACAAATACCATTGGTTGGAAAAAGTATGTAGCTCTCTACATCCCAAAAGGCTACAAGTGGTGGTGAGTACATAAGTACTTTGGTGGCAGATGGGAGGAGAGAAAAAATAATTGGGGAAACCCTTATGAAAAAGTGGAGCTTTGAAGATGGGTAGAATTGTGGTGCTGAAAAAATACCATTGACTGATTTGATGGGAAAGACACTTTTGAACAGGAAACACAACTTCAATACCCACCCCTTCCTATCTTTTCTTTCCATTTTTCTTGTCAAGGGATATCCACAATGTCACCCGAAACTTAGCAAAAGAAGAGAAAATTGGCCAGTACAGAAGGTCACCTAGCTACAGGGTGTTTTTGTTGTTGTTCCTGTGATTCTTTCTGTTTAGAAACCAACTGAGGCTAAGAAAGCCCCGCTTGGTGGAAAGAGCTCGGTCTTGGGAGTCAGAGGTCGTGGCTTCTAATCGCGGCTCCGCCATTTGTCAGCTGTGTGACTTTGGGCAAGTTACTTAACTTCTCTGTGCATCAGTTTTCTTAAATTGTACAACGGGGAGTCAATATCTGTTCTCCCTCCTACTTAGACTGCGAGCCCAGGTGGGACAGGCACTGTGTGCCTAACCTGATTAACTTGTTTCTACACCAGTGCTTAGAACAGTGCTTGATACATAGTAAGCACATAATAATCATAATAATAGTATAAAGCCTGGTCCAATTATGGAACACATCTGGCATCTTAGTGGAAAGAGCATGGGCAGAGAGTCAGAGGACTCTGCATACCACTGAATGATGCAGAATAATCAGGTCAGACCCAGTCCTGGTTCCTTGTGGGGCTCACAGTCTAATGGGGAGGGAGAACGGGTCTGAATCTTCATTTTGCAGGAAATCAAGGCACGGAGCAGTTAAGTGACTTGCCCAAGGTCACACAGCAGGCAAATGGCAGATTACAATGATGGAGAAAGGGTCAGACAGGGTTCTTTCAGCTCTGACTCTTCTGGCCATACCATATTCGACTTAGAGGTTCAAGATTCTGGTCTTTGAATGACCAGAGAGGCAGTAGTGGCATTCAGTGAGCAACACTGAATGGGGAAATAGATGAATGGAAAAAGAGCTACAAAAAATTCTCTAACAATTTTTTTTCACTCAATCAATACAGGCTGTCCCTTCTATCCCCTCTGGTGGGTTTTAACTTTGTGAGGTATTGTAGCCCCTTCCCCTCCCCACAGCACCTTTGTACATTTGTACATGTTTATTACTCTATTAATGATGTGTTTATATCTATGATTCTATTTATTTATTTTGATGGTATTTATACCTGACTACTTGTTGTCTGTCTCCCCCCTTTTAAACTGTGAGCCCTTTGTTGGGTAGGGATTGTCTCTGTTGCCAAATTGTACTTTCCATATGCTTAGTACAGTCCTCTGCACCCAGTAAGCGCTCAATAAATATGATTGAATGAATGTAGGAGACAGCATAGTTAATGGAAAGTGCCCAGGCCTGTTCTCTAGACTGTAAGCTCCCTGTGGGCAGGGAACATGTCTACCAGCCAGCTGTTATACTGTACTTTGCTAAGTGCTAAGTACTGTACTCTACACACAGTAAGTGTTAAATATGACAATTTGATTCTAATCCCGGCTTAGTTACTGACCTGCAGTATGATTCATTCATTCAATAGTATTTATTGAGCGGTTACTATGTGCAGAGCACTGTACTAAGCGCTTGGAATGTACAATTTGGCAACAGAGACAAGCCCTGCCCAATAATGGGCTCACAGCCTAAATGGGGGAGGCAGACAGCAAAGCAAAATAGAACAAAACCAAACAACATCATCAAGATAAATAGAATCATGGAGATATGCACCTCATTAACAAAATAAATAGGGTAATAAAATATACTAATATGCACAGTGCTGAGGGGAGAGGAAGGGGGAAAAGCAGAGGGCAGGAGAGGGGAGGAGGAGCAGAGGGAAAAGGGGGACTCAGTCTGGGAAGGCCTCTTGGAGGAGGTGAACTTTCAGTAGGGCTTTGAAGAGGGGGAGAGAATTAGTTTGGCAGATGAGGAGGGAGGGCGTTCCTGTACAGCGGTAGGACGTGGACCAGGGGGTCGACGGCGGGACAGACGCGAACGGGGGACTTTGAGGAGGTGAGCAGCAGAAGAGCGGAGTGTACGGGGTGGAGAGTAAAAAGAAGAGAGTTCAGGTAGGAGGAGGCAAGGTGATGGAGAGCTTTGAAGCCAAGAGTGAGGAGTTTTTGTTTCTTGCGAAGGTGGATAGGCAACCTCTGGAGGTTTTTGAGGAGGGAGGTGACATGCCTAGAGTGTTTCTGTAGGAAGATGATCCAGACAGCAGAATGAAGAGTAGACCGGAGTGGGGAGAGACAGGAGGAAGGGAGATCCAAGAGGAGGCTGACACAATAATCCAGTCGGGATATTATTAGAGCTTGTACCAGCACGGTAGCAGTTTGGATGGAGAGGAAAGGGCAGATCTTGGTGATATTATGAAGGTGAGCCGGCAGGTGTTGATGATGGATTGGAGGTGTGGGGTGAATGCGAGAGCAGAGTCAAGGATGACACCAAGGTTGCGGGCCTGTGAGATGGGAAGGATGGTAGTGCCGTCCACAGTGACAGGGAAGTCAGGGAGAGGATGATCTTTGTACAGTCACATGGTCAAGAGCTGTGCCTCAGTTTTCTTATCTGGAAAATGGGGACAATAATACCTGCCTTTCCTGACCTCACAAGGATAAGGCTGACTGCAAAATGAGATCGGCTTTGGAAAAATAAAATGAATTTTATTCATGGTTGTTTATGTGACTAAAAAGTCTGTGGCTGAAGAAGGGGAATATAGATGGGAGAATATGTGGACACACATGTTTGTGGTTAGAGTGCACAATCAAATGTACATACAAACACACACGTGTACATACATATGTGAGCTCATCATTGGGCAGGGATTGTCTAACTGTTGCCAAATTGTACATTCCAAGTGCTTAGGACAGTGCTCTGCACGTAGTCAGTGCTCAATAAATACTATTGAATGAATGAATATATTTCTTTACATTCTTGCATTCCAGAGCAGCACACAATCTTCATCAATTACTCCCAAATTGAATCTGTTTTGGATGAATTGACTCATAAGAATTCATATCAGAGCCATGAGAACGATAAGGCACAGGGAACAACATAGCATATGTTACAGAAGAGTGGCAATAAAAGAAGCTCCATGCTCCTGGGAAGGCTTTATTTTTAATGGACCACCCACCTCACCCTCTCGATGGAGAAAACTGCTCAGTGATTTGTTTTGTGGGTGAAGGATTTACAAGGATCTGAAGTGTCCTCAGAACTCACATCCTTCGGGTGGCTTGCGTATTAGAGAATCTGGGAACAGGTCTCGCACTGGAACGCTTGGAAGAGTCCAATGGAAAGCACATCGCACCCAGTGGGTGCTCAATAAATCCCATTACTACTTCTAATGTTACTGCTAGAATCCCCGCTGTTCTCTGTAGCCTCAACCCTTGAGCAACTCACAGATGCACAGACACTGGCAATTTTTTTTTAAAAAGAAAAGGTTATAAGGATGTGCGAGAAAAGAGCACAAAATAATGAATGGTATCAAGAAGGGCCAATTGAAGGTTTCCTTAATGGCAGACTAGAAATGGAAGTGTCACAGACTTAAAGAAAATAGAAATTAGAAGGTTCTACAGAACTATAGCTATATACTGAAGCTGACAGGTTTCAACTGGCAATGTTGTATTATTAAGGCAAACATCTTAGTAAATGCTCCTCCTCTTCTTCGTGTATTTATTGAGAACCTTACTTTTCTGCAGGGCTCCATTCTTGATAATAGGGGGGAAAAATATCAATCAAATGTATTTATTGAGTGATCATTGATTGCAGAGTACTATACTAAGTGCTTGGGAGAGCTTGTGAGAGCACAATATTATAGAGTTGGTAGATGTGATCCCAGCCCTCAGGGAGCTTTCAGGAAGCAGATTGTAAACACAGAGAAGTAGTGTGGCCTAGTGGCAGAGCCTGGTGCTGGAGTACCAAGGACTTAGGTTCTAACCCCAGTTCCACTACATGTCTTCTGTGTGACCTTGGGTAAGTCACTTAACTTCCCTGTGCCTCCATTATCTCATCTGTGAAATGGGGATTAAGAATGTGAGTCCCATGTGGAACAGGGACTGTGTCCAACTTGATAACCTTAAACCCACCCCAGTACTTAATACAGCGCCTGGCACATTGCACTTAACAAATACCATTAAAAAATAAGAGAACACATTTCCAGGATCATGCCACTGCCCCTTCAACTCTGTCCCTCTTTGAGAGCCCAATTAATCAGACATTACCTGATAATTCTCCAAGTACGTATTGAATTTGTTTGCAAAAGAGGAAAAAGCACCCCAAGTGTTGCAAACCTGAATCACAACAACACAAGAGATGTCCTTTTTGTGTACCTAGGCACACACACACTCATAAGTGAACCTCACCATTATTTATTCTCAACTGTATATATTTATTACCCTATTTATTTTGTTAATGAAATGTACATCGCCTTGATTCTATTTAGTTGCCATTGTTTTTACGAGATGTTCTTCCCCTTGACTGTATTTATTGCCATTGTTCTTGTCTGTCCGTCTCCCCCAATTAGACTGTAAGCCCGTCAAACGGCAGGGACTGTCTCTATCTGTTGCCGACTTGTTCATTCCAAGTGCTTAGTGCAGTGCTCTGCACATAGTAAGCGCTCAAATACTATTGAATGAATGAATGGTCTCTTCTTCTAATACCACAGACAACTGTATGAATGTTTAGTTTATTGATTTATGTATTCCCTCCCAAGTCATATCTACTTTCCTCACTCATCTATTGATTTCAGTTCATTCACATCCACAGTCTCCCCTATTAGGAGTTCCTCAAAGGTGGAATCTTTCCCTTTTCCTTATATATAGATCCCCAAACACTTAGTCCAGTGCCCTGCACACAGTTAGAGCTCAAAAATCAATCAGTGGCATTTGAGTGCTTTGCTGTGTGCAGAATCAATCATATTGAGTGCTTACTGTTTGCAGAGTATTATACTAAGCGCGTGGGAGAGTACAATATAAAAGAGTTGGTAAACATTTTCCCTGTCCACAGCGAGCTTACAGTCTAGAGAGGGGAACAGACACTTTTATAAAGAAATAACTCATGGATAGCAACAAATTACAGAATACTGTGCTAAGCTCCTGGGAGAGTACAATAGAGCCAGTAGGCATGATCCCTTCTCTCAAGGAGCTTACAGTCTAATGGGAGAGAAAAACACTAAAATAAATTAAACATGGGTAAGCAATAGAATATAAGGATCTGTACTAAAGTGCTGGGGGAAGTCATTCATTCAATCATTTTTTAAGCTCTTAATGTGTGCAGAGCACTGTACTAAGCACTTGGGAAAGTGCAGTACAACAATAGAGTGACAGTGCCTGCTCACAATGAGCTCACAGTGTCGGGGGTGGGGCAGGGTGGTGGGGGCAGACTGACATCAATACAAATAAATACAATTACAGATATATACATAAGTGCTGTGGGTCTGGGAGGCGAAGGGAGCAAGTCAGGGTGACGCAAAAGTGAGTAGGAGATGAAAAGTGGGGCTTAGTCTCGGAAGGCCTCATGGAGGAGATGTGCCTTCATTAAGGCTTTGAAGGGGTGAGATGGAGGGAGAGTAATTGGTGGATTTGAGGAGGGAGGGCATTCCAGGATGTGGGTCAGGGGCCGGCGGTGGGACAGGTGAAATGGAGGCATAGTGAGGTTAGCACCAGAGGAGTGAAGCGTGCAGGTTGGACTGTAGAGAGAAGCGAGATGAGATAAGAGGGGGCAAGGTGATGAAGTGCTTTAAAGCCAATGGTGAGTTTTTGTTTGATACGGAAGTGGATAGGCAACCATTGGAGATTTTTGAGGAGGGGGGTGACAAGTCCTAAACGTTTCTGTCGGAAGATGATCTGGGCAGCAGAGTCAAGTATGGACTGGAGTGGGGAGAAGCAGGAGGTTGGGAGGTCAGCAAGGAGGCTGATGCAGTAATCTAGGAGGGATAGTCTGAGTGATTGTATTACCGTGGTAGCAGTTTGGATGGAGAGGAAAGGGTGGATTTTAGTGATGTTGTGAAGGGGTAGTACCTAAGTACTTAGTCTCACTTCCTAAGTGGATGGGTGAGATAATAGTTAAGGAAAATAAAGTAGGGGGAAGATAGTTTAGTCAAGAAGGCTTCCTGGAGTAGATACAATTTCAGTGCCTTCATCTGTCTTATTCCATCTAGTTCTGAGGTAAATGGCTAATAACGTGGAGACGGGAGATAGGAATGATCAGTACAAGTTGGGCCCTAGCCAGATCCTGGAATCTGCTTCCACAACACAACACCTACTCTGAGCTAAGCCTGAAATCTCCGAGCCTAGATGCCTGCTGAATTCATTTTTATCTTTTATTTTTTTCTAGCCTGCTCACTGGGTGCAGGGAATGTCTGTTCTATTGTTATATTGTTAGTACAGTGCTCTGCACACAGTAAACCCTCAATATGACTGAGTGACACTATCGTTATCATCATTAACAACATCAGACCAGCATGCCACCGACCTTCAAAATCTACTAAAATCCTTCCTCCAAGGTCCCACACAGCTAAGTGGTGGAGCCAGGATTAGGACCCAGGGCTGCTGATTTGCTTTCCTGTGCTCTTTTTGCAGCACAAAACAAGTTTTTCCACTTCCCTTGACTTCTCCCCAGGAATCTCTGTCACAGAGAGTTACAGGAAAGGGCAAGGACACTTCTGGGGGAGAGTTTGGTGAGTGGTGACTTTAGGTCAGGATTACGGGAATCAACAGACATTTTCTCACTGGTTCTATTGCAGAAAACTCCATCCCCAACCCCACAGCACTCACGTACATATCTTTAAATTTTATACTATAAATTATTTATATTAATGTCTGTCTCCCCCTCCAGAATGTAAGCTCATTCTGAGCAGGGAACATGTCTGCTAATTCTGTCATATTGTACTCTCCCAACCACTTAGTACAGTGCTCTGTACATAGTAAGCACCCGATAAATACCATTGATTGATTTTGTTGGTTTAGGTTGTGGTGAGCGTGCCCGCCCGTTAAACCATGGGCATCTGGCTTCTTCAGAAAAATCATCCTATCTGTCAGACTCATGCCTAAGTGGGACCAACCTAGGGCTAGCCCTATGAAGATGAGAAACTGCCGAACATTCTTTTATCAGAAGGTCAATCCAGGATGAATCTTCTGCTGCTGCCTTAATCCACATGATAAATTGGAAAAATACAACAATGACATTTTTAACTTCCCTGGAAGAAAACCCAAATATGGGTCTTAAAAATAACAAATTTGGGTGAATTGATTTCTTTCCCATGCTTATGGCACATTTTGTTTTTGAGCTTCTGGGACCCAAGTATTTTGCTCCCTCTAGTGCACTGACTTTCTCTTCTCTTCAAAGAAGCTCTTCTGAAATGGTCACCCTTAGGTTGAACCAAATAGTCTTAATTAAGTTGGGGGTTCTTGGAGGCTTGATGATAAAGATTCTGCATGATCTAAGCCCTGGGGGCTGTGGGGACCAACTTCAACATCAGACTGAGAGGATGAAACTGCCTTCATCTCATCAATCAACAATGATATTAATAATAATAATAATAGTGATGGTATTTGTTAAATGCTTACTATGTGCCAGGCACTGTACTAAGCTCTGGGGTGGAGACAAGCAAATCAAGTTGGACACAGTCCCTCTCCCAGATTGGGGTGAGGGTCACAATCTGAATCCCCATTTTACAGATGAGGTAACTGAGGCACAGAGAAGTGAAGTGACTTGCCCAAGGTCACGCAGCAGTCATGTGGCAGAGCCGGGATTAGAATCTAGTCCTTCTGACTCCCAGGCCTGGGCTCTATCCATTATCACTGCAGCGTGGCTCAGTGGAAAGAGCACGGGCTTTGGAGTCAGAGGTCATGGGTTTGAATCCCGGCTCGGCCACTTGTCAGCTGTGTGACTGTGGGCAAGTCACTTAACCTCTCGGTGCCTCAGTTACCTCATCTGTAAAATGGGGATTAAGACTGTGAGCCCCACGTGGGACAACCTGATTCCCCCGTGTCTACCCCAGCGCTTAGAACAGTGCTCGGCACATAGTAAGCGCTTAACAAATACCAACATTATTATTAGGCCATGCTGTGTCTTGATTGAGCACTTACTCTGTGCAGAATACTGCATTATGTGTTTGGGAGAGGACACTACAACAGAGTTGGTAGGCATGATCCCTGCCCACAAGGAGCTTATAGTCAGATTCCCACACACAGTTTTCCCTCCCATCATTTTCTTTTTCCTTCCTCATCCCGCAATCAAATAAAGGGAATCTCTCCAGTGAAAGAGGAGGTCTTTAATGGCTTACTTTTTTGGAGGTCATGATTCTTGAGTCTTTTTAGGAAATCCGGATTTATTTATATGAACATGTAGGATAAACTGGAATTTGTGCTCTGCTTGGTTTAATCTTTTTTAAATATCAAAAGCCTAGTGAGCTCAAAGCAGTAAGTGGAAGCACTTGAGAATTATATTTGGTGGATTTTTTTTTTGTCCATATCAGGCTATATTTCCAACAAATAAGACTGATTCCATGTAAAGTGTTATTTAGAAGAGTAGACCTAAAGCTCAATCCATATAAATCAATCTCTCATCATCCTCCGCATCGTTACCAAATCTTCATTGAGCATCCACAGTGTGTTTGTCACTGTACTCACTTCAATTAAGTTTTCAAAAAGTAAGTACTTCCCTTCAAGGAATTTGCACTCTAAAGGGAAGATAAAATTCATTCAATCATTCAATTGTATTTACTGAGCGTTTAGTGTGTGCAGAGCACTGTACTAAATGCTTGGATAGTACAGAAGCAGCGTGGCTTAGTGGCAAGAGCACGGGCTTAGGAGTCAGAGGTGGTGGGTTCTAATCTCGGCTCCACCACTTGTCTGCTGTGTGACCTTGGGCAAGTCACTTAACTTCTCTGCACCTCAGTTACCTCATCTGTAAAAATGGGGATTAAAAAATGTGAGCCCCACGTGGGACAATCTGATGACCCTGTATCTACCCCAGGGCTTAGAACAGTGCTCTGCACATAGTAAGCGCTTAACAAATACCATAATTATTACAGTACAGCAATAGAGAGAGACAATCCCTGCCTACTACAACCGCACAGACTAGCGCCTCCAGCACAGATAGGGTACTTGAATGGCAAACATTTCCATAATGACGGAGTCTTTTGTCAGTTTTTTAACAGGGGTGGGGAGTCCAGCAAACCACCTTGTGGAGTGTCTGGGGAACCCCTCCTTGACCAAGGCCTTTCAGCTTCCACCTTGAGCACTGGCTTTAATCTACTCCCAGCTAAAACTCTAAGCAATTGCTTCTCAAAAGCTCAAGTTTCTGATGTCTTTGAGACTAGATTGAGGGAGACAACATCCACACTAAGTACTGGGGAAAGGTACAAGGATATTATTTAGACAATATCCCTAGCCCACAAGGGGCTCACAGTATAGGAAGCGGGGAGAAGTCCGACACACCGGGAAAGAAATAACAGAGCGAAATGATTCATACGCAGTGAAGATCCACACCCACAAGAGAAATAAACAGGAAGGTTTCAGGCAGAAAAGCTAGAACAAACTAGAAGTCAATGGATACTGTGAACTTTTACTGATTAGATTTGATCTTCTGAACTCTGCTGGAAAACACATTATATCTCAGCCCAACTTGGGAATAAGTTTACAGCCAAACCGATGACCTGATAAAGGGAATATCAAGCAGCTGTTTTGGGAGTGGCCATTATATTTGCTTTATCAAACCCATTTACGGTATAAAGCATCTTGGAAAATCTCCTGGGTGTTAGGAATTTTCTGATTGCCTGATAAAGCATTTTTTTAAAAGACCTAAAAGTGAATAAACTATCAAGGCCAGAGACGGGTACTCGGCTAGCAATCTGTAGTCTTGGCTTGATATTCAACTACGAATTCTTGAGCCACCCTAAATCTACTTGCTCCAGGAGAACACCAACTTCACAATCATCCCTGGCACAATCTCTTCTCTTCTCTTTATTTCAGGATCGGAAGATCTTGAAATCTCCGGGACAAAAATCCCACAATTTTTGCCCCCACAGTGACATCAAAGGAATGTTGGGAGGATTTCAACTAGGCAGGTGTGAAATGCTTCAAGATCCTTATAGCATTAAATGCTTACTATGTATCAAAAACTGTTCTAAATGCTGGGGTAGATACAAGTTAATCAGGTTGAACACAGTCCCTGTCCTACATGGAACTCACAGTTTAAGTAGAAGAGACAACAGACATTGAATCCCCATTATATAGTTGAGAAAACTGAGGTACAGAGAAGTGACTTGTCCAGGGTCACAAAGCAGGCAACTGGCAGGTCCAGAATTAGAACCCAGGTCCTTGATTCGCAGGCCCCTGCTCATTCCACTAGGCCATGTTGCTCCTTAAAACAAATAAACACAACATATGACATTTAAAAATAAAAATAAAAACAGGAAAAATAATTCCTGAGTTGAAGGAAATTTCTTTTTTCTTCTTCTTCATCAATGTCATTATCACTTTAATCAGCAGTATTTATTGAACTCCTACTACAGAAATACTATACACTTGAGGACATACCATAAAAAAAGACAGGGGCCCCTGCCCTAGAGGAGTTTGTAAACCATAACTGGGACTGCAAATGAAAGGGGCTTGGTGATGACTAATTTTGGGGGATAGTCAATCAGTGGTATTTAGTGAGTGCTTACTGTGTGCAGAGCACTGAACTAGGCACTTGGGAGAGTACAATATAATAGGGTAGACATGATTTCTGCCCACAAGAAGCCTCCAGCCTAGATAGAAGCAAACAAATTGTCAGAGATCCATGTGAAGAAATGTACAAGGAAGTATAGAGGATCCATCCAGATAAACGATCTAAGTTGGTGGTAATCATATTGGGTTCATTTACAGGAGTGGTGGAGTAGGAGAGGGACTTCATTAAAAAGCTGTAAGACTTGATACCCATGACTTTTGTCCTTATAGGAGCTAAATTGTCTGTCTATGACAATAATTATGGTACTTGGTACATGCTTCCTATGTGCTAAACAATAGATTAATCATTCAATAGTATTTATTGCACAATTATTGTGTGCAGAACACTGTAATGAGCATTTGAAAGAGCAAAATAGATTTAGTGGATACGATCCCTGCCCTCAAGAAGCTTATAGTCTATTTTGTGCTGAGCAACGTACTAAATGCTTGGGAGAGCATAGTAGAAGACATGATCCCTGCCTTCAAGAAGCTTACAATCTAACTTCTGGTTAGATGAAATATAACATTGGAGACAGTCTCTGTTCCACTGGGCCTTAAGATTCAATAGGTGGGTACATGCAGGGGTATGTTAAGGAAAATTAGAAAAATGTTTTTAATATTCAGCTTTGACAAGATCCCATGCCATTTAACTCCCTGGTGTCTTGGTTTTGTCATCTAAAGGACGAAGCCAGGGTTACCTTCTACTTAGAAGAATCATGTATCTTGATTCTCTAAAACTCAATATTAGTTATCGACAATGAGGTTCTCTAGTGAAAATTACCCACTGGCTACTGAAGTAAACAAATATGGAGGGAAGAATGGCATGACCCCTTGAAAACCCTACTATTATGATTCTAGAACTTAAGCCCAATAAAGCCTAATGATTTTCTTTTAAATATGTTTTCCTCAGTGTGAAATATTTTTGGAGTAACATCAATCAATTGAGTACCTATTCTGTGCAGGGCACAAGTACTAAGCACTTGAGAGAATACCATTGAATAGAGTTGGTCAACACAATCCCTGCCCTCCAGAAGCTTACAGTCCAGTGGGATTTGTAGCATCTTGGATAGAAGCCATGAACGAGAATTTCATTCCTTGTACTGGACAAAGGGTGAAAATCTATCACCGCTATTTAAAAATGAATAATCTGCCACTGTGAGGAACCTTCATAAATACATTCCATTTATAGCTTGGTGCAATATCTCTCTTTATAGATCTTTGGCTTGAATGGCCAAAATCAGAGGGTTTTTTGCCTCCTCTTCATTAGGCCAGCTGAGGGGGGCTTTTCCAAATCTTGCATCTTCTCCAATTCTCTGTGGAAGATAGAAACACAAAGAAATCAACTCATTTAGACATCACTGACTGAAGATTAGCAAATTGCCAAAATGATCATCTAAAATTCAATCTATGAATTCCAATTCTTGGCTCTCTCATTCACCCCACACATCCAATCCGTCACCAACACCTGGTGGTCTCACCTTCACAATATCACCAAGGTCCACCCTTTCCTCTCCATCCAAACTATTGTGCTGGTACAAGTTCTCATAATATCCTGACTGGATTATTGTGTCAGTCTCCTCTCGGTTCTCCCTTCCTCCTGTCTCTCCTCTCTCCAGTTTATTCTTCATTCTGCTGCCTGGATCATCTTCCTACAGAAACGTTCTAGGCATGTCGCTCCCCTCCTCAAAAACCTCCAGTGGTTGCCAGCAACCTTCGCATGAAACAAAAACTCCTCACTCTTGGCTTCAAAGCTCTCCATCCCCTTGCCCCCTCCTACCTCACCTCCCTTCTCTCTTTCTACTGCCCACTCCATACACTCTGCTCCTCTGCCACTCACCTCCTCACTGTCCTCCATTCACGCCTATCCTGCCATCGAACCCTGGCCCATGTCCTACCACTGTCCTGGAATGCCCTCTCTCCTCACATCTGCCAAACTAACTCTCTTCCCCTCTTCAAAGCCCTATTGAGAGCTCACCTCCTCCAGGAGGCCTTCCCAGCCTGAGCCCCTCCTTTCCCTCTGCTCTCCTTCCACCCCCCCCACCCTCTGCTCTTCCCTCTTTCCCTCCCCTCAGCACTGTGCTCATTTGTATATATTATTTATTACCCTATTTATTTTGTTAATAAGGCATATATCTCCTTGATTCTATTTATCTTGATGATGTTGTCTTGTTTTTGTTTTATTCTGTTTTGCTTTGCTGTCTCCCCCATTTAGACTGTGAGCCCATTATTGGGCAGGGATTGTCTCTATCTGTTGCCAAACTGTACATTCCAAGCACTTAGTACAGTGCTCTGCACATAGTAAGCGCTCAATAAATGCTATTGAATGAATGAAACTCAGAAACGCCTCATCGCCAATCTAAATAATGAAAAACTTTCAAGAGGATTAGGTGTGTTAGGGCTGGGTCTAGAAATAATAATAATAATAATTATGGTATTTGTTAAGCACTTACTATGTGCCAAGCACTGTTCTAAGCACTGGAATAGATACAAGATAATCAGGTTGGACACAGTCCCTGTCCCACATGAGGCTCACAACCTTAAAAATAACCTATTAAAAAAAATTATTAAAATAATAATGATCTTATAAATAGGTTTGTCTTTTTTATTTTAATGCATATCAAGTTAGGTGTTAGAATAAGGGAGATGCATCAATTAGTGCCTTGGTTGATGACTGAACATCTGATAATTCATTTGCTATATGCTCTTGATTAATTTATATTACAGCCTTAAAAATAGTTTTCAAAAATGATTATTCAAGGATATAGAGTTAAGTGGTTACCATTCTTGTTGGCCTGCCTTCTAATTTTCTTAAGGCCCAATAGTCTGATTTCATTTCATCTTGCCCAGATTCCTCAGGCCCTTAGCATATGGGCCAATCATATTTGCATGCCTGGACTAGACACTGAGGGGAAATATAGTGAGAAAGGCACAGACTTCAGCCACAACATTTTCTATTGCTGGCTTTGGACCAGAACTATACAGAACAATGATTGGGTGGACTTTTTCTTGTAGAATGAGCTAAGTCCAGATGAAAAGCAAGTCTCAAGGTTATTCCAGTCCAACCCAATTTAATGTCACAGTGGTGGGACTTTTTTTTTTTTTAACTTATTTAAAGAGTCTGTTCTGTTGAAGGAGGTTGGATGCTTAAAAATGGATAATGTTGGCAAAGCATGGAAAAGTTCTTTTTCTGAAAACAATAACCTCCATTTAATGGTAAGAAATCACCAGCAAATTCCATTATGTTTGTGGGTTTGACATGCGGTGCTTATTAAATGTAGGAACAAAGCCACTTTATACATCATAATGTTCACATTACAAATTCACTGCTCATAATGGTACTGCAAGTGTATGTGCAATTTCTCTGAACTTATGAAATATATTTCTGACACCTCAGGTATTGATGTATGCAAGCATGATATTGTCCCAGTGCAGTAAGGGAGACTTAACTGATGTCTGCAAGATTTGATTTATTACAAGTAAATATGATTGCCTTCATAATCTGATTTTATTATGTTCGGGGCTCTCGCAGGTAAACTTTTAGTAGAAGGAAAAAGGCCAATTTTATTAAACCAGTCTATTCCTGCAAACCAAATAGTTTCTTGTCGGGGGGGTGGGGGGGGGGAAGGGGAGAAAGACTGACACAGAAATTGCTCTGAAAATTAAAAAAAAAAAAAGCAATACTTCCAACATTCCTAATTCCACATCTTTGCAGCTCTTCTGACCAGTTCAAATCCACTTTTGTTATTTGGCACCTTTTTGGTTCCTTTTTCACAGTAAAGGAAGGGAAGGATTAAGATCGAGGCAATTCCATGTAAATGGAAATTGTCCATTTCAAGACATTACCCCCAAATCTTGCAAGTTATGAATCTTCAAAAAGACAAATCTTGGTTCTGTGAAATAACAGCATCAGTAGAATAAAGCTCAGAATTGATATCCAACCACCTGTGTGTGTGTGTGTGTGTGTGTGTGTGTTAGAGCTTAGATCACAGTCTTGCTGCCTGTATTCCTCTTGCTCTGTGAGGTAGATATTCTTTCACTCTAATTGAAATATACTATACTCTCTATCATATTTGTGTATTTCTTCCAGCAGGCTATCTCAGTTGGGGATCTCTCTATAATATAGCTATATAATATAGATTCAAAATGTATTATAAATGTGGCAAAGATTAGTAGTTTATGTGCAAAATAGGCTCAGAGGAATGGGATATTAGTATATGGGGTATACCTTTCATATGTAGAGATAATGCTACTGAGTTTTATTCATTTGTGTGGGTGTGGTTGACTAGATTGAGGTGTGACAGAAGGATCTTTCCTTTCCCTGCAAATATAAAGATCACCCTTTGCTAAAGACAGAGCTTGGGGGTATTTTTGAATTTTGCTTTTTTAAGATCCTGGCTTTTCTGGAACTTCTACTTGAAAAGATGCCTTCCTTTTCTCCTGTGCCCTCAATGAATTTTCAGTCTAGAGCATCTAGGTCTAGGTCGGATATGGTCCCTGTTCCATCTTGGGCTCACAATCTAAGGGGGGAGTTGATGGTATTTATTGAGTGCTTACTGCAAACAATGTACTAAGCAGCGTGGCTCAGTGGAAAGAGCATGGGCTTTGGAGTCAGTGCTCATGAGTTCGAATCCCAGCTCTGCCACTTGTCAGCTGTGTGACTGTGGGCAAGTCACTTAACTTCTCTGTGCCTCAGTTCCCTCATCTGTAAAATGGGGACTAAGACTGTGAGCCCCACGTGGGACAACCTGATTCCCCTATGTCTACCCCAGCGCTTAGAACAGTGCTCGGCACATAGTAAGCGCTTAACAAATACCAACATTATTATTACTAAGCACTTGGGAGAGTGTAAAACAGAGTTGGGAAATATGATTCCTGCCCTCAAGGAACATACAGTTGAATGGGGAAGGAAGATAATAAAATAAATTACAAATAAGGGAAGCCACAGAGTAGAAGGTTAGGTACATGATGTCTGTTTGGGTGGGGTGAGTACCAAATGCTCAGTGGATATGGACTTAAGTGCTTAGGTGATTTAGGAAGGAGGGAGAGTAAGGTGGAGAGGGTACTGAGGCCTCGAGAAGTCAAATGACTTGCCCATGTTTCACACAGCCGGCAAGTGGTGGAACTGGGTTTAGAGCCCAAGTCTCCTTCCCGACTCCAAGTTCTGTGCTCTTTCCATTATGCTACATTGCTTGATACCCAGCGGGAAAGTTGGTTGTTTGTGATCTTCTCATGCCACTTGATATTGCCTCTAGCCTATAAAATAGTCTAAGGTCTTGTTTGTGGTGGATTGAGATCTCAAAACCATATAGGATGTTGGACTTTAGTTACATCTGATGCCTGTTGCTGCATTGAAATTGCACTCTAATAGCTGGATTGGATTTTTCTCCTTCCTTGTTGTATCACTGGCCATTGTCAACATGGATTAGTGGAAAGAACATGGGACTGGTAGGCAGGACACCTGGGTTCTATCTAGTCTCAGCTCCACCACTTGCCTGCTGGGGGCTTGGACAAGACACCTAACTTCCCTATGTCTCAAAATGGGGACAAGATACCCTCCTCCCTTTCCCTTAAACTGTGAACCCCAAGTGGGACAGGGACTGTGCTAATCAGCATAAATTATATCTATCCCAGGTCTTGTGACATAATAAACACTTAAATGCCACAGTTATGATTATTATCAACAAGGTCCTGCTTAAGCAAAGTAATAATAATTATGGTTTTTGTTAAGGGCTTACTATGTACCAGGCACTATTCTAAGCGCTGGAGTAGATACAAGATAATTGGATTGAACACAGTCCCTGTCCCTTACAGGATTCACAGTCTTAATCCCCATTTTACAGATGCATGAACTGAGGCCCAGAGAAGTGAAGTGACTTGCCCAAGGTCACACAGCAGACAAGTGGCAGACCTGGGAATAGAACCCATGACCTTCTGACTCCCAGGCCCGTGGTCTATCCAGTAGGCATGCTGCTTCTCCAAGAATTCTGTGATAGAACTTAATTCTGTGTTGCCAATGAAGATCTTTGTTTTAGGTTCAGGATTTGGTTGGTGTAGGCTGGCTGATTAAATTACATCCTTTCATACTTCCCGTCAGTCAATCCATCAGTTGTATTTATTGAGTGCTTGCTGTTGTGCAGAGCACTGTACTAAGCACTTGGGAGTTTAACAAAGTTGACATGTTCCCTACATAAAAGGAGCCTACAGTTTAGAGGGGGAGACAGATTATTAATAAAAATAAATTACAGTTATGTACGTAAGTGCTGAGGGAGAGGTGAATAGAGGGAGCAAATCCAAGTGCAAGGGTGATGCAGAAGGGAGTTGGGGAAGAGAAAAATGATGGCTTAGTCAAGGAAGGCTTCTTTGAGGAGTTGTGCCTTCAATAAGGCTTTGAATGTGGGGAGAGTAATCTGTCGGCTATGAAGAGGGAGGAAGTTCCAGGCCAGATGCAGGATTTGGGTGAGAGGTCGGCTGGCTGGAAGGTAGACGAGATGGAGTGTAGAGTGAATAAGTTGGCCTTAGCAGAGTGCAGTGTGCGAGCTGGGTTGTAGTAGGAGAGCAGTGATGTAAGATAGGAGAGGATGAGGTGATCGAGAGCAGTCCTGATTCTACCAAGTGGTGGGATCTTGGCAACCATGAAGAGCAGTAAGAGATACTTGGGTAGTTGCTATTTTGACCTTCCACCTTTCTTGAAAGTAATGATGGTGGTGCCATCTTTGAAATCCTCTGGCAACTCTTCAGTGTTCCAAAGGTGGAGGAAGAACATGTATAAATACATAAGCGCTTGGGAGAGTACAGTATGATAGACTTGGTAGACACGATCCCTGCCCCCAAGGAACTTCCAGCCGAGAGGGAGGAGCCACAGCCCCACAAACTCTTCTACTTGCTCAGGGAACCAGAGTGCAGTGAGGCAAAAGAGAATCTAGTCGTTCTCATCAACAAACTCATTAGATGTAGCTAGCATTCTAGTAATTTGAGTAGAGAGCTGCATTCTGTTCATACCTTCCCCATCTTTCAAAGAATCTTCTGTAAGGAGAAGAGCAGCTGCTTCATAGATTATAAAGGACAAGCGAACACTAATAAAATCCAAGTTTGGTGCTCAAAAGTGGATATTAAAGGAGCTTTTTTTCCAATCAAAAAAGGCCCAGTTTGGAGGCACATTGAAGGCACATCTTCTCCCAAAGACCATTTTACAGATGAGGAAACTCATAGCCAGCGAAGTGAAATGCTTTTGCCCAAGGTCACACAACAGATAAGTGGCAGAGTCTGGAATAGAACCCAGGTCCTTCTGACTCACAGGCCTGGGCTCTGTCCACTAAGGTGCATTATGTGCTCTTGGGCAAGTCACCTCACTTCTCTGGGCCTCAGTTTCCTCATCAGTAAAATGGGGATTAAATCCTACTCCCACCTACTTAAAGCTGTGAGCCCCTTGTGGGACAGGGACTGTGCCCAACCTGATTACCTTGTATCTATCCCAGCACTTAATATGGTGCTTGGCACAATTAAGCTCTTGACAAGTACAATAATTATTATAACAATTATTAGCTTAGCTTTCCTGAATGGAAGTGGGGGGCCTTTGACTCCCCAAATTCTGATCACTCCTTGTTAAATTCCATGGAATGATGACAGAGAAGCAAGGCTGAAAGCTATCCACGTTCCCAAACAAAAAGAATCTCCTTAGGAAAACCAATCAGTCTCAAGCGCATTTGGAATGGTTAACGGCTCAAAAGGAAAATTAAGCTCAATAGTATAACTAATCCAAGACAATCATCCTTGATTGTCACAACACAGACTTGAACAGAGGCAACGTCTAAATGAGAAGAGGGGATTTTGCCCTTGAAAGCACACAGATGAACAAGGAGGAGTGACTTTAGTACATGACAAAAAAACAATCTGGCCTTCAAAATATAAATTATTTCAGTTGCTAGGGTGATGTAATTTTTCTAAGTATCCATTGGTGGCTTTGAGTTTTTTAATTCCTCATGTGGTTTGACATGTGAATTCCAAATGCATGTGAGACTTTACTTCAGAAGATCAAAGATGCATGGACCCATATTCCTCAACTCCCATTCTCTCCTAGACCCCCTCCAATCTGGCTTCCGTCCCCTCCACTCTACCGAGACTGCTCTCTCTAAGGTCACCCATGACCTCCTTCTTGCCAAATCCAATGGCTCCTACTCCATTCTAATCCTCCTTGACCTCTCTGCTGCCTTTGACACTGTCGACCATCCCCTCCTCCTCCATACCTTATCTCACCTTGGCTTCACGGACTCTGTCCTCTCCTGGTTCTCCTCTTACCTCTCTGGCCGATCATTCTCGGTCTCCTACGCTGGAGCCTCCTCCCCCTCCCATCCTTTAACTGTTGGAGTTCCTCAAGGGTCAGTTCTTGGCCCTCTTCTGTTCTCCATTTACACTTACTCCCTCGGTGAACTCATTTGCTCTCACGGCTTTGACTACCATCTCTACGCAGATGACACGCAGATCTACATCTCCGCCCCTGTCCTCTCCCCCTCCCTTCAGGCTCGCATCTCCTCCTGCCTCCAGGACGTCTCCACCTGGATGTCGGCCCGCCACCTAAAACTCAACATGAGCAAGACTGAGCTCCTCATCTTCCCTCCCAAACCCGGTCCTCTCCCAGACTTCTCTATCACCGTGGATGGCACGACCATCCTTCCCGTCTCTCAGGCCCGCAATCTCGGTGTCATCCTTGACTCGTCCCTCTCGTTCACCCCACACATCCTATCCGTTACCAAGACCTGCCGGTTTCACCTCTACAATATCGCCAAGATCCGCCCTTTCCTCTTCACCCAAACGGCTACCTTACTATTACGGGCTCTCGTTATATCCCGGCTAGACTACTGTGTCAGCCTTCTCTCTGACCTCCCTTCCTCCTCTCTCGCCCCGCTCCGGTCTATTCTTCACTCCGCTGCCCGGCTCATCTTCCTGCAGAAGCGATCTGGGCATGTCACTCCCCTTCTTAAACAACTCCAGTGGTTGCCTATTGACCTCCGCTCCAAACAAAAACTCCTCACTCTAGGCTTCGAGGCTCTCCATCACCTTGCCCCTTCCTACCTCTCCTCCCTTCTCTCTTTCTACCGCCCACCCCGCACGCTCCGCTCCTCTGCCACCCACCTCCTCACCGTCCCTCGGTCTCGCCTATCCCGCCGTCGACCCCTGGGTCACGTCCTCCCGCGGTCCTGGAACGCCCTCCCTCCTCACCTCCGCCAAACTGATTCTCTTTCCCTCTTCAAAACCCTACTTAAAAATCACCTCCTCCAAGAGGCGTTCCCAGACTGAGCTCCTCTTCCCCCTCTACTCCCTCTGCCATCCCCCCTTTACCTCTCCGCAGCTAAAGCCTCATTTTCCCCTTTTCCCTCTGCTCCTCCACCTCTCCCTTTCCATCCCCACAGCACTGTACTCGTCCACTCAACTGTATATATTTTCGTTACCCTATTTATTTTGTTAATGAATTGTACATCGCCTTGATTCTATTTAGTTGCCATTGTTTTTACGAGATGTTCTTCCCCTTGACGCTGTTTATTGCCATTGTTCTTGTCTATCCGTCTCCCCCGATTAGACTGTAAGCCCATCAAATGACAGGGACTGTCTCTATCTGTTGCCGACTTGTTCATCCCAAGCGCTTAGTACAGTGCTCTGCACATAGTAAGCGCTCAATAAATACTATTGAATGAATGAATGAATATTAAAATATGCCAACAAAACATATTAATCAACTAACAAAACTCTTTATAGAATAGACTCCCCATTTTAACTAAGATTTGCCTTCTCTAAAAATTGTTGCCTCTTCTTCAGTGAATATACTTTTGACCATGTGAGATTGAAGAAAATTAAGTAATAATTCCTTGTATTTCTTTAATCGGAATAACAAAGCAGCTCTGTAAAACTGCAAATGCATTTACTCCACTCTAGCATAAATATCATACCTAATGGTGAGCTGTGCAATAAGCTTTTTATTTTCACTCAGGGTGATGCTATGCAATTCATTAGTCAGTGGACCTCTCTTTGACTTTCTATTTTCACTCAACAAGGGTGATGCTATGCAATTCGTTAGTGAGTGGACCTCTTTTTGACACTTCCAATGTGCCTGCCACCCCTACCTAATGAGAATTTTATGCACCGAATCCCTGTACCTCTCCATCCTTGCAGCTCTTGGTTTGCCAGGTATGTGATAAGTCTGTGGTTTGCTAATCTACAGCTTCTATGACAAATGTAAGACTTCCAGGAAACAATCCATCAGTGGTCTGTATTAAGCATTTACTATGTGCCAGGCACTATTCTAAGCACTGGGTGGATACAAACAAATGGGGTTGCACCCAGTCCCTGTCCTGCATGGGGCTCATCACAGTCTTAATCTCCATTTTACAGATAAGGTAATGAGGCACAGTGAAGTGACTTGCTCAAGGCCATGCAGCAGACAAGTGGCAGAGCCAGGATTGTGCATTTACTGTGTGCAGCTGACTATACTATGCTTGAGAAAGTATGGTACAATAGAGGTGGTAGACATGTTCCCTTCCCACAAGGAGCTTACAGTCTAGAGGGAGAGACAGAAAATTAAAATAAATTATGGAAATATGTATGTGCTGTGGGGCCGAGGGTGGGAGGAAAACAGGTGCTTCAAGGGTTCAGATCCAAGTGCATAGGCAACAGAGAAGGAAATGGAAATAGGAGAAATGAGGGCTTAATTGGGGAAAGACTCTTGGAGGAGATGTGCTTTCAGTGAGGATTTGGAGGTGGGGAGAGGGGTGGTTTGTTGGATATGAAGGGGGAGGAAGTTCCAGACCAGAGGGAGGACTTAAGCAAGCGGTCAATGGTGAGATAGATGAGATCGAGGTACAGTGAATAGGTTGGCATTAGAGGAGCAAAGTGAGTGGGCTGGATTGTAATAGAAAAGCGGTGGGGTAAGGTAGGAGGGGCAGAACTGATTGAATGTTTTAAAGTTGATGGTGAGAAATCTCGGTTTGATGTGGAGGTGGATGGGCAACCACTGGAAGTTCTTGAAGAGTGAGGAAATGTGAGCTGATTTTTTTTTTTCCAAATATAAATGATCTAGGCAGCAGAGAACTTTGGCCTGGAGAGGGGCAGGGAGGTCAAGGACGAGGTTGATGGAGTGGTCAAGGTGGGATATAAGTGCTTGAGCCAGCATTACAGCATTTTAGTTGGAGAGGAAAGGGTGGATTTTAGTGATGTCACAAAGATAGAACCAATAGTTCATCAGATGGGACCTGATTGGTGGGCAAATCTGTTCTCCCTGATCTGATGGGTAGGAAAATCTACCTGTTGTGTCCCCTGTGCCAATGATGTAATCCATGGGGACTAAGCCCAAGGGAGTTAGTATATCATCATTGGAGTATGAGATGGAAGCAAGAGAGGTGTTTTTCTCCCTTTACAAGTCTGGTAGAGTTTCAATATCTTATAAAGTCCAACACTAAATTGAAAACAAGAAAGAGGGAAAGAAGTACATATCCTTTTCTCCTACACCTTTTTTCCTGCTTCTCTGGGAAAAAAAACAGTGTTTTTCTTTGTTGGAACCGTGGCCAGGAGAAGATAGGGAGAGGAGAGCTGATAAAGTGCAAACAAATGTGAGGGAAAGCAAAAAATTATTTTTCTTTCCTGCAAATTTCCATGAAAAACCTGTACAGGACCCTCATCCATCCTACTTCCTTCCCTTACCCCCTCTTTGCTAGTAATGCCAAACCTGAACCTTAATAATTTTGACAAAAGGAATAGTCACTGCAAAACTGCCCTTAAAAGAGCCAGTCTTTGGGGAATTCACCAAACACAAGGCTCTCTGGACCTAAAATCGGATTGGGTTTTCTATCACCACTGCAGTGACTTCCCCCATCCTTGGGACAAGTGCTGTGTCTTATAATATTGGAAGGTTTTCTAGAAGAGCACAGGCCTGGGGATGAGAGAACCTGGATGACCATGGACAAATCACTTCATTTCACTTCTAGATTGTGAGCCCTGTGTGGGACAGGGACTGTGCCTGACTTATTTTGTGTCTTCCCTAGCGCTTAGAACAGTGCTTAACACACAGAAAATGTTTAACAAATGCTATTGTTATTATTATCACTTCAGGATTGTCTCTGATGTGACTGGATCTGCCTCATGGTCCTAAATCCTGTCCAGGCAAGCACTTACCATTTCCCATCCTAGACTAACACAACAGCCTCCTCGCTGACCTTCCTGTCTCCTCCCACTCCAATCCATACTTCATTCTGCTTCCTGGATCATTTTTCTACAAAATCATTCAGACCATGTTTTCCCCAATTCTCAAATACCACCAATAGTTGCCCATCCACCTCCACATCTAACAAAAACTCCTCCTCACCATTGGCTGTAAAGCACTCCATCACCTTGCCCCTTTCTACCTTACTATGCTGATTTCCTACTAAGACCCAGCCGTCACACTTTATTCCTCTAACACCAGCCTACTCGCTCAACCTCGATCTCATTCCTCTCACCACTGACCCCCGCTCCAGGCTTCCCTCTGGCCTGGAACTCCTTCCCCCTTCACACCTGGCAGACTGCCACTCTCCTCTATGCACTTAAGTGCACCTGTGCACTTAAATCTGTATCCCCTAAATTCTTTGAAAATCTCCCTATCTCCACCCCCATAGCATTTACATACATATCCTTAAACTCAGTTGCTTTCCTTATCTGTAATTTATTTTAGTGTCTGTCTCCCTTACTAGACTGCAGTCTCTTTGAGGTTAGGGATCATGTGTATTAAATCTATTGTACTCTCCCAAGTGTTTACTACAATGCTTTGCACACAGTAAGAGCTCAGTAAATACCATTGATTGAATATATGCATGTGTATTTTTAATGGTATTTGTTCAGCACAACTATATGCCAGGCACTGTTCTAAGCGCTGAGGTAGACACAAGATAATCAGGTTGGACACAGTCCATGTCCCACATGGGGCTCCCAGTCTTAATCCCCATTTTACAGATGAGGTAACTGAAGCACGGAGAAGCTAATTGACTTGCCTGAGGCAGGGAGGCATGCTTGGCCGAAAGCTGATTAACAAGACATGGGTTACCTGAACTGAAATTCATTCAGCTCAGTGATGTGAAGTTCTAGTAACTGAACAACCTATCCCAAATAGCCAAAGCTTATTTTATTCAGTTTTTTTTCCTTTCTCTTGAAAATTTTGTTATTCAGCTTTCCATTCTCTGTACACAAATATCCATATCCATGAAAGAGACAGTTTAGGCCCAATGAAATAACAGCAGCAACAACAATTATAGAATCTATAAAGCAAGGCCTGATCAAGGTAACGAGGGGGAGCATTTTAAACCAATAGGTCCTTTCAGTCAGAGGGACAAAAGGAAATCTGAGCTTCTGTGAAAGACACTTTTAGTTCACATGAAATTTCTGACTCGAACACGGAATTCCCAAAAGGACAAATGAGGCTTAATATCCCAAATCATTATTCATCTGTGTGTATATGCACAAACATGTGTAAGTAGGGACATGTATTAGAGAGATGATGGCATTTGTTTCCAGAAGGCAGTCATAAGCAAAATTGGTGAGAAGGTTAGCCCACTACACTCATTATGTTGTTGGGTCCTCTAGTTCCCCATTGTGGATGAAAGTTTTGCTAATTTGAAACAGAAAGAGCAGCGTGGTCCATGAAAGCCAATAAAAGCCAACACGGAAAGATGTGGCTGCATCTCTGCCCTTCTCTATGTTTGCTCTGGGTAAATCAAGGCTCTCTTTTTCCTGGGCTCTTGGTTTGGTAACCTTTGTAAGCATCAAGCACCCTGGGAGGGGAAAACAAAGGCTCAACCAGTATTCTGAGAATTCACCCAAAATGATTGAGCCACTCTTGTCTTTCCACTGAGATGTATTTGGCATAGCAAGGCACATTTACTAACGAGGCCGGATGCAAATCACTGTGTTGCCTGGTTTTAGTTTTATTCCTGTAAGATATCTGTGGTTTTCCTTACCATAAAGATCCCATCATGCCTCAGGTGCTGGCTCCATGGTGGACCAACCTTCCCACAGGAAAAGCCCAAGGCAGTTCCAAAAAAAAATCTTCCAGCGACTGCTGCCCAGCCAAGGAGGTAGAGGGAGGAGGAGGAGGTGAGCAAATTAACTTCCTGGACATCATTTCTTGTTTTTCACCCCAGCATGAGTTTTCTTCCCTGAAGGATTCTGTTAGTCGGACCTTCTGTGATCAGGGCTGGGGTGGTGGTGGATGTGGGGAGGTAAGTGTTGAGGCAGAATCTGGTGTTGTTTCCTACAGCTCTAACAGAATGCACCTTTTGAGTCAGCTAGCAATAAAGGGTTTTTTATTACTGTCAATCAATCAATGACATTTATTGAATGCTATTGTATGCAGAGCACTGTACTAAGCACTTGGGAGAGTACAACATGGTAGAGTTGGTAGACACGATCCCTGCCCTCAAGGACCTTACATTCTATGGGGGAAGGCAGACAGTAAAATAAATGACAACTGGAGAAGTGGCAGAGTATAAGGATGTGTACATAAAGGCTATAAACCTGGGGGAGGGGTGGGTATCAAAGTGCTTAGGTGGTACAAACCCAAGGGTGACTAGAGTGGGGAAATGAAAAGCAGCTTAGAGTGTACAGAGCACGGGTCTGGAAATAAGAGGAACTGGGTTCTCATTCTGGGTATGCTACTTGTCTGCTGTGTGACGTTGTCCATTTGAATTCACTGCTATATGCCTCAATTACCTCATCTGTAAAATGGGGGTTAAGACTGTGAGCCCCATGTGGGATGTGGAGTGTGTTCAACCTGATTAGTTTATATCCAATCCCAGCACTTACTATGGTGCCTGGCACGTAAGTGCTTAACATACCATTTAAAAAACAATGGATTTCCATTTGTGAATGTGAGTGCTGATAAACTTATGGTTGAGGTCATTTAAGATAGGGCTTTTTTTTTTTTCCTGGAGTGTGCCCTTGTGAGAGCTTTCTGATTGGCCCAGCAGTCTGACTGGTTGACAGCTGCAGCCCCGAGAATTTGTCTTCCAGATCTTGCTCTCGTGGTGACCTCCCTGAAGAACCAATGCTCAGAGGAAGGAACTTCTGCAAATCTCTTCTTCTCCCTGTCCCCCTCCTTTCTTTAATAAGGTAATTAAGTGCTTATTATATGCCAGGCACTGTACTAGATGCTGGAGTCTAATCAGGTTGGACACAGTCCCTGTCTCACATGGGGCTCCAGTCTTCATCCCCGAGAGAAGTGAAGTCACTCACCCAAAGTCACACAGCAGTCAAGCGAGCGATGGAGATGGGATTAAAACCCAGGTCCTTCTGACTCCCAGGCCCATGCTCTATCCACTAGATCATGCTGCTACTCTGTCTCTGCTGTCTTCTCTGTCTTCCTCCTACTTCTCCTCATTTGACATTAGGGATACCCCCCTCTGTTCTCTCCACTGTTCCTCATCTGGCCACTTCTGATTTTTCTCCACTTCCAATACCGTTACTACTTCCTAGTCATTCTATGCTTTGATGTCCTCAGGTCTCCCATGATTCTTTCCTCAAAAAATGTTCCCAGAATGGTTAGCTGACTTCTGGATCTGATCCAAGCTGGGGAGCAGGGAGGAACAGGGGTGACATTCCCATAGCTTGTGCCCTTCCAAACCTTCTTTCCTTCATGCATTTCTTCCTAAACAATAGCAGTAGAAGTCATCATAGACATAGAATAGCATAGTACAACACAGTGAACTATGTGCTTGGGAAATCAGCAATGTAGCCCAGGGAAAAAACACAGGCCTGGGAGTTAAGGGACCTGGGTTCTAATCCTGGAGCTGCCACCTGTTTGTTTTGTGACCCTGGGCAAGTCACTTTGCCTCAGGTTTTTCATCTGTCAAATGGGGATTTGATACCTGTTAATTAATGATGGTTTTTGTTAAGTGTTTACTATGTGCCAAGCACTGTTCTAAGCACTGGGGTAGATACAAGGTAATCAGCTTGTCCCACATGAGGTTCATAGTCTTAATCCCCATTTTACGGATGAGGTAACTGAGGCACAGAGAAGTGAAGTGACTTGCCCAAAGCCACACAGCTAAGTGGCAGAGCTGGGACTAGAACCCATGATCTCTCACTCCTAAGCCCGTGCTCTTTCCACTAAGCCACACTGCTTCTCCCTCCTACTTAGGTGAGCCCCATCTGGGACAGGGACTGTGTCTATCCTGATAATCTTGTATCATACTCAGCCATTAGCCCAGTGCTTGGAACATAGTAAGAACTTAACAGCAGTTACCACTATTATTATAATTAGAAGTAGTATAAATAACAAAAGAATATAGGCTCGCTTTCCATCAAATAATCAATCCACCACTTTGAGGGAACTTCTTGGGCAACCACTGGAGATTTTTGAGGAGTGGGGAGATGTGTACACAAAATGTTTTCCAAAAATTATCCGGGCAGCAGTATGCAGTAAGGACTGGAGTGGGGAAAGACAGTGGCTTAGTGGAAAAAGTATGGGCTTGGGAGTCAGAGGTCGTGGCTTCTAATCCTGACTCTTCCACTTGTAAGCTCTGTGACTTAGGGAAAGTCACTTAACTTCTCTGTGCCTCAGTTACCTCATCTGTATGTTGGGGATTAAGATTGAGCCCCATGTAGGACAACTGATTACCTCGTATCTACCCTAGCATTTAGAACAGTGCTTGGCACATAGTGCTTAAGAAATACTATTATTATTATTATTATTATTATGGTCAGGAGGAAGAGAAATCAATGAGGAGGCTTCAATTGTATGGGGAAAGACAGGTATACAAAATATTTACAAATTAATTGGAGAAGTAGGAAGAGTGAGGATCATATAGGGAATAGAGTGTCTATACCAGGATGAAATAGAATAAATCAGATAGAATAATTGAACATGTACATGAATATATAGAGATTTTTTAAGATGAGATGTATATTCACATGCATATATGTATATATGTGCCAGCCCCTCTCTCTGACTCCTTTCCTACTTCAGTTTCCTGTTTCTAGAGAGGTTGCAAGTGCTAGTGCAAAGAGCAGGAAACTGGGAGTCAGGTGACTTCCAGTCCCACTTCTGCCCAGCTGGCTGCGTGACCTTGGGTAAGTCACTTAACTTTCCTACATCTGACTCTCCTCAGCTGTAAAGTGGAGATTAAAATGCCTGCTTTCCCTACTTGGCGGTGATGTTATGAGGAAAAAAATGGGATAAGTAATGTGAAAGCCACCTTGGAATATAAAAAATGATATATAAAATTCAAAGTATAAAACTGCTTAGATGGTAAGCTCATCGTGGCTTAGTGGAAAAAGCACAAGCTTGGGAGTCGGAGGTCATGGGTTCTAATCCTGACTCTGCTACTTAGCTGTGTGACTTTGGGAAAGTCACTTAACTTCTCTGTGTCTCAGTTACCTCATCTGTAAAATGGGGATTAAGTCTGTGAGCCCCACGTGGGACAACCTGATTACCATGTACCTACCCCAGTGCTTAGAACAGTGCTTAGCACATAGTAAGTGCTTAACAAATACCATAATTATTATTATTATTATTGTGGGACAGGGACAGTGTCTGAGTTGATGGTTCGGTATCTACCCCAGTAGTTAACACAGAGTAAATGCTTGGTACCATATTTACTCATATTAAGTGCCCCTGTTTTTATGAAATTTCTGTTAATTTCCCCACCTATGGGTTAATGTATGAGGATCATATGAAAATGAGGTCCAGAAATAATGGGAGGAGAAAAATGGAGAATACAAAAAAGGAGGGGGAAAGGATGGGAGAGGAAGAGAAAGGTAAGGGAACATTTGAGACTGCAATTAACTTCTATAGCAATCAATCAGTGTTATTTATTGAGCACTTATTGTGTGCAGAGCACTCTACTAAGTGCTTGGCTGCAAGGAATAGATACAGTAGAAACTCAGTGAATTAACCCCATCTCCCTACTGTTGTCACATTTTCACCCTTCTCATCCTACTCACATAGCAAATGCAATTCAATGAAGAAGCACCTCCCCCTACTGTGTCATGATCTCACCCTCTTTCTCTTGCTCCTCCTACTTCTTCCTCCTGATTCTTACTCTTCCTCCTCCTCACTGTTCCCCTCCTCCTCTGCAGCTTGCTGTTCTTACTGTAAACAATTATGTGGTGTCCACATTGCTTCTAGCCATTGGATGGATATGATTTGGAAAGGTTGCAGAAGGTCTTGAAAATGAGGAAAGGGCTCAGAGTTCCAGGCTGGAGGGAGGCCAGAAGTGAGGAGTTGGTGGTTAGAGGGTTGAGAATGAGACCTCTCATCCGGTCCTGCCTCTTCATATATTAATAATAATGTTGGTATTTAAGCACTTACTATGTGCCAAGCACTGTTCTAAGCACTGGGGTAGATCCAAGGTAATCAGGTTGTCCCAAGTGGGGCTTACAGTCTTCATCCCCATTTTACAGATGAGGTAACTGAGGCACCGAGAAGTGAAGTGACTTGCCCAAGGTCGCACAGCTGACAAGTGGCAGAGCAGGAATTAGAACCCACAACCTTTGACTCCCAAGCCCGGGCTCTTTACACAAAGCCACACTGCTTCTCACAGACAATGACTCTCCCCCAATACAAAGCTTTATTGAAGGCACATCTACTCCAAGAGGCCTTCCCTGACTCAGCCCTCTTATCCTTTTCTTCCAATCCGTGCTGTATCACCCTGACTTGCTCCCTTTGTTCATCCCCCTTCCCAGCCCCACAGCACTTACATACATATCTGTAATTGTATTTCTTTATATTAATGCTTGTCTCCCTCTCTCTAGACTGCAAACTCATTGTGGTCAGGGGATATGTCCTATTGTTATATTGTACTCTTCCAAGTGCTTAATATGGTGCTCTGCACACTGTAAGTGCTCAATAAATACAACTGACTGACTGAAATTCCTAAAGCCTCTTCTGAGTAGATTTTGACAGATCTTAAGAATACAGTCCTTGTGTCCTTAGGCAAGTTACTTCACTTCTCTGGGTCTGTTTCCTCATTGGCAAAATGGAGATTCAGTGCCTGTTCTCCCTCCCTCTTAGACTGTGAGCCCCATGTGGGACAGGGACTGTGTCCAACCTGATCATCTTCTATCTACCCCAGTGCTTGGTACAGCATCTGACTCACAGAAAGCGCATAATAAATACCTTTTTTTCAAAAAAAAAAAAGAGAATGAATGTACTCTGCCCTCTCCTCCGCCAGGCAAAGCTTCTTCTCCTCCCTCATCGACACCCATGCCCGTCACCCCCGCCGATTGTTCCGGACCTTTAACTCTCTCCTTAGGCCCCCTGTTCCTCCCCCTCCCCCATCTCTCACCCCTAATGATCTGGCCACCTATTTCCTCACGAAAATCAACACGATCAGGTCTGAGCTCCCCAAAGTCACCCCTCCGCCTCTCCCCTCCCCCCCAACAACCCCCTCCCCTACTTTCCCATCCTTCCCTGCAGTATCCTCAGAGGAGATCTCCTCCCTCCTCGCAAGTGCCACCCCCTCCACCTGCGCCTCGGACCCCATTCCCTCTCACCTTCTTAAAACCATCGCCCCTGCCCTCCTCCCTTCCTTAACTTCTATTTTTAACCACTCAATCTCCAAGGGCTCCTTCCCCTCTGCCTTCAAACATGCCCACGTCTCCCCCATCCTAAAAAAACCCGCTCTTGACCCCATTTCCCCCTCCAGTTATCGTCCTATCTCCCTACTACCCTTCCTTTCCAAAATCTTAGAACAAGTCGTCTACAATCGATGCCTAGAATTCCTTAACTCCCATTCTCTCCTAGACCCCCTCCAATCTGGCTTCCGTCCCCTCCACTCTACCGAGACTGCTCTCTCTAAGGTCACCCATGACCTCCTTCTTGCCAAATCCAATGGCTCCTACTCCATTCTGATCCTCCTTGACCTCTCTGCTGCCTTTGACACTGTCGACCATCCCCTCCTCCTCCATACCTTATCTCACCTTGGCTTCACGGACTCTGTCCTCTCCTGGTTCTCCTCTTACCTCTCTGGCCGATCATTCTCGGTCTCCTACGCTGGAGCCTCCTCCCCCTCCCATCCTTTAACTGTTGGAGTTCCTCAAGGGTCAGTTCTTGGCCCTCTTCTGTTCTCCATTTACACTCACTCCCTTGGTGAACTCATCCGCTCTCACGGCTTTGACTACCATCTCTACACAGATGACACACAGATCTACATCTCCGCCCCTGTCCTCTCCCCCTCCCTTCAGGCTCGCATCTCCTCCTGCCTCCGGGACGTCTCCACCTGGATGTCGGCCCGCCACCTAAAACTCAACATGAGCAAGACTGAGCTCCTCATCTTCCCTCCCAAGCCCGGTCCGCTCCCAGACTTCTCCGTCACCGTGAATGGCACGACCATCCTTCCCGTCCCGCAGGCCCGCAATCTCGGTGTCATCCTTGACTCGTCCCTCTCGTTCACCCCACACATCCTATCCGTTACCAAGACCTGCCGGTTTCACCTCTACAATATCGCCAAGATCCGCCCTTTCCTCTTCACCCAAACGGCTACCTTACTATTACGGGCTCTCGTTATATCCCGGCTAGACTACTGTGTCAGCCTTCTCTCTGACCTCCCTTCCTCCTCTCTCGCCCCGCTCCGGTCTATTCTTCACTCCGCTGCCCGGCTCATCTTCCTGCAGAAACGATCTGGGCATGTCACTCCCCTTCTTAAACAACTCCAGTGGTTGCCTATCGACCTCCGCTCCAAACAAAAACTCCTCACTCTAGGCTTCAAGGCTCTCCATCACCTTGCCCCTTCCTACCTCTCCTCCCTTCTCTCTTTCTACCGCCCACCCCGCACGCTCCGCTCCTCTGCCGCCCACCTCCTCGCCATCCCTCGGTCTCGCCTATCCCGCCGTCGACCCCTGGGTCACGTCCTCCCGCGGTCCTGGAACGCCCTCCCTCCTCACCTCCGCCAAACTGATTCTCTTTCCCTCTTCAAAACCTTACTTAAAAATCACCTCCTCCAAGAGGCGTTCCCAGACTGAGCTCCTCTTCCCCCTCTACTCCCTCTGCCATCCCCCCTTTACCTCTCCGCAGCTAAAGCCTCATTTTCCCCTTTTCCCTCTGCTCCTCCACCTCTCCCTTCCCATCCCCACAGCACTGTACTCGTCCGCTCAACTGTATATATTTTCGTTACCCTATTTATTTTGTTAATGAATTGTACATCGCCTTGATTCTATTTAGTTGCCATTGTTTTTACGAGATGTTCTTCCCCTTGACGCTGTTTAGTGCCATTGTTCTTGTCTGTCCGTCTCCCCCGATTAGACTGTAAGCCCGTCAAACGGCAGGGACTGTCTCTATCTGTTGCCGACTTGTTCATCCCAAGCGCTTAGTACAGTGCTCTGCACATAGTAAGCGCTCAATAAATACTATTGAATGAATGAATGAATGAATTAACCCAGTTCCTTGCATTAGAAAAGCTTCCAGAGCCCTCTTGGAAATAATATCACCTCTCTTATTCCCATGAGCCAGGCCTGCTGATGGAAAAGGAAACTGGGCTTTTTGCTGCCCCACTAGACCACCTTGGGGACAAGGCGCAACTCCACAAGAACAGAAGTAGCAGAGTCATTTCCTTGAAGCCATAATAGTACAAATTGCTTTGACTTTTAACCCTAAATCAAATCCTCATTTAAGAAAAAATCTTGCTTGAAGAAAGTTAATTTCTACTAATATCTGAATGAACCTGGCGGGAGATGGTATGAGGGGGAAAAATGTATATCGCATAATTGGAAAGGGGCGGGGGTTGTAATTGGGATGGGCGAAGGTTGTTGAATGCTTTTTTTCCCTCTGTATTGTTGCTTATTATTATTACTATTAACCTTGAAGCCATTAGCGCTGCTCTTTCTTTGAATATGTGACTGTGTGTGCTTTCTCTCTCTCTCCCTCCCCTTTAAGCCCCCCTGCCTCTGCCACACCTCTCTATTGCAAGAAGATTTCAGGATCCTGGCTGTAATCTGTAATTCCTGTTTGTACGGATGTGGGTGTTTCGGGACATCCCCGGACAGTTATTAAACCACTGACCGGTGAAGGCTTTGCTACAGATGGATTTCATTCAAGACTTGTGCTATTATATTAATGGGTTTAATTTAAACAGGACTAGCCTCGCTAGCCAAATTACTGCCATTTAAATCAATTGGTTTAGGGGGAAAGACAGCCTGACCATAGCTATTAGACTTCAATTTATTACCGTTTCACCTTTTAAATTGGGGGAAATGCGATGCGAACGTCTGTCCCTGGCCTTTTGAGTTCCAGCGCTAAATACAGTAATAAAAGTTGGGGGTGGTTAAAGGAAGGAAAAGAAAAGAACTATCATATTAATCTGAAGTCAATGTTTCACGAGCAAAGCTCAGGTAGTGCAAAAAAGAAAATCTCCATCGGATCCTGCGTGGGCTTTTGATGTCACCTCATTAAATCGAGATTCAAATGATCTAACAGATGTATTAGTTTAAAAAGGCTTTTGACTCGGCTTTTTTTTTTCCGAAAAAAAAATAAAAAATAAGCCATGCTTTTTTTCACCCATTTCAACCTGATTCAAATAGCAAAGCAAAAGGGAAGAAAATGCCTTAGATGTGCTCTTCTGATTTTTTCCAATCTCGCCTGAATAATATGGAACGGGAGATCAAGAACACTCAATTAATTGTCGCTTGGAGAGGGAGGGAGAGATGAGGAGGGAGAGCATTAGAGATGCACAGCACTTAACAAATGCATAGATTCAAAGAAGGGAGAATAAGGGGGAATAAAAAAGCGTGTCTGTATTTTATTGCACTCGGTAAGCTTTTCGCTTGTATTTATAGCTGCAATTATATCTCAATGAGGTTTGTCTACAGTGTTGGCTTCACGCTAATTTTCCCCCTCACTGCATTCTTGGAATAGGCTCGGACTGTTTATGAACCAGACATATTGACCTCATTTACAGCTAGCAGTTTAAATCCATAATTTTTCCACCCACAATCCCTCTTTGACATTCCGGCGGTGCGGCCGGCTCACTGAGACTGAACTAAAAGCCTCACACTTCATTGAACACCATTATGCGGCTTTATGCTTATAAGCCTGTTTCCCTCGGCTGCCTTTCAGCTTTGCTGGAGAGATCCGTTTGGCCACAGGCTGGCAGTGATTAACTGGAAGAATCCAATAAATCAGCCTGTCAGCCAGCAGGCTCTCCTCACTATGTCTACAAATCGACATTTGGATTTGCACTCATTTTTTTTCTCCCTCCCTTTGCTTCTCTCTTTTCCTCTCTTCCACTTCTCCTCTCCCCTTTTCTTTCTCTCTCTCTCTCTTTCTCTTTTTCTCTTTGCTTCCCCACCCCCACTCCATGTCTTCTCCCCTAATCTCCCTATTGTCCCAACCAAGGTGAAGTTGACTGGGTCCCACCAGGCTCCTCTGGTGCTACAAGGGCCTGTGATTTGTGCTGTCTCCTGTCCATTCCCTCCCCCTATTTAATCCCCAACCTCCCCCCTTAACTCTTGCAACACCATTGAGCCCTCGGCCAAGCAGAAAGAGACCAGAGGGTAGAGTCATTCACGGCACTGGAAATCTGACCAATTCTTTAAGCCCAGTTAAAATAATCAGATTTGGGGGGTTGGGGGGGATGCTGACAGCCGCTGAACCTTTGCATTTTAATTCTCCCAGCGCTCAATGACCTGATCCTAAGCCGACTTTCTATATTAGAAAACTATAATTAAATTCAGCTCGCTTTGTGTGTCTGTGCATGTGCCCATCTGGGTGTCTGTGGGTGGCGGTTTTCATCATTTGGGGTCTTAAATGGTGCTGTCCACATTTAGTGCCGCTTAAGAGGCTCTCCCAAGCTGTGTCGGGAAGGCGAGGAGGATAAATTGCCTTCCTTCTTCCCATTCTCCAAAGCAGATCCAGTGCAGGTATTGCGAGAGGAAAAAATCTTAACAACCTTAGCCTCGGCCTCTCGCACGAATGAATTGGATTTATAAACCAGGTTCTCGCGTGGCTTTTAGGAAGAATTCCCAGACCCTCTGTCCCTTCTCATTCCCCACACAGCCACCACCTTCTTTTGTCTGGGATTATTTCTGCACTGTGAGCACAAGCTTTTGCTCGACATCCCAGACATCAGATGCGCTGTACCGGCTGCATGAGCCAGAGGGCCGATGGAAACGAGACCTCAGCTTTTGCCAAGTCCAGCGGCAATCCCCTCCAGAGGGCAAGGGGAGAAGGGGAAGAAAGGGTGGCACACTGCAACAAAAGCAGCCCGAGATTTTACCGGGTCCACTTGTCGGCTGTGAAAGTCACCCAGGAGGGAAGAGAGAGAAGAAAACAGATCAAGCTGTCTGAAAGTCATGAGTTCTAATTCCGCTCCACCACTTGTCTACTGTGTGGCCTTGGGCAAGTCACTTCATTTCTCTGGGCCTCCGTTACCTCATCTGTAAAATGGGGGTTGACTGTGAACCCCACATGGGACCGGGACTGTGTCCAGTGCTTAATACAGTGTCTGGCACATAGTAAGAGCTTAAATACCATAATTATTATTATTATTATCATCATCAAACTTCCTTTTGTTTATCGTAGGCTAGATTGTCGCTGGTTTAGGGAAGGAAGGAGAGCTGCCCCATGCGAACCCCTTCAATCAATCCTTCAATCGATCATTGGTATTTGAGTGTTTATTGTGTGCAGAATACTGTACTGGGTGCTTGGAAGAGTCCAATACAACAAAGTTAGCAGACCCAGTCCCTCAGGGAGCTGACAATTTAGCAGAGAAGTAGGGAGTCCAGATCACAATCCTCCTCTAGATGGAACCGACTCAAGGGACACGTGGCAGTTGGTTGGGCAGTTCACCAATTCTCAGCTCTTCTACTTTCCAATCATCCAGGTTCTCTATCTCCTTTCTCACTTTTGACCCGAGGAGGGCAAGGACAGGGAGAGGAATGGTTAAATTCATCCATTTTAAGTGTGAGCTGTTTTGTAGTAGGAATCAGTGAGGTAAGATAGGGCAAGCTGATTGAGTGCTTTAAAGCTGATGGTAAGGAGTTTCTGTTTGATGTGGCAGTGGATGGGCAACCCACTGGAGGCTCTTAAGGAGTGGGGAAACTTGGACTGAATCTTTTTCTTTTTTTTTTTTTTTTTTTAGCAGAATGAAGTGTGGACAGGAGAGGGGAGAGAAGCAGGGAGGACATCAAGGAGGTTGATGCAGAAGTCAAGGAGGGATAGGATAAATGCTTGGATCAGTGTTGTAGCGGTTTGGAAGGAGAGGAAAGGGCAGGTTTTAGCAATGTTGTGCTGGTACATTCATACATTCATTCATTCCTTGGGTAGTATTTACCTGGTGGGAAGCACCAACTGGGTGTAGGACACTATTCTTCACACTTGGAATCAATCAGTGGTATTTATTGTATGGTCATTGTTTGCGGGGAGCACGTTACTAACATGTCTTTCAACTCTGTTGATTTGGACTCTCCCAAGTGCTCAGTATACAAATACCATTGACTGATTCTTAGCTCCTCTTTGCCAGTTTCACTATTGCTTCCCTGGCTGCTCACACCACGACCACCAGGGCTGCTACTGCTCCAGCTCTGGCTTCCCCCATCTCTTCACCCCCCCACCCCCACCACCACTGCCACATCCCCATTATCTGACATTGTTATTATGCCCTTGAAGCAGGCCGGGCACAGCAGTCAATGAATTGATCAATCAGGGATGTTCATTTGTTGATGTTAATGTCTATTCCCCCTCTAGACTGTAAGAGGGCAGGAAACATGAGGAAATTGCTATTTGTATTGGACTCCCAAATCTGTAGATTGAGGGCAGGAAATGTGTCTACAAACTGGGTTTGTACTCCCCCAAGCACTTAGTACAGTTCTCTCACATGGTAAATGCTCCATAAATACCTTTGATATCTGTGAACAGAGCACTACTAAATGCTTTGGAGAATCCAATATGACTGAGTTGGTAGACACAATCCATTTGATAGTATTTGAGTGCAGAGCACTGTACTAAGCGCTTGGGAGAGTACAATATAGCAACAAAAAGATACATTCCCTGCCCACAACGAGTTTACCTTGCCTTTAAGAAAGCGAGGTGAGCTTCCAAGTGGAAATGGAGGTTAGAAACGCACATATCATCCAGAGAAAAATGTAGAAGTGGAAGGTTCCTGCAATGATAGTCTTGAAATGGCAGCCCAGGCAGGCTTGTTTTAGAATTTGAGATTTCAGTTCATGTAATTTGTTGTTTTGTTTTGATTTTTGAATCAGTTATCAGTCAGATTTTTCCCTCCTGAAATTCATAAATACTTAAGTTAGACATGTGTCAGGTGAGTGGGAAGAACTCCATCGAGGTCCCTTGTGGTTTGGCTCCAGAAAAGGATTGTGATGTGATATGGATAATATTAATTCTTAGCACTTCTGTCATGCTTCTCATCTTGAAAGCACTTCACAAACATTATTAACTAATTAGTCTTCCCAACACCTCTGTGTGTCAGGCAGAGAGGCAGTGGGAGAGCCAGGGGTTGAAAAGTTGATTTTTGTAGAGTCATTCCACTAGAGACCCCCACCCTGCTCACCCCTCTCACTTGACCGTTTCTAGGTTCAGGCCTCTGCATTTTCAATTGATCCATCAAGGGCTTTTCTTGAGCGATTACTGTGTGCATAGCATTGTACTCAGTGTTTGGGAGAGGACAAAAGAGTTAGTAAACATGCTCCCTGCCCTCGAAGAGCTGACAGTCTACTTGTGCAGAACACTGTACTGAGCACTTGAATAATAATAATGATATTTAAGTACTTATTCTGTGCCAAGCACTGTACTAAGAGCTGGGGTAGATATAAAATCATTAGATTGGATGCAGTCCCTGACCCACATTGGGTTTACATTTCTAAGGGGGAAGGAGAAAATGTATTTAATTCTCATTGCACAAATGAGCAAACCAAGGCACAGAGAAGTTGAATAACTTACCCTAGGTCACACAGAAGACTAGTAGAGCCGGAACTAGAACCCAGGTCCTCTTTTCACTAGACCAGGCTGCTTCTCAATAGTAGTAGTAGACATAATCCCAGCCCTCAAGGAGCCTTACAGTCTACTGTGTGCAGACCACTGAACGAAGCACATGGGAAAGTTCAAGAGGCTTAGTAGACATGGCCCCTGCCCTCAAGGAGTTTACAGTCTATTGTGTACAGACTACTGACCTAAGCACTAGGAAGAGTGCTATATAGAGAGTTGGTAGATACAATCCCTGCCCTCAAGAGTCTTACAGTTGACTGTGGGCAAAGTGCTATACTGGGTGCTTGGGAGAGTCCAATACATTAATAATAATAATACTTACTGTATTTAAATGCTTACTATATGCCAGGCACTGTACTAAGCACTGGGATAAATACAAGTTAATCAGGTTGGATGCAGTCCCTAACCCACATAGGGTTCAGAGTCTTAATCTCCATTTTACATATTAAATAATTGAGGCACAGAGAAGTGAACTGACTTGCCTAAGGTCACATAATAATAATAATGGTATTTGTTAAGCAATTACTAGGTGCCAAGCACTGTTCTAAACACTGAGCACTGTTCTAAGCACATAGCAGACAAATGGAAGAGGAAGGATTAAAACCCAGGTCCTGCTGACTCCCAGACCCCTGCTCTATTCACTAGGCCATACTGCTTCTCTAAAGATGGTAGACATGACCCCTTCCTTTAAGGAGCCAGTTAAACTATACAAATTCCAACAAGTCCTCATCAACCTCATAGACAAGATGCAGAAAAAAGATACTGGAAAGGCCACCCATTTAGAAAGGCTAGTTGGGGACATGTCTGGGTGGGGCAAGTGGAGTTGCCTGAGATCATTTTGGGGAGTCAAATGCTTATTATTATTATTATTATCATCATCATCATCATTACAAATCTGCTCATTTAAGCCTCATACTACTCCCTTTCCAATGAGATGGTGATAGAACCAGTGGTGATTGCTCTAAAATGGTCACCTCTGTCTACATACAAAGTACCACTGTTCCCACCTCTTGAGTCCACCCTGGAAACTCAGGTGTCAGCACACCCATGTGATTTTATGGGGATAACTCCAGAGTTTGTCCAGGAGGAGCAGCTGGCTATCATGCAGGGGTATGGACCAATCAGGAGGCTGGCCCAAGGCTAACAACATCCCAGCATGCTAGTCCAGCCTATGTGAGCACAACTGAGCATTTGACAGCCCAGCTGGGCTGAAGCACGACCAGAAGCCCTCTTTTCGATAGCTGGCTAATGAGCCCAGGGCCCATTAGTGCTTCTAAGTGACAGGCAGGATCCATGAACTGGGAAGGGAAGTGTGACGTGTCCGCACAGGCAAGGTCAGATGGAGAGCAGAGGCAATTAACTAAATAATTCCAACAGGAAAAAAACCCCAAAACTGCTCCTGATTGAGAAGTCGATCTGGGGCCCGAATCACCTTCAAAGCCTGATTAAAATCTCATCTCCTCCAAGAGTCCTTCCCCAACAGAGCCCTCATTCTCATACTCCCTGTTCCTTCTGCATCTCCCTTGCACTTGGATTTGTAACATTTATTCATCCCGCCCTCATCTCCACGGCACTTGCATACATATCTGTAATTTATTTTAATATGCGTCTCCCTCTCTAGACTGTAAACAAGTTGTGGGCAGGAAGCATGTCTACCAACTCTGTTGTATTGTACTCTCCCAAGCGATTAGCACGGTGCTCCACACCCAGTAAGTGCTCAATAACGATGATTGATTGGTTGAATTGCCCATTGACCTGTCTGTGTTGCATGAATTCCTCAATCAATGGCTCAGCTCTCCGGGACACTCTACCATAACTGGCCAGAACCCCACCATGTCTTGCCACATGAGTCTGAGTAAGGCTGTGCTTTTCTTTCATCAGCTGCAAAGTGGGGCTCTCCATACCCCTCTGCTTCCCCTGGTCACCAAAAAAGAATAAGGGCAAAAAAACTAGACCGATGTGACAAGCAGTTTCCAATTCCATTCCCTCCTGCCACCCTGCTCCCCATTTATGATATGATCCAAGTCACACGTATGGGGTGCAGATATCAACTGAGGCTCCTTTCATCCCCTGGAGCACTCACAGGGGTTGGAAAACACAGTCCTAATTGTCAGTGAGTCACTTTCCATTCCCAGCAAAGAGGTTTCTTTAGGTGACATTAGAGAGCGGTAGCTTGTCTGTATTGTAACAGCTTAATTATAAGTATGGGTATAATCACACAATCTGCCATTATACCACTTTTTTTTCCCCACCCTGAGAATTTGTACTGCAATCACCAGAACAGTGGAGTAACATGAAGAACAAACTTCTTGGTCTCCCCAGGAATATTCATTCCCTTTCTGCCATGCATCCAATCAGAACAAGTCCAGATCCAAATTCCTTTGAAGAAGTCCACGAGGTGGGTTTATTGGGTGCTTTGGGGAAAGGCTATTGAGACCCACCCCCTGCCCCCTCCCCTGGCTTCCAGATAATGCCTCATCCTGGTTTCATCCTGGAAGGAAATTGCCTGAATAGGGCATTTGGATCTGTACCCTTGGATCTGTACATTTTGAGGTCTTGGTATTTTCCCCTCCTTCAGTTCCACAGCACTCCTGTCCATATCTGTAATTTACTTATTCGTATTAATGTCTGTCTCCCCATCCAGACTGCAAGCTTCTCGTTGGCAGGGAATGTGCCTATTAATTCTGTTGTACTGAGAACCTGGGAGAGTACAGTGCTCTACACACTGTAAACGCTCAATAAATGGTATTGATAGGGACCTGACCCTGATGCTGTCATCTCCTATCCAGACCAAGAGAAGGGGAAATCGGCTATTCCCACTTTCTGCATTGCCCTGGCACTTGGATTTTTGCTTTCAAGCACTTGATAGTCACCCCCCAGCTCTGTGCACATATCTGTAGTGTAATTTCCTGTCTGTCTCCCCCTCTAGACTGACTTCCTTGTGGACAGGGAGCAGGTGTACCAACTCTGTTATATTGCACTCTCCCAAGCACTTGATATTGTGCTCTGCACATGGGAAGTGCTCAATAAATACCAACTGATTTGATTATTCTCAGTAGCCCGCTGCCTGCCATTGTCAGAGGAGAGTATAAGGTCTGCTTGGGCTTACTGTCCATGCAGGGTGATTTTACTCAAGGAGAAGTGGACAGAAACAATGTGGCTTAGTGGAAGAAGCCCAGGCCTGGGAGGCAGGAGACCTGGGAGCTAATCCCGGCTCTCCTGCTTGCCTGCTGGGTGACCTTGGGCAACTTACTTCACCTCTCTGGGCCTCAGGTCCCACATCTGTAAAATGGGGATAAGCCCCTAGCTTTCCCTCCCTCTTAGCTGGTGATCCTTGGGTGGGATGATGACCATTTCTGATCTGATTGCACTGGATCTACCCCAGCATTTAGCACACCAGTTGGCCCAGAGCAAATGCTTAATAAATAATAATATTATGGTATTTTTTAAGTGCTTACTATGTGCCATGCACTGTTCTAAGCGCTGGGGTAGATACAAGGTAATCAGGTTGTCCCACGAGAGGTTTACAGCCTTAATCCCCATTTTACAGATGAGGTAACTGAGGGCACAGAGAAGTTAAGTGACTTGCCCAAAGTCACACAGCTGACAAGTGGTGGAGCGGGGATTAGAACCCATAAACTCTGACTCCCAAGCCCATGCTCTTTCCACTGAGCCACATTGCTCCCCTTACCATCATTTTAAGAGAAAAGGGTTGTGCAGAGGGGAACACTGAGAAGAGATTCTGGAGACTGGAAGTGGGATATTTCAGTTAATCAGTCCATCAGTCATGGTATTTATTCAATGCTTACTGTATGCAGAGCACTGGACTTGGGACTTGAGAGAGTACAGTACAGTTAATAGACAACATACCTGCCCCCAAGGAGCTTATTTCCAAAAAATATAGAATAAGGGAGTCTGTAAAGAAAGCTCTTTGCAGAAAATATAGGGTCAGTTTGAATAAATGAAGCAGTGTGGCTTGGTGGAAAGAGCTCAGGTCTGGAAACCAGAGGGCCTGGGGATCTAATCCCAGCTCTGCCACTCATCTGCTGTGTGTGATCTTAGGCTTAACTTCTCCAGGCCTCAGTTTCCTCAACTGTATAATGGAGATTCAATATCTGTCCTGCCTCCCCCTTTGACTGTGAGCCCCACATGGAACAGGGACTGAATTTACCCTAATGTTTAGCACAGTTCTTGGCACATCATTAGCCCTTCCCAAATGCCACAGTGGTTATTAGAAATCAGTGTTGGATAATGTTTCCAGGAGAAGGGAAACACAGTGTCAAAGACTGCTGAGAGGAAACCAGGGGGCACCTACTTCCCCTACTAGGCATTTTGCAATCCTAGACCCCATCCTGTTTGCAGCAGCACCAGCTCTGCGTGCTCTCTTTCTCTCTCCTCTTTCTCTCTCCTCTTTCTCTCTCCTCTTTCTCTCTCCTCTTTCTCTCTCTCTCTCTCTTTCTCCCCAGAAGCTGGGGAGGGAGGTGGGCATTCAGGATGGCTAGGACAAAGTTTAGACAACAGACCTGTCAGTCAGTGGTATTTGAGTGCTTAATGTGTGCAGAGCACTGTACCAAGCACTTGGGAGAATACAATACTTCCTCAAACCAGTGGCTTGTGGACAGACCCATGGAGGAGAGTTGTGTGCCTGGTAGAGCCAGTTAAATGGAGTCATTAAGTGCTTATTACAGTGTTTTGCACATAGTACATGTTCAGTAAATACTATGGCTAGACCTCTAGGAGCCATAGACCTTCCTATACTGGGAGAGTCCTGGTTTCAAAGTTGTGGGCAGGGAATGTGTCTGCTTATTGTTATTCTCTCCCAAGTGCTTAGTACAGTGCTCTGCACACAGGAAGCACTCAATAAATGCGATTGAATGAATGAATTCAAAGGCTTGGACTGGACGCAAAATGCCAGGCACCGCATCACAGTTGGAACCCAACAGCCCCTCTTCCTTCCTCTGCGTCCCACCATCTGCCTGTCTCTCCGGGGCCCTGCCATCTTCACAGCAGATATTTGCTGCCCAGCACCTCCCATACTTAATGATTCCTACCAGACTGTGTGTGTTTTCCCTGTAAGATGCACATAAGTTGAGGGAAATAATTAGTAATCCAGGCACCAAAGCCATGATGAGACACCTGCAGCGTAATCATCCAAATCAAATATTTGGCTCTGCTCCTTCCGATGATAATATATTTCTTCCTGCATCTGCCAAACGGTAGCTGAGCTGAACGTGGACAGAACGAGACCAATAAGCGGCCAGGGACCGAGGAGTGGATTGCGCTCACCCTCATCACGGCCACGGCAGTGTGAGGTGAAGTCGGTGTCGATGGTTAGCTTCCTCTCTGGGGTTGGGAACGGTTCTCAAGGAATGCAATTGAAGGACTCGGGTCCTGAATTATTTGTGTCCGATAAGTTGCTTCCTCCCCATTTCCTCTCAGATTCAAATGCAGGATAGATGACTTTCCAAAGTTTGACAACAGCCAGTTTGAACAGCAAGCTACTCTCTGGAGAAGACATCGATCTCTGATTTCCAGTTATTATTATCATTATCCTTATTCTATTTGTTAAACACCTACTATGTGTCAAGCAATGTTTTAAGTGCTGGGTTAGATACAAGTTAACCAGGTTGGACACAGTCCTTGTCCCATGTGGGGCCCACATTCTCAGTAGGAAGGAGAACAGGTACCGAATTCCCAGTTTATGGTTGAGGAAACGGAGGCAGAGTGAAGTGACTTGACCAAGGTCACCCAGTAACCAATTGGCAGGGATTAGAATCCAGCTCCTCTGACTCTCAGGCCCTTGCTCTTTCCACTAGACCATACTGCTTCTTCAGTGTTAGGACCGTGGAAGTGCTCAGTTGCTGGGAAGCTCAAAATCATCATTATTATTGTGAATTATAACAATAGCAATAAAAACAGTGGTATTGGCTGGGCCTTTACTAGGTGCCAAGCTCTGTTCTGTGCACTGGGGTAGGTACAATGCAATCAGGTCAGACACAGACCCTGGCCCACATGGAGCTCACAGTCTAAGGGGGAGGAAGATCAGGTATTTCATCCCCATTTTACAGATGATGAAATTAAGGCCCGGAGAAGTTAAGGGAATCTCCCAAGGTCACAGACCAGGCAAGCGGCAGAGGCGGGGTCAGAACCCAAGTCCTCTGATTCCCGGGCCTGTGCTCTTTCCATTAGGCCACGCTGCTTCTCAGCAAGAACAAAAGTCAAATCAAGCAACACCTCACCGACAGCCCAGTGTGAACCTGTTCACAGCAGGCAGGCAAGGGGTGGAACGCAGCATGCAGCTTGGCCTAGTGGAAAGAGCACGGGCCTGGGAGTCAGAGGACCTGGGTTCTAATCCTGACTCTGCCAATCGCTTGCTGTGTGACCCTGGTCAAGTCACTTAACTTTTCAGTGCCTCAGTTTCCTCAACTGTAAAATGGAATTCGATACCTGTTCTCCTTCCTACTTAGACTGTGAGACCTCTGGGGGACAGAGACTGTGTCCAACCTAATGAACTTGTTCCTACCCCAGCACTTAGAACCGTGTTTGATGCATAGTAAGTGCTTAACGAATACCATGAAAGAAAACCAAAAAAAAAAAAAAACCCTAAACCATCCTTTAACATTCTGCTCGAGATGTGGGGTTGGAATGGGTCTTGGCATGAGAGGTAACATTTCCACCTCTAGGGAGTACGTTGGGAAGCAAAACAACCAGCCGGGCAGTTCATTTTCTGAGAACATGCAGCGTGCAAAGATTCTCTTTGCAATATCTGTACTCCAATCAACGAGTAAAGCTTAAATGTTAAGCTTCTAAATTGCAGCATTGTTAAACAAGTAGCTACGCGCTTTCAATTGCAAAATAGGTGATAGGGAAAGAGGAGGCCAGGTGGTTGCTATTTGATTGCTGCGAGTGACAGTTCCATCTTGGACAGTGAAGCTTTTTTAGGGGTTCCGGTGTCCTTCAGCGGGGAGTCAACCATTTGGCTCAAATTAGTGCAAATTGCTTGATTTTTTTTTTATTGACTCTGTATGATAATGTAGCTGACAAACCCAAACCATGTTGCTGGGTGGTGGTGGTATTTTTTAAAGCCCTTACTCTATGCCAAGCATGGTACTAAGCTCTGGGGCACAGGGAAGCCAAGACAGTAGATTCTGCTTACCTTTTGGCACATGTACCCCACCTGCCCTTCAACAGGACCCTCTCACCTATCTCCCAGGTAAGCCTTTTTACTTTTTGTTCTCGCTTTGCCTTCCCCTTCCTTCTTCCTGTTCTCGCTTTCCTTCCCCTTCCTTCTTCCCCCGCCCCCTGCAATAACAGCTGTGGTATATTAGTAAGTGTATCAGGACTTACTAAGGCCTTGTCCCACATGGGGCTCACAGTTTAAGGGGAAGCCCGTCACTGGGCAGGGATTGTCTCTATCTGTTGCTGAATTGTACATTCCAAGCACTTAGTACAGTGATGTGCACATAGTAAGTGCTCAATAAATACTATTGAATGAATGAATAAGGGGGGAGGAGAATGGATATTGAAATGCCTGCCCATCATTCAGATGAGGAAGCTGAGGCTCAGAGAAATGGACTTGCCCAGGGTCATACTGTAGGGAAGTGGCAAAGCTGGAATTAGAACCCTGTTCATCTGACCCTCTCTTCCCCCTCCCCCTGTCACATACAAGCCCGGGTTCCATCAACTAGGCCATGCTGCTTCCCAAGCACACAAATCCCACACCTCCATAACTTCTGACAGGCTGGCACTGTGCCACCACTATCCTGAAACTGCCCCGGGTGGATTTTCTTTTTTTCCTTCATGTCCCTTCTTGCCATATGGGTCCCTTGCTGTCCTTAGCACGGGATCCCCAAAGCATTGCATTAGCTGGAAAGAGGAGACCTGTATGGGGGTGGCTGGCTGCCATCCATCACTTCCTCCACCCCACTGCCCCAAGTCTTGGTGGGGCGTCCCAGATGGGAAGGCCTTCCTTGGCAACGGGCTGCTGGATGCTGCAGGATGGCAGGAGAGGAGATGAAAAAGTTAACCCCACTCTCCCCCATCCCCAGCCCCACAGCACTTACATACATATCCCTATGTTCTCCCATTTCCCCAATATGTATTTTATATTAATGTCTGTCTCCCCCTCTAGATGATAAGCTTTTTCATTCAATCGTATTTATTCAGCACCTGTGTGCAGAACACTTGGCAGAGTACAAGACAACAGTAAACAGTCACATTTCCTGCCCCAATGAGCTTACAGTCTAGAGTGGGGGAGACACACATCAATATAAATAAATAAAATTACACATATATGCACATAGGTAATGTGGGGCTTGGAGGGGGGAAGAGAAAAGAGAGCAAGTCAGGGTGATGCAGAAGGGAGTGGGAAATGAGGAAAAGTGGGACTTAGCCTGGGAAGGCCTCTTGGAGGAGATGTGCCTTCAATAAGGCTTTGAAGGAGGGAGAGTAATTGTTTGTCAGATTTGAGGGGGAAGGGCATTCCAGGCCAGAGGCAGGACTTGGGCTAGGGGTCGGCAGTGAGACGGGTGAGATCGAGGCACAGTGAGAAGGTTAGCACTAGAGGAGCAAAGTAGGAGCTGGGCTGTAGAAGGAGAGAAGTGAAGTGAGGTAACAATAATAATAATAATTTGGTATTAGGCGCTTACTATGTGCTAAGCACTGTTCTAAGCGCCGGGTATATACATGTAATCAGGTTGGCCCACGTGGGGCTCACAGTTTTAATCCCCATTTTCCAGATGAGGTAACTGAGGCACAGAGAAGTTAAGTGACTTGCCCAAAGTCACACAGCCAATAAGTGGCAGAGCTGGGATTAGAACCCACGACCTCTGACTCCCAAGCCCGTGCTCTTTCCACTGAGGTAGGAGGGGGCAAGGTGGTGGAGTGCTTTAAAGTCAATGGTGAGGGGGTTTTGTTAGGTGTGGAGGTGAATGGGCAACCACTGGAGTTTTTTGAGAAGTGGGGTGATGTTTTGTGGGCAGGGATCATGTCTCCAACCTCTATTGTACTAGACTTTCCCCAGCATATCATCCAGTGCTCTGTGCCACATTAAGTGCTCGATAAATACTATTGGTTGATTGCCAAAGGCAGGGCAAGTGGGGACCAGGGAGAAGGAAGAGATGGGATGGCGGGGTGAGTAAAAAAAGATGAACGCATAGAAACACTTCCTGGCTTGGGTGGCCCTGTCACGTTTGGCCTGAGTACGAGAGGAAGTAGAAGGCAGCCCTTTGATGCTCCATCTTGGATGACTGGGGCCTTCCAGGGACCAAGATGCCAAGGGCCCCAAGCTGAATGTTGTCCTGGGAGAGATGCCAGGCTTTGATGTCGATACCCGGTTCTGCTGAAACGGAGAGGCTAAAATGAAAAACCAAATTGTTGCTTGAGCTCAGAACAGAGTCGAGCCATCCTGTCCGGAGGTTTACAAGCGCCCTTGTTTCACGTTTCATCACTGGGTTCTGTCTATACCTCTTCCGGCTGGAAGACGAAGCAGGGAAAGAGCATGAAAGAGTTTGACCTCAGACTCAAGGTAGGGTTCAGATAGCGATCAAAACTCGTGAGTACAACATCAAGCTTCCGAAAGCTTTGAAGTTTTCTAGTCACTGGCCTCCTTGAAGACACCCTTTGATTCCCCCTGGTCCAAATTGGGATGAAAAGTAATTTTCCAGACAGTGAACATGGGTGATGACTGTTTGCAGAGGCAGCAAGCGTGGACGATGCACACCTGTTTTAATTGCTTCATGAAACATGATGAAGCTGAGCTCTTGTCTGAGTTTGGGAAAGGGAAGACCCGCCGTTTCAATTCAGGATACTGTGTTCAGACCAGATGGAATTCTGTCGACTATGTGATTGAGCATATTTTTCATCGGAAAGTAGAAACCATTGGGAACATCATATGTGGTGTAATCTGGAAGGACATTTTTCTTCATTCTGTCCAATGGACCATGTGGAAACACCTGTTTCATATCTTGAAGTCATTTGGAAAGCAGCATGGCCTAGTGAAAAGAGCATGGGCCTGGGAACCAGAGGACCAGTGTTCTATTCCTGGCTCCGCCACTTGCATGTTGTGTGACCTTGAGCAAGTCACTTAATTTCTCCGTGCCTCAGTTTCCCCATCTGCAAAATGGAGTTTGTCTTACTCCCTCCTACTTAGTCTCTGTTCCACGTGGGGCTCACAGTCTGTTGGACCTGATTATCTTATATCACCCTATTATTTAGAACAGACTAGTATTGTTTTGTTGTCGGTCTCCCCCTTTTAGACTGTGGGCCCGTTGTTGGGTGGGGATTGTCTCTATCTGTTGCCAAATTGTACATTCCAAGCACTTAGTAGAGTGCTCTGCACACAGTAAGCGCTCAATAATATGATTGGATGAATGAATGAACATAGTAAGTGCTTAACAAATACTGTAATCAATCGTTTGGCGTTTTTATTCCAAGAAGTCAGCGCTGAAGCGGTATCATTAAACCCCGTTTTGCTGTTCATTTACCTGTTTGCAAGAAAACAGTAGGTAGATTTAGGGTTTACTTAATCCTGCCAAGTAACATGAACCCTCCTAAATGCCTCAAGGAATCATATATTTTTATTTTCACTCTTAGGAGCATAACTGGGGCTCTAAACTGTAACCACTTTGAGGGCAGGGAATGTTTCTATCGACTCTTGTATTGTACTCTCCCAAGAGCTTAGTGTAGTGCTCTGCACCTAGGAAAAAGCTCAATAAGTACCACTGATTCATTTAGAAGCTAAGGGGCTCATTCTTAGGGACTGTGTCTAGTTCTCATTTGTGTACAGTCCACGGTTTAAGACCATATAGTAGGCTCTTAAATGCTCCTACCCAGAGCCAAAGAAAAAGTAAAAAATAGTATTCTGTTCCCTGTTCTGCTCAATAAACCCTGATGCCTCTCCTGATTTTTCAGTGTCCCATGACCTTTGCCCTTGAATATGGCCTGCTCTGATTGCTGACGGGCAGTGAATATCAGTGGAGAAGTGACACCTCACTCAATGCCTTATGAAAACTCAGGCTTTTCCTCCTTGACTGGGGACAGTTTGCTAACACATGGTAAATTCTGTAGCAGCTGTAGCCTCTCTAGGGCCCGAGAAGAAATTTCCAAGATAACAAGGTTTTGAATGACTGTGGAGACTACCAAGTAGTAGTAAGCACAGGGGTAGATATAAGATAATCAGGCCTCACATGGGGCTCACAGTCTAAGTAGGAGGGCAAACAGGTATTGAATCTCCATTTTGCAGATGAGGGAAGCACAGGGAAGTAAAGTCACTTTCCCTAGGACCCACAGCAGGTAAGTGGCAGAGCTGGGATTAGGACCCAGGTCCTCCCATACTCTTTGCTGAGGGCCATGCTGCTTCTCAGTATTAGTAGAGTAATAGGAGTAGTTATTGTTGTCTTAAGCTGTCGAGTCGTATCCGACCCATAGCGACGCCATGGACACATCTCTCCCAGAACACCCCATCTCTATTTGCAGTCGCTCTGGTAGAATATCCATAGAGTTTTCTTGGTAAAAATATGGAAGTGGTTTACCATTGCCTCCTTCCGTGCAGTAATCATGAGTTTCCACCCTCAACTCTCTCCCACGCTACTGCTGCCCAACACAGGTGAGTTTTGACTTGTAGCAGATTGCCATCCACTCACTAGCCACTGCCCAAGCTAGGAATGGAATGGATATGCCTCTGCTCCTCTTATTCATCCCCCCTCTCAGCCACACAGATCTTATGTCCATATCTGTAATTGATTTACATTAATGTCTGTCTCCCCCTCTAGACTATAAGCTTGTTGTGGGCAGGGAGTGTGTCTACCAACTCTGTTCTATCGTTATAATGTACTCTCTCAAGTGCTTAGTACAGTGTTCTGCACATGGTAATTACTGAAATATGATCGGTAGTACTTGTGATAATGGTATTTATTGAGCACTTACTGAGGGCAAGAAATTATACAAAGCAGTTGGAAAAGTCCAGAAGAAGCACAAAGATCATAATCCTATAAGGCCTAGTTTTCGAGAAGAATATACCCCCAAATTCCCTTCAGCGGGTTGGCGCTAGCCAGATTCAATCAAGCCATCGTCGATCAATTTATTGAGCACTGACTGTGTGCAGGGCAGTGTACTCAAGCGCTTGGGAAAGTACAGTCCAAAAGGGTTGGTAGGCTTGATCCCTGTCCTCAAGGAGTTGATGGTCTAGTGGTATTCAAAGTGCCAGAGCAGGCAGGGTGGGAATTATCCCACTGACACACAGTGTGGAATGACGCACTGGGCAGGCTCTTGTCCGAAGTGAGTGGTCATGTGGATAGGGTTTGTCCCTTTTTCCCTTCCAGGAAGAATTCTCTGAGCCCTCTCACTACCTAAAGTCACCTACTGGCCTCACCTCACTCACAATTTCACCAAGACTTCATTTGATTTAATTATTCATAGCCCTATTTAATACTTTTGATTTTAGTGCTACACTAACGTTTTTAGAGGGCACGCCAAGTCAGACCCTGAGACAGACAGTTCAGGACTCCAGAGGGTATTTCATTGATTCGTAGTTAAATGTGGTTCTCTCATCTTGGTCTCCGAGCTGTGGAGCAGAGGCAATTCAGATATGGTAATAAAGTAGTTAATGAGAAAAAATATGTAGATCAAGACAGGAACTAAGAGAATTATGAAAATTAATTTTACATGAGATCTGGAAATGAAATCTCATTGCGTAATACCGGTATGAATGCTAATGTGACACGCAGAATGGGTCATGAAGTGAAGTTGGAAATGAGTCGGGAGAGGGGGGCGGGGGAAGAGGGGGGTGGGACGTCGCTTCACCGGATTCGGGGCCTTGGAGAAATTGGAGTCCTGTACTGCTACCATGTTTCATATGCATGTTTGCTTACGTGCCAGGCAAGCTAAGTTCTTCTCGGACTCAATATTCTGTTCCCCGGCTTTTTCCCCAGTCACTATACTGTACTCCTAGAAGAGCAAGAACCTCTACTCTTTTGAGACTGTGGCTTTCAATTGAGGTTGGAGAGAACTGGAGCATAGGTGCCAGTCTGCACTGGTGAGCTGCACTGTCTTCTCCCTGGGGTCCAGGTTGGGAAGGTTGCCCTCTGTTCCCTTAGAGTCTGCTATGTTCCTTCTCATGGAACCTCTCTCCCTGTAGTGTAACCTCCAGGTGAGAAGCAGCATGGCCTAATGGACTGAGCACAGCCTGGAAGTCAAAGGGGCTGGTTTTTAAGCCCAGCTCCACCACTTGCCTGCTGTGTGACCATGTCACATCCCTTCTCTGGGCCTCAGGTTCCTTATCTGAAAAGTGGTGATTCAATACTTGTCCTCCCTCCCATTTAGACTGTGAGCCCCATCTGGGATGGAGACTGCATATGACCTGATTATCTTGTATCTCCCACGGTGCTTAGTACAGTGCTTGGCCCATAGTAAGCACTTAACAAATACCATCATCATCATCATCAACTCCCTCCCTCCCCGATCTGCCAAGTTTGGTTCAGGTCTAAAGAAACTGACCCCCATCCAAATTACAGCTCCGGGGTTGGACTGTGATTGGGGTATAGCCGCATGGGTGGCTTCTCTGAGTGTCCAGTGATGCCAAGGTGTTCGAGCATGAAGGAGGGGAACTCAGAAGCATTTTGGAATTCTGTGGGCAGGCTGCAAAAGGCAGAATTTAGTTAGTCTTCATGTGGGTAACAAAGTGCATCGACCAATCAAAAGTGACATTGCAGATTATCCTCAAGAGTAAGCTATGTAGGAGGAGTTTGAACATCCTTCTTCTTTGAAAGAGAGGGAAAATGTTGAAAAATCATGAGTTAATAATGACTAATCATAATTGGGGTATTTGTGAAGCACTGTGTGCCCAGCACTGTACTAAGTATTGGAGAAGACACAAGATATTTAGGTCAGATATAGTCCTTCAGGAGGCTCTCGGTCTACACAGAAGAAATATCGAGTTAGCTCTTGTGGGAAACATACTTAAATTCAAAGCCATAGTATTTATTGAATGACTACTGTGACAGAATACTGCACTAAGCATCTGAGAGGGTACATATAAAAGTACACATGCATGGTCCCTGCTCTCAGAGTGAAAAACAAATGGGGAAGAGAGGAAGACATAAATTGTATCCAGGCATTCTTCACAAAACAACCAGGTAACGTTCCCTGAAAATGTGTTTGCATCATGAATGGTTATACCGTGGGTGTCTTTTTCCCCATTAACTTACACGTTACAAGTTACTATTCTTTTCAAAACTTCTGGAAAAGGAATATGGAGTTATTCCTTTCCATCCTACATCCTGTAATGGTAAATTTCATTAAACTACTGTTTCATCTTTATCTGAAAAATTTAAAGCATAATTTCTGAGCAGCAATCAAATGAGGAGTTGTAACATGAGTGTTTGCTGGGGTTGCAGAAGTAGAAGCTGTAGTAATGAGTTTTACCAACTTCAGTGGAACAGTAGCCTTCTTCCATAGTCTGCTTTCCTGAAAAGTGATGCAAGGCTTTTTTTAATCCCAAGAGTTAGCTGGTGGTAGAGAAACCATAAATTGGTCTCCATCTGTGGTACCTGCATTGGATTATTGGAGGTCGATGAGGTTCTTGTTGGATAATGATTTCTCTGAGCGTGATGCCGTTAACTCACTGATGTTCTCCATTATTCACTGCTAAACCAAGTTTCCTCCCCAGTTCAACGGTGTCTCTAGTTAGCGACTCTGAAGTCTCTTTAACACTGCTATCAACTCACTGATGTTCTGCATCACCCACTGCTAAACCAAGTCTCCTCCTCAGTTCAGCAGTGTCTCTAGTTAGCGACTGAAGTCCCTTTAACACTGCTCCTCCAGCCTGGAACTCTCTCTTTCCCCAAATCTGATAGCCTAAAGTCTTTCCTACATCCAAATCCCTCCTGAAATACCACCACCTCGAAGAAGTCTTAGCTGATTAATTCCCAGCATCCCAAAGTACATGATCCCATCAACCATCTCATGAGCTAATGAACCTATTCATACCCTACTCAGCACTTTTGTATATACGTTTATTCAATTGTGCATTTGATCATTTATCTTCACTACTCTTTGTATATTTCTGCATCTGTTTCTGTCACTAAAAGCGTAAGCTCCTTGTAGTCAGGGTCACTTGTTTTGAACTTGCCAAGTCCAGTGCATTACACCAAGCAGGGATCCCAGAGTGGAAACCTGAAGGATGCCCCTGGTCAGAGGATGATACCAAGGAGGAACCAGTGAACAAAACCAACAGAGAGCGGTCAGAAGTAGGAGAAGAACTGGGTCAGTACAGTTTTAGACAAACTGAGTCTTGATAGTATGTAGAAGGGGGCAGAGAGTTGAGAACCTGAAAGCTGTTGGTTTGAAGCTTCTGTTTGATGCAGTAGGAGATGGGTAGTCATTGGAGGTTTTTGAGGAACAGGTGGATGTTCAGACTACTTTGGGCAGAAATCGTGTCTACCAACTCTGTTGTACTTCCCCAAGAGCTTACTACAGCACTCTGCACACAGTGCTCAATAAATACCATTGAGTGATTGATGTTCAGAATGATGTTTGAGAACAGGCAGTAAGAGTGTAATATAGGCTTGTGGTATAGACATAGCAGAGCGATTGGGTGATATACTGTGGAAGACCTAGAGGAAGACGAAAGATCTCCTGGGAAAAAAAACTCCTGCCATATGCACAGAGTACTGATGGTAAAGTGTTAGTGAATGAAGGCAGCTCAGATATGCAATTTCAGTCCACCCAACTTTCTGACATGGATGTTTAGTGAGTGGCAAGCATTGGACTGTTGAGTTGGAAGGCCCCTGGAACTCGGGGGTGGGGAGATTTTTGATGGGATTTTTTTATTTCTGGGGAAATATGAAATGTCAGTACCCATTCAATGGATTACAGCCAAACCGAACACGAATTTTTCCTGATGAACTGGCATCTCTGAGGCCCCAGCTAGATGAAAAAATGCATCTGGCTTCCATTGAACCATATGAGCTGCCTCAGTGCAGGGGGTGAGTGTGCTTTTTTGTTGTTGTTGTTGCTATTTTGTTATTGTTCATAGCAAGCCTCCGGCAAGAAAGCTGTTCTAATTGTCCAAAATCCAGCACAGCTGAATAAGAGGACCGATCCCAAATAATATGGGCAGCCGTTTGACGAAACTTTCTTAAACTTGCTTTGGGCATTTTCCCTGTCTCTCTGACACTGGGCATAAACCCAAATTCAAGGGAAAATCATGAGACCAAAGTGTCAGAACTTGGCTCTGCTTGGCCCGCGGTGAGGGGCGGTCGCAGACAGCTGCGCAATTTTGCGTTTCCTTAGCTTCGAGGTTGACAGCTCAAGCAGTTGATGACACTGCTGGATTTTTGTCTTTTGAGGCCTTCTCTTCAGTTCCCCTTCTCCACCTTGGATGGAGATGCAGAGTAAACAGCAGAGCAGGAGCAGTGTGGCCTAGAGGAAAGAGCACAGGGTTGGGTCCTTCTGACTCCCAGGCCCATGCTCTATCCACTAGGCCATGCTGTTTACCCAGTCTGGAATTTCCTCCCCAACCAAATTCCCAAGACCACAGATCACTCCATTTTCCAAGCCCTCACAAAACTCCACCTCCTCCAAGAAGACTTCCCTGATAAACCTGCAACATTCCAAGTCCAGGGAACCCAACAGTTATTCTTGGCATTTATGCACCTGTAGTCCCCCACTGAGTACCTGTGGACATATGTGTAGTCAATTCTTTATCCAGCTATTTCTGCCTGTCATATTTTGGCATCTCCTTGTTCTTCCTCCTGCTCTTCCTATTTGTATATAATTTTTGTTCATATTGGATCATACACTCTTCGAGGACAGAGAGCATGTGTCCTGCATAAGTTGCACTAATCAAACAGTCGATTAATCAATGGTATTTATTGAGCACTTACCATGTCCAGAGCACTATACTAAGCTCTTGGAGAGGACAGTACAGTAGAGTTAGTAGAAACAAGACCAGTCCTTGAGGAGTTTACAATCTAGTCTGGTAAGCAGACGTTAAAAATCAGTGACCAAAGAGGGAAACAAAGTATAAGGAGATGTATGCAAGGGCTGCAGAGGGAGTAGGTAGAGCATCAAATGACTTAAGGGGTACAGACCCAAGTACATTGGTGATGGAGGAGGGGAAATGAGGTTTTAGTAAGGAAAGGCCTCTTGGAGGAGAAGTGATTTTAGTAAGGCTTTGAAGGTGGGGAGAGTGGTGGTCTCTTGGATATGAAGGGGGAGGGAGTTCCAGGCCGAGGGTGGATGTGAGCAAGGGGTCACTTACTATAGTGCTTTGATTTCTGAGAGTGCTCAATAATAACCATTGATTAATTAGAGAAGCAGCGTGGCTCAGTGGAAAGAGCATGGGCTTTGGAGTCAGAGGTCATGAGTTGGAATCCCAGCTCTGCCACTTGTCTGCTGTGTGACCTTGGGCAAGTCACTTCACTTCTCTGTGCCTCAGTTACCTCATCTGTAAAATGGGGATGAAGACTGTGAGCCCCACGTGGGACAACCTGATTCCCCTGTGTCTACCCCAGTGCTTAGAACAGTGCTCTGCACATAGTAAGCGCTTAACAAATACCAACATTATTATTATTATTATTATTAATTGATTCAATCAGCCCTGAGTTGGCATTCTCAGCCATTCTTATCCATTTCAAATTTATCCTTTCATGCCTTAACTCTGCCCTCTCCTCCGCCAGGCCAACTACTTTTCTTCCCTCATCAACACCCATGCCCATCACCCCTGCCAATTTTTCTGGACCTTTAATTCTCTCCTCAGGCTCCCTGTTCCTCCCCCTCCCCGATTCCTCACCCCCAACGATCTGGCCACCTACTTCATCACGAAAATTAACACAATCAGGTCTCAGCTCCCCAAAGTCACCCCTCCCCCTTCTGCCTCCCCGCCCCCCCAACCATCTCCCCTAGTTTCCCATCTTTCCCTGCAGTATCTTCAGATGAGATCTCCTCCCTCCTCGCAAGTGCCACCCCCTCCACCTGTGCTTTGGGCTCCATTCCCGCTCACCTTATAAAAACCATCGCCCCTTCCTTCCTCCCCTCCTTAACTTCTATCTTTAACTGCTCACTCTCCAATGGCTTCTTCCCCTCTGGCTTCAAACATGCCCATGTCTCCCCATCCTAATAAAACCCTCTCTTGACCCCACCTCCCCTTCCAGTTATCGCCCTATCTCCCTACTATCCTTCCTTTCCAAGCTCCTAGAATGAGTCGTCTACACTCGCTGCCTAGAATTCCTTAACTCCCATTCTCTCCTGGACCCCCTCCAATCTGGCTTCCGTCCCCTCCACTCCAGTCTACCGAGACTGCTCTCTCTAAGGTCACCCATAACCTCCTTCTTGCCAAATCCAATGGCTCCTGTGGCTCAGTGGAAAGAGTACAGGCTTTGGAGTCAGGGCTCATGAGTTCAAATCCCAGCTCTGCCACTTGTCGGCTGTGTGACTGTGGGCAAGTCACTTAACTTCTCTGTGCCTCAGTTCCCTCATCTGTAAAATGGGGATGAAGACTGTGAGCCCCACGTGGGACAACCTGATTCCCCTGTGTCTACCCCAGCGCTTAGAACAGTGCTCGGCACATAGTAAGCGCTTAACAAATACCAACATTATTATTATTATTATTATCCTGATCCTCCTTGACCTCTCAGCTGCCTTTGACACTGTAGACCATCCCCTTCTCCTCCACACCATATCTCACCTTGGCTTCACGGACTCCGTCCTCTCCTGGTTCTCTTATCTTTCTGGCCATTCATTCTCAGTCTCCTTCATGGGCTCCTCCTCCCCCTCCCATCCTCTAACTGTAGGAATTCCTCAAGGGTCAGTTCTTGGCCCTCTTCTGTTCTCCATCTACACTCACTCCCTTGGTAACTCATTCGCTCTCATGGCTTCAACTATCATCTCTACGCAGATGACACACAGATCTATATCTCTCCCCCGTCCTCTCCCCCTCCCTTCAGGCTCGTATCTCCTCCTGCCTCCAGGACGTCTCTACCTGGATGTCTGCCCACCACCTAAAACTCAACATGTCCAAAATTGAGCTCCTTATCTTCCCTCCCAAGCCCTGTCCTCTTCCTGACTTTCCTGTCACTGTGGGTGGTACGACCATCCTTTCCGTCTCTCAAGCCCGCAAACTTGGTGTCATCTTTGACTCGGCTCTCTCATTTACCCCACACATCCAATCCGTCACCAAGACCTGCTGGTCTCACCTTTATAATATTGCCAAGATCCGCTCTTTCCTCTCCACCCAAATGGCTATCTTACTGGTACAGGCTCTCATAATATTCCGGCTGGATTATTGTGTCAGTCTTCTCTCTGATCTCCCTTCCTCCTGTCTCACCCCAGTCCAGTCTATTCTTCATTCCGCTGCCGAACTCTTCCTGCAGAAACGCTCTGGGCATGTCACTCCCCTTCTTAAAAACCTCTAGTGGTTGCCTATCAACCTCCGGACAAAACAAAAACTCCTCACTCTAGGCTTCAAGGCTCTCCATCACCTTGCCCCCTCCTACCTCTCCTCCCTTCTCTCTTTCTACTGCCCACCCCGTAGGCTCCACTCCTCTGCCGCCCACCTCCTCACCGTCCCCCATTCTCGCCTATCCTGCCGTCGACTCCTGGCCCATGTCCTCCCACTGTCCTGGAATGCCCTCCCTCCTTACCTCCACCAAACTAATTCTCTTCCCCTCTTCAAAGCCCTACTGAGAGCTCACCTCCTCCAAGAGGCCTTCCCAGACTGAGCTTCCCCTTTTCCCTCTGCTCCCTCTGCTGCCTCTCTGCCCCACCCTTCACCTCCCCTCAGCTAAGCCCCCTTTTCCCCCCCTTTCCATCTGCTCCTCCCCCTCTCCCTTCCCCCCTTCCCCTCCCCTCAGCATTGTGCTCGTCCGCTCATTTGTGTATATTTTTATTACCCTATTTATTTTGTTAATGAGATGTACATCCCCTTGATTCTATTTATTGCTATTGTTTTAGTGAGATGTACATCCCTTTGATTCTATTTATTGCTATTGTTTTTGTCTGTCTCCCCCGATTAGACTGTAAGCCCGTCAGTTGGCAGGGATTGTCTCTATCTGTTGCTGAATTGTACATTCCAAGCACTTAGTGCAGTGTTCTGCACATAGTAAGCGCTCAGTAAATACCGAATGAATGAATGCATGAACATATCCCTTAGAAAACAAGGAGAACCTAGAATCAATTAATCGATCATTCAATCGATCAATCACTAGTCCTTATTGATCTTCTGTTGCATGCGGAGCACTGTTCTAATAGGCTCTAAACTGGAACAAGTGCTCGAAGCCCCATAGGTAACCCCGGGCCCCAGCTCTGTGAAGCTGCCTGGGAATTGCCAACATGGATTCTACAGCCCAAAGCCCTTTAAGAACTGTTCAGAGACTAACTACACTCAAGGTGACATGATAGGAGGAACAAAATATGGAGGGCTTACAGTGACACTTTCTTCTTTGGAAGCATTTGTCACAGACCTCAGAATCAGGTCTACTTCGAGCTGTGAGAATGAGCAAAGCCTCTCAGTGGAAGAGTCTGGCTTAATTGGGGGAGGCGAGAGGAGTCCTTAGTAAACTCTCTGCCAGTTTGGTGATGCCTGCCGTTAAGTGGAGTCGAGCTTAATTTGAGGACCAGGCCATTTGAAGAGTGAGGATAAAAATTAGGGCGGCAGTTGGCTAGCCCAAACCCATGGTGCTGGCTCACTGCCTTTCACTCCTTGACTCCTGACCGGGTAAATCAGTGGCAGCCACTCACCCTGAGTCCTCCCCCACGAGAAATCCCGAGAAGTCGTGCATTAACTGTGGTGCTGATATGATCGTGTCTACCCCAGCATTCAGTGAAGTGCTTGGCATCTAGTATCGATCAATCAATAACTGAGTGGCATTTTTTGGACCGCTTGGTGGTTTAAATAGATAGACCACAGGGCTGGGAGTCTGGCTTCCCAGGTTCTAATCTCAGCTCTGTCACTTGTCTGCTTTGTGACCTTGGGCAAGTCACTTAACCACCCTGGGCCTCGGTTTCCGCTCCATCTGTTCTCCCTCCATCTTAGACTGTGAAACCCCTGTGGGACAGGAACTATGTCTGGCCTGATTATCTTATCTACCCCCATTGTTTCGAACAGTGCTTGACACAGTAAGCATTTAACAAGTACCATAATTATTATTATCCAATACCACTATTCTTATTTTTTGTAGAGTTCTGTAATAAATGCTTGGGACAGTTCAATACAATAGAAATGGAAGACATGATCCCTACCCTCATGGGGGGTAGGGATGAATCTGCTCCCTCCATCTACTAGGGGAGACAGACACAGGAAGCAGTGTGACCTAGTGGGAAGCAGCGTAGCAGAGTGGAAAGAACCAGGGGCTTGGGAGTAGGGGACATGGGTTCTAATTCAGGCTCCACCACCTGTCTCTTGTGCGACCAGGGTACCTTACTTACAGTCTTAATCTCCATTTTACAGATGAGGTAACTGAGGTCCAGAGAAAGGGAGCCCCATATGGGATGAGAACTGTGTCCATCCTGATTATCTTGTGTCTACCCCAGTGCTTACTATAGTGCCTGGCACATAGTAAGTGCTTAACAAATACCATAAATAAATACATTACAGATAGGGGAAGCAACAAAGTGTAAGGATATATAAATAAGTGCTGTGGGGCTAGGGGTGGGATGAGTAGCAAAGTGCTCAAGGGATACAGACCCAAGTGCAAAGGGGATGTAGAAAAGAGGGACATTAAGCAGGGGAGGCGAGATTCAATCGATCAATCAGTCATATTCATTGAGTGCTACTCTGTGCAGGGCACTGTACTAAACGCTTGGTATAGTACAATGCTACTGAGTTGGTAGATGTGTTCTCTGCTCAAGAGATTAATCAGGGAAGGCTTCCTGGAGGAGATGATTTTAATTGGGTTTTGAAGATGGGGAGAGTGGTGGACTGTCAGATGTGAAGCAAGAGGGAGTTCCAGACCAGAACCTGGTAAGGGCTAAATAGGTACCATCCTCCTTATTTGCCTATATACTTTCAGAACTAATCCAAGCCTGGGGTCCAAAGTCCTCAGGGAGGATTGCTCCCATCAGACAGACACAAGGGCGAGCTTGGGCCCAGGAAGGGGCCTTTTTTTTTCCCTTTTCCGTTTTCCTTTCCTCCTCCAAGGAGGAAGAGGAGGAGTGAGAAGAGGAGGAAGGGGAGCAAAAAAGTCACCTGTCAGGTTACTTGCTGTTTCTGGTTAAGAAATGCCTGGTATCAGGGACTCCTGCCTTTGATTCCAAACCTAATTCGGGGCTCACTCATGGCTCCAGCCTCTCTCTCCTGATGGCATGTCGCTTTTTAAAACTGTGAGCTCCATTCACACATCCCAAGGGACAGGGATCCTGTCCTTTGCCCACCTGTATACTGTTTCCCAGCAAAAGAGCTTAATCAATACAATTTCTACTGCTACTACTGTCATCGCAAAGCCAGCACATACTTTGGAGTGCCACTTTCTTTCTCCCTCCCTGAGTCGCAGAGGTCGGGAAGGCCCAGTTGTGAGAAAAGAGTGCCTGATGAAAACCCCCTCCAGCAGGCCTCCCTGTTTATAACCTGTCTGGCTGGAAGCCATGATAATGGTCCCTCATTTCCAGAAGCGTCAAATGTGTTATCATAATTGCTATTATGATTATTTATTGGGCACTGACAGTGTTCACAGAGAAAATGTTTTTAAAATAATTAACATTGTAAAAATGCAATTACTGGAATTTATTTTTTGAAACACATCCAGGAGCAGCAACACAATGATTACTGGCAGCTAGAAAGGGTGAGCTGGATCCAGGCTGCAGTTAGAGGATCATGGGGGCAGAGGGTTGGGGTGGAGAATGGGGAGGTGTCCTAACTCCTGGCTTTCAGCATGGTAGGAGATGTCATTATGGCAGCAGTGGAGGCACAGATGATACTTCGAGTGATCCATCAATATGAGGCGGGGGAGGGGAAGTGGTGAGAAAATGCCTTACTTAATTCTCCAGGCTCTGACTATGGGCTCTAAACAATAATAATAATAATGATGATAATTACAATAACTATGGTACTTAAGGACTTATTATGTGTCAAGCACTGTTCTAAGCACTGGGGTAGGTACAAGACAATTAGGTCTTACATGGGGCTCACAGTCTAAGAAGGAGGGAGGACAAGTATTGAATCCCCACTCTGCAGATGAGGGAACACAGGCACAGCAAAGTTAAGTGGCTTGCCCAAGGTCACACAGCAGACAAGTGGCAGAGTGGAGATTAGAACCCAGCTCCTCTGACTCTCGGATCCGAGATCTTTCCACTAGGCCATGCTGCTTCTCTGTAGGAACTGCTTTTTCTCTTTTCTTTGTCACCTGCCTCTGCTGCTATTGATGTTACCGCTACTGCGCTCTATCAAATCTACTGGATTGTTCTCTCCCAAGAGCTTAATTCAGTGCTCGAAACATGGTAAATGCTCAATACATCCCATTGATCGACTGATTGATTAATTGTCTACAGAAGCAGCATGACCTAGTGGAAAGAACCCAGGCCTGAGAATCAGAGGACCAGGGTTCTAATTCCAGCTCTAGCAGTTGCCTGTTATCACATTGGGCTTATCACTTCAGTTCTCTGGGCCTCAGTTTCTTCATCTGTAAAATGGGGATTCGATACCTAGTTTTTCTTGTTTCTTTATGGTATGGGTTGAGTGCTTACTATATGTCAAACACTGTTCTAAGCACTGGGATAGGCACAAGTTAATTAGGTCAGATCCTGTGCCACCTGGGGCTCACAGTCAAAGTAGGAGGGAGAACAGGTATCCCCATTTTGCAGTTGAGGAAACCAAGTCACAGAGAAGTTAAATACCAAATACCAAATACAAATACCACGCCTATCTATGAGCTTAACATGCTCTCAGGGAGACAATGGGGCCATCATTTCATTAATCCTCCCATTTGGAGAAAATGACAGTCCATCGCTCTCTCCACTTTCAAAACTCTCATAAAATGACAACTCCTTCAAGAGGCCTTCCCTGCCTAAGCCCTCATCTCCCCTATCCACCCTTCCCTTTGTGTCAACTACACACTTAGACTGTAAACTTTAGACTGTAAGCTGTGTCTGTTATATTGTTATATTGTACTCTCCCAAGCACACAGTACAGTGTTCTGCACACAGTTAGCACTCAGTAATTACAATTGACTGACTGACTGTTAGCTGTGTACCCCTTAAGCACTTTGATACTCACCCCAGCCCCACAGCACTTATATACATGCTCTTAAACTCTACTATTTCCCTTATCTGTAATTTATTTCCATGTCTGTCTCCCCTTCTATATTGGGAGTTCGTTGTGGGCAGGGAATGTGTCTACCGACTCTGTTATAGTGTACTGCATTGTCTCCCAGTGAGCTCAATAAGTCCTATGGAATACCACATCACATTTCCTGAGGGGAATCTTTCTCTTGGGTCATCCCATTTCAAAGATGAAACATTATATGGAAGGAGAGATCAAGTGCCTTCCTTATCAGCCCACCAATAGCCAGGAACAGAGCAACAAAGAGAAGCAGTATCACTTAGCAGAAAGAAAACAGGCCTGGGAGTTAGAAAGATCTGGGTTCTAATCCTGGCTCCACCACCTGTCTGCTGTATGATTTTGGTCAAATCATTTAATTTCTCAGTGCCTCAGTTACCTCACCTGTAAAATGGGGGTTCAATACCTTGTTCCCGCCTACTAAAACTGTGAACCCCAGGTGGACAGGACCTATGTGTGACCTGAATAACTTGTGCCTACCACAGTGCTTGGCACATAGTAAGTGCTAAACAAGTACCTTTGTTATTATTATCATCATTATTATCCTATTTCCTGATTATCTGAGATACGAACCTGTGATGAGTCTTATTTTGAGTGAGATGTGACTGCATTTTGGATAGTCCACCATGTTGTTTGAGGAGCACAGGGAAATTCAACTTCACATGACCTAATAAAAGGTCCTGAGCCCCACAGAAAGGAAACATTTCTTCACCAAGCAGGGAATAAACATGAAATGTGTTACTGCAAGCTATTGAGAAGCAGTATGGCCTCCTAAAAAAAAAAACAAAAAAAAAAACACATGTGCCTGGGTGTGAGGGGACTTGCATTGTAATCACAGCTCTGTCACTTACCTGCTCTGTGATCTTGGGTAAGTGACTTCACTTCTGTGCTTCAGATTCCTCATCTGTACAATGGGGATTCAATATTTGTTTCTTCCCCCTAGTTAGACTTTGAGCCAGCCCCCTGTGGGACAGTGAGTGTGTCTCATCTGATAATCAGTCAATCACTGTATTTATTTAGTGCTTACTGTATGCAGAGCACTGTACTAAGAGCTTGGGAGAGTTACAGTACAACAGTGTTGGTAGACATGTTCCCTGCTGATAAGTTTTCAGCCTAGAGGCAGAGACAGACATTAATATAAATAAATAATTTATTATATTGTCACTCTTGTATCTACCTCAGTGCTGAGCACGGGTACGTGACAATTGCAATTATTATTATTGTTATTTTACAGGAAGGAAAGATCAGTAGGTTCAAGAGGGATTTGGATCAATTCATGGACAAAGAGTCAGTCAATTAATCAGTGGTGTTTAGAGCTGTGTGCAGAACTATGTGCTGAGCACTGGGGGGAGTATAATATGAAAGAGTGGGTAAACATGATTCCTGCCTTCAAAAGGCTTACAGTCTAATGGAGGAGAGCCCATAATAAGTTACTGTAGGGAAAGTTAGCAATGTAGACTTGGTCCTTCCCTAACGATTATGATGGATGCCCAAGAGAGTCACCATCACATGATTCCTTTAAGCATCCCTGTGCTACTATCAGAGACGGACCATTGGCAGTTTGGACTAGTGGAAAGAACAAAGGACTCAGAGTTAGGGGACCCAAGTTCCAGTCTCAGCTCTACCATTAGTCTGCTGTGTGAGACCTTAGACAAGTCACTTAACCTCTCGATGCCTTTCTACTAGTCAGTCAGTCAAACATACTCATTGAGTGCTTACTGTGTGCACAGTACTAAGCACTTGGGAGAGTACCACACAATTACCAGCATTCTGCTTCCTCTGATATTGAGTGCTTTACTGTGTGCAGAGCATTGTCCTCAGTGCTTGGGAGGGTCCAGTACAACAGAGATGATAGACACATTCCGTGCCCACAAGGAGCTCACAGCCTCTATGTCCCCTGACCACTCAGACAGGCCAATGACAACAACAAGGTGTTTCCTATCTTGAGCCACTGTGAACTCATCTCCTGGCTCACAGCTTAAAAACCAGGGCCTTGGCATCTCTTGCCATCCCCCAAAGCTCCATAAATCGTGACAGAATTGGGCAGCCACATATTGGAAAACCGAAAACCTAATATCTAGATCGATCACACGTGCAGTGCGGAGGAGTCCCGTTAAGCTTTCCCAGTTCTGCTCTAATCATTCACTACCCCCCTTGGGTCCTGAAAAGCATTGGTCATTTTACCCCTGGATGGTGGTAGACTGAAAATACCTGTCAAAACCCATTTAAGAGATGGGCTGTTTTCAGTCTGCTCCAGTGCTCAGGATCAAATCCTCCCCACGTTCCTCCCCCGATTTCATAAAATCTAAATCTATTTTACCCAAGGGTTTTAACCTCTTGAAAGTCTGGGTCTTTGTTAAGAAGAGAAGAAAAGTCAGTCTTCAAGGAAAGAAAGCACTTAAAGGGGGCTAGTGTTTTTTTTTCTCTCTCTCTTCTGCTGTGCATAAAATTCAAAGGCTCTGCCTCTTCTCCCCTTGACTGATCACAGATAAAAAATGATCTATTAAAATCTCCTCACGGAATGGAAACGGTCACCGGTCGCAGCTTTGGCAGCAGCGACGACAACAGGGTCACCGTGCCTCTCCCCCTCTTTTGTCTCTCTCTCTCCCTGTCACCTTCCCCAGATTCCCACACCCATTTATGGCGAATGCGGCAAACGGCAGTTTGGGGTTCAGTTATTTCAGCAGCCCCATAGAGCTGATGAAAGCATTTTCCTCAACAATGATTGATGCTGGAAGAACACCCAGAGTCAGTTAGTTATGGCGCTGAGTGCTTGTGATGTGTGTCAAACACTGTGCTGAGTGCTGGGGAGCCGCAAACCCAACCAATCAGATATAGTCCCTGCCCCACCACCCCAATGGGACAAGTAACCTAGGTGAGAGTAAACAGTTAAGGGCAACAATAACTATGGGATTTCAAACAATGAGCAGTAAAATCACCAGCCAAGACAATATAGAGGCAAGTGAAAGAATGAAGTTTGAGGTGACAGATTCCCAATCTATCCTGGTAAACAGTTCTGAGTTATAAATCTAGCAGCTCAGCTTTCGTCCAGTGCTGTGCTTTGGGGTGTCCTACCTCAGAACCCCCTTCAGGTGACTCAGTCCCTGGCCTCCCCCCATAAGCCATGCTGCACTTGCTTTTCATTCATTCATTCAATAGTATTTATTGAGCGCTTACTATGTGCAGAGCACTGTACTAAGCACTTGGAATGAACAAGTCAGCAACAGATAGAGACAGTCCCTGCCGTTTGACGGGCTTACAGTCTAATCAGGGAAGACAGACAGACAAGAACAATGGCAATAAATGTAGCCACAGATTTTCCAGTAGCTCTGGGGAAGGGGCTGTTGGGAGTCCAGATGGCATTTGAGAGAGACAAAGGATGATGGGGTATCCTGGCCTGATTGTGGGGTGAACAATTAGAGAATTGAGGAGTCATGATGAGAAAGGGGGGCCACTTAGGTGACTGGGGGTTTGAGGAATGTGAGAGAAAAGCTAAATAATACTGATGGTATTTGTTGAGCGCTTACTGCATGTCAAACACTGTGGAAGTGCAAACTAATAATAATGATGATGGTATTTGTTAAACACTATGTGTCAAGTGCTGCTCTAAGCCCTGGGGTAGATACACGGTGATCAGGTTGTCCCACCTGGGGCTTACAGTCTTAATCCCCATTTTACAGATGAGGTAACTGAGGCATAGGGAAGTTAAGTGACTTGCCCAAAGTCACACAGTAGACAAGTGGCAGAGCTGGGATTAGAACCCAGATCCTTCTGACTCCCAAGCCCGTGTTCTATCCACTAGGCTGTGCTGCTCCCCTAAAGTTAAGGGTGGAAAGGACATAGAGCAAACCCTCTTCTGGTACAGTGCTACAGTGCTCTCCCAACTGTCCACTGCTTCACTATGCTGTTGGAGACCTTGAAACTCTCTCTTCTGCCCTCTGGCCTTGTGGGTGCCCCACCCCTCTCCAGTTTATTGCATACAGCAGCTGCTTGAGTGTCCTGTCACATCACAACACCAACCTAGCAGGAACCAAACAGCTCCTAGGGAAGTGGAAGCTCCGGCCATGTTATGTCCAGTAATTGTTCAGTGAACAGTCATGTGCACCTGATAATTCAGATTTTAATCAATCCAGTGGACTAATGCTTTCTGAAATAACAGTGTGCTCTCTAGGTTTTCAAAGGGAAATGATTACCTGGATATTTGTGCAGCAGTGGGTTCCTGTGTTTGAATATAGGGCTGATTGACAGGCTTTCAGGGGTGAAAGTGAAAGTCTATTCCATTGTTGAGCTGGAATGTGCCTCCCTCCCCTTCCCCCTCAGCCCCCTACATGCACACACGCACACACACACACACCCTCCCCCCCCACCCCCCCTCTCCTCAGCCCAGTACTTATCCCAATCAGGACTCTAGGGATTTCTGATCGGTCACTCAGTAAATCTTTATTGGTCTGATTTGGAGGTGGCCATCTCTGGACCCTGCCCCAAAGATAGCCCGATGGATACTGTCTAGGTAGTGAAGTGAGATAGAAACTGGGAGATCTAAGGTTTAAGCCAACCCCCATGCTCAGCTAAACACTTCCTGCAGTTGAGCTGGATTAGTATGGCTGGGTCTGGGTACAAAGAAAAGAATAATAATGGTGGTATTTGGGAAGCACTATGTGCCAAGCACTGTACTATGCCCTGGGGGAAATGCAATCGTCAGGTCAGACACAGTCCCTATTCTAGGTGGGGCTCAGAGTCTAAGGAGTAGGGAGAACAGATATTAAATCCCCATTTTACAGATGAGGAAACGGCGGCCCAAAGAAGTGAAGTGTCTTGCCCAAGGTCCCATGGCAGGCAAGTGGTGGAGCAGGGATCAGAACCCAAGTCCCAGCTCTGCCACTTGTCTGCTGTGTGACCTTGGGCAGGTTAATTAACTTCTCTTTGCCTCAGTTACCTCATCTGTAAAAATGGGGATTAAAAAATGTGAGCCCCACGTGGGACAATCTGATTACCCTGTATCTACCCCAGCGCTTAGAACAGTGCTCGGCACATAGTAAGGGCTTAACAAATACTACAATTATTATTATTATTATTAAGTCCTCTGACTCCCAGGCCTGTGCTCTTTCCACAAGGCCACAAGATGGCATTCTCCTCCACTTCTGTTCTATGTCCTTAGGTGGCCACCTCCCCGGTTGAGTTACTCTTAATATTCCAGCAAGACTACTTTATCGGTCTCCCTGACTCCGGCCTCTTCAGACTTCACTCCACCTCCCGGATCATTTTTCTAGTACACTGTTCGATGCACCGCCTCCCCACTCCACCATACCCTTCTATGATCGCCCATCCCTCTTCATCTCAATCGTCAATCATTGGTATTTTTTGAGTGCTTACTTTGTGCAGAGCACCGTACTAAGCCCTTGAGAGAGTAGGTAGACATGTTCCCCGCTCACAAAGAGCTTACATTCTAGAGCCACAAGCAAACACTCCTGAGCTCCCTCCCTGCTACTTCTCCTCACTCCTCTCACCTCTTCTTGAGCAGCAGCCTGGCTCAATGGAAAGAGCACGGGCTTGGGAGTCAGAGGTTGTGGGTTCTAATCCTGGCTCCGCCACTTGTCTGCTGTGTGACCGTAGGCAAAACTTCACTTCTCTGGATCTCAGTCACCTCATTTGTAAAATGGGGATTAAGACTGTGAGCTCCACATGGGACAACTGATTACCTTGTATCTTCAGTGTGGCTTATGGAAAGAGCCTGGGCTTGGGATCAGAGTTTGTGGGTTCTAATCCCCACTCTGCCACTTGTCAGCTGTGTGACTTTGAGCTGGTAAATTAACTTCTCTGGGCCTCAGTTACCTCATCTGTAAAATGGGGATTAAGACTGTGAGCCCCACGTAGGACAACCTGAATACCTGTATCTACCCCAGCGCTTAGAACAGTGCTTGGCACATAGAAAGCGCTTAACAAAAATACCAACATTATTATTATTGCCACAACCCAGCCATCACTTTTAGTTGCTGTGAAGCTCACCTTTTCATTATGCCACGTTTTTGATCCTACTTCCTCTGGCCCCTGTCTCACTGTCCTCCCTGCAGCCTAGAACTCCCTCCCACTTCAAACTGCCAGGCTGCAGCTCTTCCCTTCTTCATAGCCCTCCTGAAATTTCACCTTTTCCAGGAGGCTTTCTTCCATTAATTTCCTTCTCCCCAAGTCATTTCCTCTCCATACTACCTCAGCACTCATGCACTCAGTCACCTGCCCTGATTTCTGTACGTATCGACTTACCTGATGCTACTGTTCTTGTCTGTCTGTCTCCCCCGATTAGACTGTAAGCCCGACAAATGGCAGGGACTGTCTCTATCTGTTGCCGACTTGTTCATTCCAAGCGCTTAGTACAGTGCTCTGCACATAGTAAGCGCTCAATAAATACTATTGAATGAATGAATGAATACTATTTCAGCACTTTATTCACCGATCCATCTTTCTATTCTCCTTTTCCTCCTTGTAGAAAATAATTTTGTGTCTGTCCCCTGGCTAGATTGTAAGCTCCTTGCTTCTGTTGGGCTCAGCCCTTAGTATAGTGCTCTGTACACAGAACCCATGACCTTCTGACTCACAGGCCTGTACTCTATCCATTATGCCATACTGCTTCTAGCCTACACTGCTTCATTTATGAAGTACCTGACCTTGCATTTCCTGCATCAAACATAGCTTTCTAACCCCTTTCTTCAATGGCCCCCCCTCCCCCACATTCTCCTTTTCTTTGGAAATATCCCCCATCCCACTTAGGTATCCTACAAAGGATTTCAACAGGTCTAGACTCCCTTTCCCAAGGAGTCATAAGCTCTCAGAAATCATTTAGCTCACCATCCACTTCAGGTGACAGCAGACTTTCCAAATAACACTGTAAGACCACTAACTAGTTGTCAAATGGAAACTAACTACTCCTTCGTCCTCTCCCCAAAATTTAATACGGTGCTCGTTCCACATTAAGTGCTCAATAAATACTGCTGACTGACTGATTTTTAAGCTCTTCTGGATCTTCCAGGCTAAGTAGCAAAGGTTCCTTAAGGAGGAAGGTTCATTCTTCGCTAGACCCCTGCACTTGCCCGGCCGAAGTCAGACATAAAATAAATGTCAAAGGCCCTTTAGAGCCGGGAGGTTTTCATTCAGCTCCAGTGATCAGCATCCAGTGTCTTCCATTTCCTTCTTTAGCAGCCTCTACAATAATAACTGTAACTGTAAGCTTGTTCTGGGCAGGGAACATGTCTGTTAATTCTGCAATATTGTACTCTCCCAAGTGCTTAGTACAGTACCCTGCACATGGCAAGTGCTTAATAAATACCACCGATTGATTGAAAAGATGGCTCCAAGTGGAAAAAAGAGAGAGAAAAATTCAGAGGACAGCTTGACATTGATCGTCACTTCATGAGTTAGCTCCCCTGAGATGGGAATCTGCAGGATTTGCCCTGGGCCTACAGCCATAAGAACAGACTTCTAAGGCCTAGCTCTGGAAGGAACTATATGGAACCTGAGGCTCCGCCTTGGAAGTGATGGGGTTAGTGCATCATCAGCATCAGGGAAGCAGCATGGCCTCCTGGAAAGAGCCTGGGCCTGGGATTCAGACAACCTGGCTTCTAATACTGTCTCCATCACCTGTGTCCTGTGTAACCTTGGGCAAGTCACTTTATTTCTCTGTACCTCAGTTACTTCATATCTAAAATGGGGATGAAATCCTCCTCCTTCCTACTTAGACTGTGAGCCCCATGTGGGACAGGGATTGGGTCCAAACTGATTACTTTGAATCTACCCCAGTGCTTAGTACAGTGCCTGGCATAGAGTAAGCATTTAACAAGTACCATTAAAAAAAAAAAAGACTTGGGTTCTCATTCCACCTCTGCCAATTGCCTGCTAGGTGACCTTAGGCAAGTCACTTTGCTTCTTTGTGCAAATTAGTTTCCTTGTCTGTAAAATGAGGATGAAAGATCTGTTCTCTTCCCCCACCAGACTGTGAGCCCCACATGGGACAGGGACTCTTGTCTTCCATGATGATCTTGCATTTACCCCAGTCCTTGCTACATTGCTGGGCACCAAGTATGAGCTTATCAAATAACATTGTTATTATGTCATGTTGTGACATAAATGGTTGGGGTTAGCTCAGCGGAGTGAACAGGAACCAATGGCACTTGCCGGGCCTTGGGATTTCAACCCCTCTTCCCCGTCCCCCGTTTTATTTTTAGATTCGGCAGTAACTCCTATTCGGCAGATATAAATCACTGGCAGGGCTGGACACTATCCATCACCCTGTGAGCTTGTATCCTTCTCTGCCAAGGATCTCAGCCCTGACTTAGAGGGTTAGAGGGGAACGAGCCTGTCTGTTCAACTCAGAAACCAGGTCGTGTATGGGGTGAGGAGGCGTGGGGGGTGGGGAGAGATGTACCCGGCAGTGTGGCCTCGATCAAAGGATCGACAGATGGGAAAGATTGGTCAGAGAGAGGAAGCAGGGGAATGGGGAGGAGCGAGAAAAGGAGTGCTCTGGTCTTTTAAACTTGATTTAGGCCCCATGGTACAGGGACCGTGTCAAACCTGATTGTCTTCCATCTTCCATTGTCTTCTGGGGCAAACTCCAGAAAGGGGAGGGTCATGGGCTCAGCTAACCAGAAACCCACTCCTCTGTGATGGAAAACAAAGGGAAGGCCTCTGCCATGTGGGACAGGGACTGTATCCAACCTGATTAACTTGTATCTACTCCAGTGCTTAGAACAGTACTTGGCACATAGTAAGCATTTAACAATTCCCTTAATGAATTAATTAATTGAATTTGATCATAAGTACCAAAGGAGCAGGGGTTGAGCCTATTCAGTTTGCTTGGAACAACATCCAGGCCATTAATCATTTGATGAAACCACTGGGCCTGGCCTGCTTTAACTAATTTTAGTAATAATAAGAGTGATCGTGGAATTTAAGTTCATACTACTTGCCAAGCACTGTGCTACATACTGGGGTAGATGCAAATCAATCAGGGTGGATGCATCCCTGTCCCTCATAGGGCTCACAGTCTAAGGGGAAACACCTATTGAATCCCCATTTTACAGATGAGGAAGCCGAGTCCCAGAGAAATGAAGCAACTTGCCCCAGGTCACATGGCAAGCTGATCTGGGATTAGAACCCAAGGCCCCTGACTCCCAGGCAAGTGCTCTTTCCCTGATGCCAGAAAACTAAATTGGCTTTTTTACCTTGCTTTTTTACCCCCCAAAGGGTCATGTCAAAGGAGAATTCCTGAGTAGGCATCTTTATGTAGACCCAAAAAGGGCCTCCACCACCTCATGATAGTGCAAAGACATTGCTGTGGAACTGGAGACTGAGAAGAAAGATGGGAAGATTTGATAGGGCTTATCCTTCTAACAGAAGTGGATTCAGGATCACTCGTTTCTCACTTAGCTCTCAAGTGAGAAACAGGATTTTACTACTCTATGTGTATATTAGATGTATTTTATTGGTGTTTAAGTGCTTACTATGTGCCAGGCACAGTACTAAGTTCTGGGGTAGATTCAAGGTTGGACACAGTCTATATCCCATGTGGCACCCACAATCTTAATCTCCATTTTACAGATGAAGTAACTGAGGCCCAGAGAAGTGAAGTGATTTGCCCAAGGTCACACAGCAGGCATGTGGTGGAGCCGGGATTAAAACACGGGTCTTCTGACTCCCAGACCTGTGCTCTTTCCACTAGGTCACGCTGTTTCAAACTAACTTCGCTTGACCTCCGGTAAGCATTTAGACAGGATTTAGATCTGGGATGGGAAACTTGGTTCTCCAGAAGAACTCCCCTCCCCATCACATACAAGCACATCCATTTCCTCATTGTGGGCAGGGAAGATGTCTACAAACTCTATTGAATTGGACTCTCCCAAGTGCTTAGTCCAGTGCTCTGCAGACAGTAAGCACTCGATAAATATCACTGATTGACTTCCACGGTGCAGGGCTACTGACATTGTACTACAATCTTATTTCTGAAAACACTCCACGTACAAATGGCCTGATATGGTTCAGCAAAGCCCGTGGGCTATTCCTTGACATGAGCCATTCAAGAGACAGTTTGGAAGAGCATCTAGACAAATGTTGGAATTAAAAGCAGCAGAAGGGGAAATCTTCCTATCCACCAGAGAAAATGGTGCCAGCTGAGTTTTTTTAACTTCCTTCCCTCCAAGGCATTTGCTAGGCTCTTTTCTCATCTGGGGTTCAATCCTCAAATTCAACTACTGGTCTCTGTCCCCAAATTGGTTGATCAGGCAAATATCCAATGAGAGAAAAAGAAGCAAAGACACCTGGGAGAAATATTTAGAGCATCTGAGCGCTCACCATTTAGTGACAGAGTAACATTCTGTAAAGATCTATCCTCTCAGTGGCTCAGGGAAGATTCCTCCTTTCCCATTTCCAGAGCAGAGCATTTCACACAAGTGGGCTCTAAAGCCGACCAATAGTTTTCCCGGTCTTTATTAAGATGCTCTGAGCCATAGCAGGCAAAGACACAAAGAACCATCCAAAGCTGTGACGTGCCCTGATAAATATGGCCTCCACAACCTTCCGTCCAACTTGGAGTCAGAGCCGCTATTTGAACGGAGGCTGTTATTGTTCATTAGCACAAAGAGTTTGTAATAAATATAATGAAAGCCCGCTTGGTTTACTCTATCTCTGTCATCTAAAGCAGTTTCATGAATAACTACAAGGATTTGTCTTTGAATGAGTTATTTCCTTCCTGTCTAATAAATAACATGTAATTAGGGTAATATATTGTTTCCTGGTTATGTTAGCCATGTAGTGAAAGAAAACAAATGAACAATTTCAGATATAAAAGAAGGGTAGATAATTTTTATATTTTCTCTGAAAGTATTTAGACTCCTTGCGCATAACTTAAACTGCTGGGAGGTCGAAGAACAAAGCAGGCAGAGCATTGCTGGCGTTTCTTTATTACTTGGGGCTTGAATTACTACCCTGATACTATAAAACTATGGCAGTCATTCTGCATCTCAGATTAGATTCTCTGTGAACAAGGCATTCACCAGTGAACTGTCAGGGCTGGAGACAGACTGAACAGAACTGATAGAGGGAGGATTAGATGAGGACCAGTGTGTGCCTCTGAATGTCAAGTTAGCTACATCTCTCCATGGGTCGAGCAGGGGGTTTAACTCTTCACCTACAGGACCTGCCCTGCCTGGCCACCATTGTTAGGTGGGCTCCTTTTAGCCCAGAGATCATGGGGGTCTCCAGGGTCAGCACTGATACTCAGTGAGGAGATGGACATAAATCACACTTGGACTCAAAAGGCGAGGGATATGGGACAGGGTTCTTCAGAGAAGGGAAGGAGTATACCCCTGCCTGGCGGTTATCCAGAAGTACGATGGAATCGTGGGGATTCCCATCTTCCAGATTTAGGATACTTTCTTTCATTAATTTATTCCTTCATCACATTTATTGAGCACCTACTGAGTACAGTAAGGAAGCAGCATGGCTTAGTGGAAAGACCATGAGTTTGGGAGCCAGGCTCTGCCTCTTAAACTCATTCATTCATTCTTTCAATTGTATTTGAGCACTTACTGCATGTAAAGCACTATACTAAGTGCTTGGGAGAGTACAATATAACAGGCACATTCCTGCCTACAACGAGCTCATAGTCTAGAAGGAGCTCACAGTCTATAAGGGAACCTGCTGTGTGACCTTGGGAAAGTCACTTAACTTCTCTGTCTCTCAGTCCCCTCATCTGTATGGGGATTCAATACCTATTTTCCCTCCTACTTAGACTGTGAGCCCTGTATGGGACCTGATTATCTTGTATCTACCCCAGAACTTACTACAGTACGTGGCATATAGTAAGTGCTTAACAAATACCGCAATTATTATTAGAGAGCCCTGTACTAAGCTCTGGGGAGCATACAGTAAGAGTAACAGACCCAATCCCTGCTATGAAAAGTACATGGAATCAGATAGGATTGCCCAGTTCTTTGGCTTTCTGGTAGGAGTAGAGAAGCAGCCTGGCCTAGTGGCTAGAGCACAGGCCTGGGAGTCAGAAGGACCTGTGTTCTAATCCCAGCTCTGCGACTTGTCTACTGTTTCACCTTGGGCAAATCACTTAACTTGTCTCTGCTTGAGCTGCCTCATCTGTAGAATAGGGATGAAAACTGTGAGCCCCATGTGGGATATGGACTGTATCCAACTTGATTTGCTTGTATCTACTCCAGCATTTAGTACAGTGCCTGGAACATAATAAGCACCTAACACATACCATTAAAAACCCCCCAACCAAACAAAAAGGGACTAAATTACTACCTTCCAATGGAAACGCTCTTTGGGAATTCTTATTCAGCGTTCTTCTCCCTTGACCACCCTCCCACCCCCACCTGCCCAGCAAAATGAAAAGTTTCAGTGGAGAGAGGCTATCCGCTCCAAAGCCCTTAGTAGAGTGTGCTGCACACATTAAGCACTAAATAATTAGTATGACTGATCAAGTACGGTGTAGGTGCTTGTAGCTGTATTTACCTGATAAACCCCCAAATGATTCAGGTACTGGGAAATCTGGCTCAGCACACTTATTTCTTCCAGGCACTTACAGTTTTCTAAACTTCGAATGTGGTTGACTAGAACACTGCCCTAGTCTGAAGTTGTGCTCTCCTGTGATCCTTTTCTTGTAATACTGTGCTTAAAGAGTTATAGGTTAGAGATACCCTTGAGTTGTATAGAAAGGGATGTTACAGGAACATGTTTAAAAGCAAGTAAATTGGGATACATAAAATGCATGCTAGAACACATCTTTTAATAATGCATGCTGGAAAAGTAATTTCTATTAATTACTGCATGCATTATTCATACAATTTTTAGAACTCTTACCTCAATTTAGGTATCAGGAAATTAAACTGCAGCAAATCCTACTGTAAAAGTTGAGGGTGGGCAAAGTTGCTTACAGTGAGACAGAGGGAAAAAGCAAAGTTTTCCAAGGATGTAGCCAGTTGGACAATAATAATTATGGTACTTGTTAAGCACAAGCACTGTTCTAAGCACTGGAGTAGATACAGGTTAATCAGGTTGAACACAGTCTCTGTCCCAATGGGGTTCACACTCTTAATCCCCATTTTACAGATGAGGTAACTGGGTCACAGAGAAGTGAAGTGAGTTACCCAAGGTCACACAGAAGACATGCAGAGGAGCCGGGATTAGAACCTAGGTCCTTCTGACTCCCAACCCTGTGGTCTATCCATTATACCACACTGCTGCTAGATGTAACACATACTCCAGTCCCACTTTCATCAAATGTATTCTGGGTGTCATGTTGCTCCCTCTAGATGCTAAGTTGGTTGTGGGCAGGGAAAGTGTCTACCAAGTCTGCTGTATTATACTCTTCCAAATGCTTAGTACAGTGCTCTGAACACAGTAAGCGTTCAGTAAACACCAGTGATTGATCAATCGTTGGTGAAAAAAATCTTTGAATGTGTCCAGTCAGCAGCTTCACTCAGTCCTTTCCGAAGCTGTTTGCACCAAAGATTGTGTTTATCAGTCCTGAAAGCAGAGATGTGTACAGCGCATGACTCCTCAGAAAGTGAATTATGTGACAACTCTCCCAAGTGCTTAGTACAGTGATCTGAACCCCATTAAGTGCTCAGTAAATATGATCACTTTATTGATTGTGCAATGAAACCTCTCACTGGGCTTCCCTTCAGGCCGAGGCCGTGCAAATGTGTCATCTGATCGCAGCTGATGTTTCTGCCTCTTCCTTTTCCCTTGTGTGATGTCAAACCAAGCCCTAGAAATACAGCTCACAGACAGCTTAGTGTAGGGGCAAAAAAATTGTATTGGTGGGCAGGGGGTGGGGGCTGCAGAGCTATTGGGGTGGAGGGTAGGGAGAGAAAAGGAAGATGAGTAGAGAATGAAAAGAGAACAGCAGACAACTAGAGTGGCCTACTGAAAAGTGACTGGACCTTGGGCAAGTCACTTAGGTCCTCTGCATCTCAGTTCCCTCATCTGTAAAATGGGGATATGATACCTGTTCTCCCTCCCCCTTCCCACCTGTGTATTCCCTCCCATGGCTTAGCACGGTGCTGGACACATGGTAGGAACTTAAAAATACTATTATTACTACTACTTAGATTGTGAGCCCCTTGCCTGCTGTGTGGTCAAGGCACTTAACTTCTCTGTGTTTCAGTGACCTCATCTGTAAAATGAGGATGAAGACTCTGATCGTCCTGTGGGGCAGGGACTGATTTGGTCAAACCTAATACCCTGCATCTACCCCAGCCCTTAATACAGTGCCTGGCATGTAGTAAGCACTTAACAAATACCATAAGGCAAGCAGTGTTAGGCAGGAACTCTGTCTCATCTGATTATATTGTATCTTCCCCATCCTTGGTATGCGGTATGTAATAACAATAAGTGTGGTATTTTCTAAGCACTGGGGTAGATACAAGATAGTCGGGTTGCACACAGTCCCTGGCTCACAGTCTTAATCCCCATTATACAGAAGGGAAAATGAGGCCCAGAGGAGTTAAGTAACTTACCCAAGGTCACCCAGCAGTCAAGTGGCAGAGCTGGGGTTAGAACGGCTCTTCTCTACGCTGCTTCTCTACGAATACCATCAAAATCATCAGTAAGAACCGTTCTTATTACGTGAATAACTAAGATGATGGCTGTAGGTACCATTTTGGTTCTCTACTAACAGGTACCATTGGGAGCACTGATTTAGGTTACATTTGTTTGCTTTTGTGGGACGATACTTGTGGTGAAATGAAGGGATGTCATTTTCACTGTATGCTTTACTTGAAAATCTACCATGTACCACTACCCAAAATAGCTTGGACTAGGATGATAATTCCATTCAAAGAGACAAACCCCGCTGAAATATGTTCTTTATGAACCGATAGGAACCATCCACTAATAATTATTAATAATGTCATTAATAATAATGCCAGGTAATTAAGGTTGTGCATTTATTTGCACTCTGGGTCCCCTGAAGAGGCTTCATGTGAGGAGCTTCTTTGAAAGTTAGAGAGCATATTCAATCAATCCATCAATAATCTGTATTGAATAAGTACTGAGTGCAAAGTATACTACTAACAGCTTGAGTGGAGGACATTAGAGTTAGTAGGCATGATCCCTGCCCTCAGGGAGCTTGCAATCTAGGGGGGCAGACAATAAGGGAGAGAATCGTTCAGTAGAGTTGGTAGACAAAATCCTCGCCCTTAAGAAGTTTAGAGTCTAGAGGAAGCCACCTTCCTTGCCTAAACCTCAACTCCCAGTGGGCCAAACACTGTACTAAGCACCGGGTAGATACAAGATAATCAAGTCGGACACAGTCCCCGTCCCGCATGGGGCTCAGGGTCTAAATAGGAGAGAGAACAGGAATTTTATCCCTATTTCTCATCTGAGGAAACTGAGGCAGAGAATTGAAATGACTTGTGCAAGGTGACACATCAGACAGGTGGCAGAACCGGGTTGGGAAACCAGGTCTTCTGACTCCCAGGACTGTGCCTTTTTCATGAGGCCAAGCTGCTTTTCCAGCTCACTGCGCTCAGACGAGAGAGAGCGGGTGGCACGGTGGCACTTCACAAACCACTAATGCTATAATTAATGCGTTCATGCAGGTTCTCAGTCCTGACATCATTTTCATAGATTATCCTTCTCTGATTTCACCTTTTCTTTTGGTAGGCTTGCATGAGTAATTTCACTTCTCTGTGTTTCACTTTCCTCACCCAAGAAAAGGGGATAAAATACTACCCTCCTATTTAGAATCTGAGCCTCAGGTGGAAAGTACCAGTTCTCCCTCCTGTTTAGACTCTGAGTCCTGGGTGGGACAGGGACTCTGTCCACCCTGATTATCTTTGTAATCTCTACTCCTCTCCTTGAGCTGTAACTTTCCCGGTCAGGACTGCAAAGCCACTGGGAGGAATCTGGAAGAGACTTCCAGGTGTGGAAATGCCTTGTGGCTTGGATTTCCCAAGCAGTTCATACTGCTACTATTACTTCTATGACTATTAGCACCCTTGCATTTGACCTCATCTTTTCCAGATGTATCTACCCTCTCGTGGACTTTTCTGAACCAGCTGAAATTTCTGGATGGCATAACGTACAATAAGAGCAAAAACGAGAGTTTGGGTAAACCCAGAGGGTAAGCCAAGTTAGAAGCAAGAACACCTCCCCCGCCACCCACCCGCCTGCAACCTGCAACCTGGATTTATCAACTCCTTTTTTTTCAGAGGAAGAATGCCCCCTCAATATGACCTTTAAATTGCTTTTTGTCACCCCTTAGTGACATTTCGTCTTTCTCGATTGTGCCTTAACACCAAGAGTTGCTATCCCTTTATGCTAATCTAAGCCCCTAAAGAAATATTCACCAACTAATGTGAGTGAATCAAATCACCAATGTTACATTCTATTAAATTTGGCATATCTAATTTGTCTTGGTTGGGGGTGGGAGACATCTAGAACCGCCTGGCCTGAAATCCCCTGCATGCATGAAATTGCTGAGCAAATGAAATTCCACCGTGAACCGGGATTTCCAACTCAGCTTCCTTCTTACCCAAACCCACTAGATGCAACACTGTATAGTCGTTTCCTCCATTCCCATGATGGTCAAGAAACAAAGCTGCATCCTCTTTCACGACGTCATTTTATTCTGCTCCGTATGGGAGGCAGCCTGACTTTCCAAGCCCGGGTCTAGCACACAGCACTCCTATGCAAAGCCAGTACTAAGGACCTTACTTTAAAAAATCGGGATTTTGAGGTGAATTTGGTACTGTTGCTGGCCTTTGGAACCCTGTGCAATGTACCGTGGGACAAGGCAAAGTCCAAAAAATCACACTTCACAAATCGTCAGCTCGCCTAACTCTTTCATGTCATGCCAAAGCCAGTAATTTGGCATAGTTTTTATTTTGAATTATATACTTGTGAAAATAAGCATAAAATCCAAACTCAGGCTGAACTACGGTGCAGAGAACCATTTTCTACATTAGTCTGTATCCTCTTTCTCCAAATCTCTATTTCTCATTCTATTTCTCTTATTTTCTCTGACACTGTCTCTCTCTCTTTCTCCCTCTCTCTCTCTCACACACACACACAGCTACACTAGAAAGTGAACATAGTTCACTGGGAATTTACTGTTATTGCCGGTGGAATCATCACTGTCCTTGGATACACGGTGAGGTATACCTTTGCTAAACGGTAATCCTCTGGGGAACCCTGTCATTTATCTAACCAATTTTCCCTTAGGGAATCAGCGGGGGCAAAATGGAAAGGACAGTGTTAAAAGTTCTGGCTGACTCCCCTTTATCCCAATTCACTATGGGTTGGGGCTAGTTTTGTCACGATCCATGACAATTAATCTGGGAATTGTATCCTCTAATTAACTGGGAGAACATACACATAATGGGGCAGTCACTTAGTGCACGGAGACGGATAAATGTTTTCTCTTTGCTCGGGTGGGAAAGACGATTGTGGAGTCAGGGTATGATGCAGTCTCCATTCCACCAGAGGTGGTGGTGGAGGCGGGGATGGGGGGGGGGGTCGGGGGAGGCGGGAGGGGAAGGTCCATTTATCAAGCTGACTGAGCTGTCATAGCAGTGGAAGGACCCTGGAGAGCCCTGACCATGAGATTGAAGGTTGCTACAAATTTACTGCAACACAAATGCATTGAACGGGAGAGAGATAGCTTCTAATCCCTTCAATTTTCTTACATTACCCTGAAGGCCAGGGAATGAAATGAAACAGTAGCTGGGGACATCTTTAGAGGGTTCTGGATGCATGACAGAAAAAAGTATTAAAATAGCTCAATAGTTTTATTTTAGATGTGTGTTAATCTTGCCCCTGCATAAGGAACAAGGTCACAAAAAACCACCTTCTAGTTCTACATTTCCCCAGAGAAAAGAAAAGGCAGTGCCTTCTGTGTGTGTGGTCAAAGAGAGGCTCCATTGGACACAAATATGTATCTCCATATCTCCACGATGCTCATTAATGACTTTCACTGTGTCTATTTGGTCCTTGACCTAAACTGCAGATTACAAAGACAAAGAAGCCAGAAAGAAGCCACTAGCTAAATCAGGCTCAGTGTCCTATTTTCCAAAGCAACTTAATGCAGCAGTGTAAAATATGTGAGGAAAAGAGAATGGATTGTTAATGAGAACCATTCAATATAGTGTATCCTATTAAAGCCAGTGCATTACGAATAGTCTGATACTGTCAGAATTAATGATCTTACAGCAGACAACCTTAGACCTTCCTTGTAAGAATGATGCATGATGACTCTATTTGGAAATATTTTCATTCAAATGCAAGCTTCTTGTGGGCACAGAACACGTCTTAGGCTTCCTGTGGTAGTTTCTCCAGCACTTAATACAGTGCTTTGAACATAATAATAATAATAATAGTATTTGTTACTATGTTCCAAGCACTGTTCTAAGCACTGGGGTAGATTAAAGTTAATCAGATTGGACACAGTTCCTGTCCCACATGGGGCTCACACCCTTCATCTCCATTTTACGGATGAGGTAACTGAGGCCCAGAGAAGTTAAGCGACTTGTCCAAGGTCACGTAGCAGACATGTGGCAGAGGCGGGAATAGAACCCATGAGAAGCAGTATGGCATAGTGCAAAGAGCACATGCCTAGGAGTCAGAGGCCCTGGGTTCTAATTTTGGCTCCACCACTTGTCTGTTGTCTGACCGACAATCACTCTCCCCATCTTTAAAACCTTATTAAAATCACATCTCCTCCCAGAGGCCTTCCCTGACAGAGCCCTCATTTTATCTTCTCCCACTCCCTTCTGTGTCACCCTTGCACTTGGATTTGTGCCCTTTATTCCTCCCTCCCTCAGCCCCACAGCTCTTATGTCCATATCTGTAATTTCTCAATTGATATTAACATTTGTCTCCCCCTCTAGACTGTGAGCTCCTTATGAGCAAGGAATGTGTCTCCCAACTCTGTAATATTGTACTCTCCCAAGTGATCTTTACACAGAGAGTGCTCAATAAATTCATTTGATTGATTGACCATAACTACTATGACTACAGTGATCTAGCCCAAATCTGACTCATCCATTTAAGTGTAGACTCCTTGTGGGTAGGGAACATGCAACCTCTTAGTTTTGTAGTTCCCAAGCACTTAGTATAATAATAATAATAATGATATTTGTTAAGTGGTTCCTATGTGCCAAGCACTGTTCTAAGCTCTGGGGTAGATACAAGGCAATCAGGTTGAACACAGTCCCTATCCCACCTGGAGCTCACGGTCTCAATCCCCATTTTACAGATGAAGTAACTGAGGCCCAGAGAAGTTAAGTGATTTGCCCAAGGTCACACAGCAGACAAGGGGTGGAGCTGGAATTGGAACCTACGACCTCTGACTCCCAAGCCCATGCTCTTGCCACTAGGCCATGCTGCTTCTCTACCTATAGGTCTATAGACCCAAGAATGCAAGCTCGTTGTGAGTGGGAACGTGTCAACCAACTCTGTTGTATTGTACTCTCCCAAGTGCTTGGTACAGTGTTCTGCACACAGCAAGCGCTCAGTAAAAACCACTGACTGATTGCACCAAAAGGATGCTCAATAAATGCTAATACGATGACTGTTATACTGTACTCTCTCAAGCGCTTAGTTCAGTGTTCTGCACATGGTAAGTGCTCAATAAATATGTTTGACTAAGAGAAGGGCAAGGAATTATGCAGTTCATCATGCTTGGCCTTTTGCAATTTACTGAAAGCCAAGCAGACTTTCTGGCACTAATCAATCAGTCAGTAGTATTTATTGAGTGCATACTGGATTCAGAACACTGTACTAAGACTTGGGAGAGTTCAATAGAGTAAGAAAACATAGTCCCTGATAATAATAATAATAATAATTATGGCATTTGTTAAGTGCTTACTATGTGCCATTCACTGTACTAAGCACTGGACTAAGTCCCTACCCACAAGGACCTTACAGTCTACTGTGTGCAGAGCATCTGGGACAGTACAATGACAATAGCGTTAGGAGAAATGATTCCTGCCTTCAAGGAGCTTATAGGCTACTCTGCACAGCAGTGAACTACGCACTTGGGAGAGTACGGTCGCGTCAGAAGACACAATCTCTGCCCTTAAATTGCCGCATTCCATTTTATTGCTAGAAATTCACAAACTCCAGTTTGGATGCAGAGGGAAGGATGGATTCTCATCCCAACAGTGTAGACAACATTACCATCATCTCTGTCTCACGAGCGAGACTCTAGAGAAAGAGAAAGTATGGGGTTGGAGACATAGAATCATCCGCATAGAAATCCTAGTTGAATCTTGGCATCATCCTCGACTTGTCTCTCTCATTCAACCCACATATTCGATCTGTCATCAAGTCCTCTCGATTTCACCTTCACAGCATCCCAAGAATCCACCCCTTCCTCTCCTCCAAACTGTTACCACACTTATCATTCCTCCTCATTGACCTCCCTACCTCCTGTCTTTCCCCGTTCCGGTCCAGCAATTTATTTTGCTGCCTTTGATCATTTTTCTAAAAACAAGTTCTATGCATGTCTTCTCCCTCCTCAAAAGTCTTCAGTGGTTGCCGACCCACCTCTGAATCAGACAGAAATACCTTATAATCAGCTTTAAAGCACTCAATCGGCTTATCCCCCACCCCACCCCACCTTACCTTGTTTATTTTCTACTACAATCCAGCCCACACACTTCACTCCTCTAATGCCAACCTACTCAGTGTACCTTGATCTATCTCACAACCTACCCCTTGCCCACATCCTGCCTCTATCCTGGAACTCCCCTCTTCTCCCTATTTCATATAGGACAGACCACTACTCTCCCTACCTTCAAAGCCTTACTCAAATCACGTCTCCCATCCACTTTTTCTTCTATGTTGCTTAGGCACTTGGATCTTAAGCACTTGATATTCACCCCACTGTCCAGCCCCATGGTGGTTTGTACATATCCCCAAACTCTCCCATTCCCCCATCAGTAATTTATTTTAATGTTTGTCTCCCCACTCCTCCTAGTCTGAGCTCCTTGTGGGCAAAGAATGTGTCCACCAACTCTGTTGTTCTTTCCCAAGTGCTTAGTACATGTTTGGCTTACAGTAAGCACTCAATACCACTGATTGATTGATTAGTATCGACAGGGTTTGGTGACAAACTGAATGTGCAGCTGTAATGAAAGAGCTGAGTCAAGGTTGATGTCAATTTTATGGACTTGGTGAGCCAGGGAGGATGGTGGTGTTGCCCATAGTGATAGAAAAGTTGGGAGGAGGAGGAGGAGGAGAGGATTTGGGTGGGAAGATGAAGAGTTCTGTTTTGAACATGTTAAGTTTGAGGTGTAGGTGGGACATTTCATTCAATAGCATTTATTGAGTGCTTATGTGCAGAGCACTGTACTAAGTGCTTGGAATGTACAAATTGGCAACAGATAGAGACAGTCCCTGCCCTTTGACGGGCTTACAGTCTAATCGGGGGAGACAGGCAGACAAGAACAATGGCAATAAATAGAGTCAAGGGGAAGAACATCTCAAAAAAACAATGGCAAATAAATAGAATCAGGGTGATGTACATCTCATTAAACCAAATAAATAGGGTGATGAAGATATATACAGTTGAGTGGACGAGTACAGTGCTTAGGGGGTGGGATGGGAGAGGGGGAGGAGGAGAGGGAAAGGGGGGAGCAGAGGGTTTAGCTGCAGAGAGGTGAAGGGGGGGTAGAGGGAGCAGAGGGAAAAAGGGGGGAGCTCAGTCTGGGAAGGCCTCTTGGAGGAGGTGAGCTTTAAGTAGGGATTTGAAGAGGGGAAGAGAATTAGGTTGTCAGAGGTGAGGAGGGAGGGCAATCCAGGACCGCGGGAGGACGTGGCCCAGGGGTCGACGGCGGGCTAGGCGAGACCGAGGGATGGTGAGGAGGTGGGCGGCAGAGGAGCGGAGCGTGCGGGGTGGGCAGTAGAAAGGGAGAAGGGAAGAGAGGTAGAAGGGGCAAGGTGATGGAGAGCCTTGAAGCCTAGAGTGAGGAGTTTTTGTTTTGAGCAGAGGTTGATAGGCAACCACTGGAGGTTTTTAAGAAGGGGAGTGATATGTCCAGAACGTTTCTGCAGGAAGATAAGCCGGGCAGCGGAGTGAAGAATAGACTGGAGCGGGGCGAGAGAGGAGGAAGGGAGATCAGAGAGAAGGCTGACACAGTAGTCTAGCCGGGATATTACGAGAGCCAGTAGCAGTAAGATAGCCGTTTGGTTGGAGAGGAAAGGGCGGATCTTGGCGATATTATAAAGGTGAGACCGGCAGGTCTTGGTGACGGATCGGATGTGTGGGGTGAATGAGAGAGACGAGTCAAAGATGACACCGAGGTTGCAGGCCTGAGAGACGGGAAGGATGGTCATACCATCCACGGTGATAGGGAAGTCTGGGAGAGGACCGGGCTTGGGAGGGAAGATGAGAAGCTCAGTCTTGCTCATGTTGAGTTAGGTGGCAGGCAGACATCCAGTTGGAGACATCCTGGAGGCAGAAGGAGATGCGAGCCTGAAGGGAGGGGGAGAGGACGGGGCAGAGATGTAGATCTGTGTGTCATCTGCGTAGAGATGGTAGTCAAAGCTGTGAGAGCGAATGAGTTCACCAAGGGAGTGAGTGTAAATGGAGAACAGAAGAGGGCCAAGAACTGACCCTTGAGGAACTCCAACAGTTAAAGGATGGGAGGGAGAGGAGGCGCCTGCGAAGGAGACCGAGAAGGACCGGCCAGAGAGATAAGAGGAGAACCAGGAGAGGACGGAGTCCGTGAAGCCAAGGTGAGATAAGGTGTGGAGAAGAAGGGGACATCCAAAAAGAGATGTCTTGAAGGCAGGAGGAGATGCGAGACTCTAGAGGAAGAGAAAGTATGGGGTTGGAGACATAGAATCATCCGCATAGAAATCCTAGTTGAAGTCATGGAAGTGAATGACTTATCCAACGTGGTGCTTTCTGGAAGGGAAGGAGGATGGCTTTGCATCGGATCATCAAGTTGCAGTAGAGGAAACGGCTGGGAATAGAACCCTCGCCAAATTCCCAAGAGACCCTGGTGGAAACACAACAGAGACCCCATTGGATTTCTTTGTGGCGAGGTTAAACCTTTATGTCGGAATTATGATTGCTATCGATGTAAAAGATATTGATGCAAAAGTACCAGAGGTTCACAAACCTGATGTTTTGCTTATGCAAACTTCCCCATCACCCCCAGCTGTTGATGTATTGACTGCCTTCCTGTTTGTCTTAAAATCCAATTCAGAATTGCCCTCGGGTTTTTGACCTCTCCAAGAATTCACTCCTTTTTTCTCTGCCCGTCGACACACTTCTCATATGCAGTCGAGTCCCCGTTTTGTTCATCAGCTGGCTCCTATCGTCTGCACCAGTGCCAAACCGTGACTGCCTCCCCTCTTTAAATATTGGCTGAGTGAAAGGAATCGGCAAACAGTCATAGGTTGCAAGATTTGATTAGGTTTAAATGTGGCTCAGATGGTCCTATTGATTACCTAAACTTCTTTGATCTAGAAATAGCCTTGAAATTTTTGAAGAACAGGGTTTCTCATGAGACTTTAGGGATTTCCTGGCTCTGGGCTTGTGTGTTCAAGAGGCAAAGGGAAGACTAATGAAATACTTTCATATGTAGCTGACCTTATGGAGGCAGTGTTGTCTAGCACAAAGGACATGGGCCTGCCGGTCAAGAGACTTGGGTTCTAAAGCAGCTCTTCCAGGGGCTTGCTGTATGATCTTGGGCAAGACAATGAACCTCTCAATAAAGGCCATTGATTGATCCGTGCCTGTTTCCTTACCTGTAAAATGGGGATATTAGTCCATCAATCTGGCCATCAAATGTACTAAGCACTTGGAGGAGACAATCCAACAGAATTGGTGGACCCAATCCCTGCCCATGAGAAAATAATAGTCTAGCAGGACTCCAACCTCTTGCTACCCCCCAGGGATAAACTTTGAAGACAAAACGAGAATACTGATGTGAGAGATCTTGAGAAAAATAAGTGTTCTACAGATACAAGTTATCATTGTTAGGGAAATGTTTGCAGTGTCGCTGATGAAACCGACTTGGGAAGAATATCCCTTGCTTCTCTGATACGTTAGCTGCCCCCCTCAATCAATCAATTACTGGTATTTATTGAGTGCTTACTGCATGCGGAGTACTGTACTAAGCATTTGGGAGAGTACAGTGTAACAGAGCTGGTAGACACGTTCCCTGCCCACAAGGAAGCAGCATGGGCTAGTGGAAAGAGCAGGGGCCACATATCTGCTGTGTGACTTTAGGCAAGTTACTTCACTTCTCTGTGCCTCAGTTGCCTCATCTGTAAAATGGGGATTAAGAGTGTGAGTCCCAGGCGGGACAGGGACTGTGTCTAACCCTATTTGCTTGTAACCACCCCAGTGGTTAGAATAGTGCTAGGCACATAGTAAGTGCTTAACAAATACCAGAATTAAGGAGCTTGAAGCAGAGGCGAACATTAATACAAATGAATAAATTCCAGATATGTCCTTAAGTACTGTGGGGCTGAGGGTGGGGCAAATAAAGAGTGCACCATTTTCATTTTTTCCCCTCTGCATCACCATCTTCTCAAAATGCCCGTTTGAAGGCCACCACCCTGTTTGTCACTGTGGAATATCCAGCTGCCCCTCAACTGCGCCCTGCTACTACACCTACTGCAGTGTTCGAGCCACAGCTTTGAAGTGTCTGTAGGATTTATCCTTTGGCTCCCTCCCTGTTGGTTTTGGGAATGTTCAGGTTGTCGCCACTTGGCTGTTAGGGCCGCACATTCTCATCTAGTCTGAGAGCCAAGTGGTGACAACCTGAACATTCCAGAATCTCACTTTCTGTAACCCTGCGTTGCCGTTCATTGTTAAGCAAGGCCCAAAGGCAGTAATGAAGCAACTGGTCTGGAAAGGAGATGGACTGTCTGTGGTCAATTCAAGTCTCCCAGTCTTGACTGTAAGATCCTTGTGGGCAGGGATCATGTTTACCAATTCTATTGAATTGGACTCTCTCAAGTGCTTAACCGAGTGCTCTGCACATTGTAAGTGCACAATACCTGCCATTGATTGATTGATTAATGGACGTACACTCACAAACCTCTTGTACAAGGTTAGTTCAAGCCCTTGGCCAAAGTTTGGTCTGTTCATTTTATCCAACATCGTTTCCGTCCCTACCCAGAAAATTCTTTTTTCTTTAGCTTTGTGGTATTCTGTATGAAGGACATTTTATTTAAAAAGGTATTATCCTCTGAGGATTTTTGTCCATCGGGTATTCAACCGGGATTAAACAACCCCGAACCCTCATATTAATTTCTTTTCTTACATTCCAATATGTCCCACACCATTTAAGAGACGGTTTTAAATGATGCTATGCTGTGTCTGGTGGTTTTAGTTCGGCTGTTCCAGTTTGATGGCAGCACACTAAATTAACTCCGAATGGAGATAGTAAAATTAATTCTCGCTGTACCTCTGAGCCGTCCCCGACTTTGGTCATGTACTTACTTTGGGGAAGAAAAAAAGGTCCTGTGGTACGCAAAGTCCCAGTGTTTCCCCTTATTTTACTGCAAATTGTAAAGCTCAGCAGTGCAGAATCAAGAAACCACAGCTTTTGAATACTTTTCTTAGATGGACTAGTTTCTTTCCAGGATGGCCTAGTGGATAGAGCATGGGACTGAGGATGGGGGAAAACCACCAATCCTGCAAGGACAAAGCAACAGTGAAAAAGCAGCAACCTTGGGCTTGTCTTATCACCCACTCACTCCAGCACCGATAAAAATATCACCATCGGTACCATCAAAGAACAGCAACATATACATATATATATGCACATATATAGTGGGGAAGGGGAGCCTACGCTCAGGTGTTTATGTGAGGGTTAACCACTGGACTAAGAAACTGATGAAAAGGCCAAAACATATCCACAAATTTTACCTTTCCCATTCTCACCTATGGGAGGAACGATATCAACAGCATAAGGATCCAAGATTAGTCTCTGAGTCACTGAATGAGTCACAAGCTGGGCAGCTTCCAATCAGTGCTAATTATTGGACGAACAATTACTTTGTTTAGAGTGCTGAACTAAGTGCTTGGGTGAGTCAAAAAGAGTTAATAGGCATGATCTTTGCCCTCAGAGAGCTTACACTCTAACAGGGAAGACAGACACTGAAATAAACTACAGAAAGAGAAGCAACTGGGTTTAAAACGATGTGCATAAATGTAATGTGGAGGTGAGAGTGACCAGGTGTTTAGGTGATACAGAAGTGTTGAACTGGCAGAAAGGTGGGAAATAGGGTGGGGAGTTGTTTGATTACTCAGGGAAGGCTTCCTGGAGGAGATCTGATTTTAGTAGGGCTTTGAAGAGGAGAGTAGTGGTCTGTCAGGTGGGAAGAACAGGGATTTCCAGACAGGAGGGGAGACATGAGCAAGGTATCAAGGGAGCAAGAGACAGCTTCTACTCCATCCTAATCCTCCTCGACCTCTCAGCTACCTTTGACCCTGGTGACCACCCCCTTCCCCTGGAAACGTTATCCGACCTTGCCTTCACTGACTCTGTCCTCTCCTGGTTATTCTCTTATCTCTCTGGCCATTCATTCTCAGTCTCCTTTGCAGGCTCCTCCTCTGCCTCCCAACCCCTAAATGTGGGGGTCTTTCAAGATTCAATTCTTGGTCCCCTTCTATTCTCCATCTACACTCATTCCCTTGGAAAACTCATTCGCTCCCACGGCTTCAGCTACCATCTCTAGCAGATGATACCCAAATCTAGATCTCCCCTATTTCTCTCCCTCTCTCCAGGCTTGCATCTCCTCCTGCCTTAAAGGCATCTCTACTTGGATGTCCTCCCATCACCTCAAACTTAACATGTTCAAAACAGAGCTCCTTTTCTTCCCACCCAAACCCTGTCCTCTCCCGGACTTTCCCATCACTGAAGATCACACCACCATCCTTCCCATCTCACAAGCCCGTAACACTGGCGTTATCCAACCCACATATACACTGTCAGTACCACCTTCACAACATCGCTAAAATCCACCCTCTCCTCTCCATCCAAACTGCTACAACGTTAATATAGTCACTCATCCTATCCTGCCTAGATTATTGTGTCAGCCTCCTTGCTGAGCTCCCAACCTCCTGCCTCTCCCCACTTCAGTACTTCACTTTGCTGCCTGAATCATTTTTCTACAGAAACATTCAGAACGTCACCCCCCCTCCTCAAAAATCTCCAGTGGTTGCCTATTCACCTGTGGATCAAACAAAAACTCCTCACCATTGCTTTAAAGCATTCCATCAACTTGCTCCCTCCTACCTCACCTCGCTTCTCTCCTTCTACAACCCACCCAAACACTAAGCTCCTGTAGTTTTAACCTTCTCACTGTGCCTCGATCTCACCTGTCTCGCCGTCAACCCCTGGTCCGCATTCTACCTCTGGCCTGGAATGCCCTCCTTCCTCAAATTGCCAGAAAATTACTCTCCCCCCCGACTTCAAAGCCTTATTAAAGGCAAGAGGCCTTCCCAGATTAAGCCCCACTTTTTCTCATCTCCCATTCCCTTTTACATTACCCTGACTTGCTTCCTTTACTATTCCCCCCTCTCCCCGCCCCACAACACTTATGCATATATCTGTAATTTTATTTATTTATATTGATGTCTGTTTATTTGTATTGATGTCTGTCATCCCATCCCCCCCACCCCAGACTGTGAGCTCGTTGTAGGCAGGGATTGTCACTCTTTATTGCTGTATTGTACTTTCCCAAGCACTTAGTACAGTGCTCTACACACAATAAGCACTTAATAAATATGATTTAATGAATGAATGAATGAATGAATGAATGAATCAGAGTGAAGTCCAATGAATGTGTTGATATGAAGGCAGTGAAGTGTGTGGGCTGGGTTGTAGTGGGAGATGAGAAGCAGCATGGCTTAGTGGAAAGAGCACGGGCTTGGAAGTCAGACGTCGTGGGGTCTAATCCCTGCTCCACTACTTGTCTGCTTTGTGACCTTGGGCAAGCCACCTAACTTCTCTGTGCCTCAGTTATCTCATCTGTAAAATGGGGATTAAGACTGTGAGCCCTTCATGAGGCAACCTGATTACCTTGTATCTACCCCAATGCTTAGAATAGTGCTTGGCACATAGTAAGTGCTTAACAAATACCATCATCACCAGCAGCAAGGTCAGGTAGGAAGAGGAGAGAGAAGATTGAGTGCCTTTAAGCCAATGATAAGGAGTTTCTCTTTGATAAAGAGGTGGATGGACATCCACTGGAGGTTTTTGAAGAGTGGGGAGCCATATACAGAAGAGTGATTTAGAAAAATGATTCAGGCAGCAGAGTGAAGAGAGGCGAGATATTGCTTTTTGCCCATTGCCCACTGCCGGGGCCAGGTTCCTTCCCATCTCTAGTGAATGGGTTGCTTGGGAAGGGGCAGAGCACAGGTGCTGGAAGAAGTCTGGACATGAAAAAGACCAGTCCAAACACTTCTACCTCTAATTTTATCTGCTCGCCTCAGTGGCTGATCAAAGCACCACAGCGCAGGTGAGGGTTGTTTCTGTTTCCTTAGCATTCCAGGTAGACCCTGAGACGGTCAAATGATGGTTATGAATGTCCAATCATATTGGCCCTGGCAGATATTTAATTAGAGGTGATACTTGTTCAATGGAAGGGTCTGGAAGAAACATTCCCACAACATATTGCATTTGCCCATTTAGAGAAGTGACAGAATCATTAAGTGACACTTCTTTCAAGAAAGAAAACTCATCCAAGCCAGTTGCTGAAACAATCAATTTGTCTTGAGTATTATATCCCTCACGGCCACAATGGCAGTATCCTTTTAGAGAGGAAATACCATAGCATTTGATCCACTGTCATGGAAACAGTTGATGTGAACTCACTTCAAGGGAGGAAATGATTAAAGACTTCCTTTACCAGGGAGAATAGGATTAAATTGCTTTCTCCCAAAAAAGAAATTATGACAGATGAACTAATTAGTCTCCAAGATTCCCATTTGGGGAAATGGGGGAGGGAATGAAAAAGAATATCTGGGTATTCATTACAGATGCACTGAGGGACTGTGAATAATCTCAAAATGAAGAATTTGACAATATATGCTGTAGACGGAGGGTCGATCATTAAACTGCCATTAAAACTAGGCCTCTTGTTATTGGGGAACAACAGTTCTATGGAAAAAAATAAATATTGCCAATCACATGGAAAATGAGTCTTTTTTAGGCTCAAGGCATCATCCCAAAGGGAGTCTATTATAATGTTGTCTTTAAAATAAAAAGGCGAAGAAAAGCACATTACTAACAAAAGGAGATACTTGAAGTAAACAAGCTCACTGATTTCTTTAAAAAAATGGATGTCTGTTTGTGGGGTTAAGTTCAATGTGTATTATTATCATCCAAGTAGGCAATTTTGATGAATAATAACTTTCACAAAGTTCTCTTTCACTATGCTTCAGAATGGACAGGACAGTCAATGAGCAATTATTCATCCCCAACACTCACTTTAGCCCTTCTTCCACATGAAAAGTTTTGCTCAAGCAATTATCCAGTACCTCAGTCAACAACAACACCATCCTCCCCATCCCAGAAGCCCACAACCTTCAATTCTTGGCTATTGTTCAACTCTCTGATTCCGTCGCCTGCCAGTCCTGCTGGCTTTTCCCACACAGCATCTCCTGGATCTCCGCTATCCCCCAACCTCCTCTCTTTGTTTCCCTTAAGCCAACCTTCTAGATGAAATTTGTTCTTGATTTTCCTGCCTCTGATCCCTCATTCACGCTGTCCCCTCAGCTTAAAAGTCTCTCCTACTTCTTCACATCAAAGTCCAGCTTTCCCCACATTAAGAACCCTCTTAAAAGCCCACCTCCTCCAACAAGCCTTCCCTAATGACTCCCAGCTCCTTGATTATTTGCTTCCCAAGTGCTATACCGCACTTAGTAGGTGCTCAAAGAAGGCTACTCCTACAACTACTGCTGCTATGAGTTTCCCCTCTTTTCCGTGACCAAGTAGTAATAATAATAATAATAATGGTGGTATTTGTTAAGCGCTTGCTATGTGCAAAGCACTGTTCTAAGCGCTGGGGGGGATACAAGGTGATCAGGTTAGCGTGGCTCAGTGGAAAGAGCACGGGCTTTGGAGTCAGGGCTCATGAGTTCGAATCCCAGCTCTGCCACTTGTCGGCTGTGTGACTGTGGGCAAGTCACTTAACTTCTCTGTGCCTCAGTTCCCTCATCTGTAAAATGGGGATTAAAACTGTGAGCCCCACGTGGGATAACCTGATTCCCCTATGTCTACCCCAGCGCTTAGAACAGTGCTCGGCACGTAGTAAGCGCTTAACAAATACCAACATTATTATTATGTGGGGCTCACAGTCATATTCCCCATTTTACAGATGAGATAACTGAGGCCCAGAGAAGTTGTGACTTGCCCAAGTCACACAACTGACAAGCGGTGGAGTCGGAATTAGAACCCATGACCTCTGACTCCCAAGTCCGTGCTCTTTCCATGCTGCTTCTCAACTGACCAAAAGATGGGCAGCAGAAGAAAAGATGAGGAAAGAGAAGACGAGAAGGGGGAAGAAAAGCTAAAAGCTTCTAAATGTGATATGACTGGTTGAAACTGAAGGCAACTAAAATGATAAAACTGAAGCAAAATAGTTTTGGGGTGTTAGAAATGGAGAGTAATGGACTGAATCGGTAGGCCAGGGATCTGTCATGAATGTAAATATTTGTAGGTCATAGAGAACCAAGACAGAATTTTTCCAATTTTGGCATTTGATAAAAGAAAATGCCTTTTCCCAAGTTCATTTGGCTGATAATCAAAGATAACAGAGAATATTATTAGATGTCAAGCTAGTGGATTGGAACCCAGGCCCACTGACTCCCAGAACCACTAGGCCATGCTGCATGTAATGAAATTTCACAAGCATCACAGGCCCACGCCGACTCATATGTTTTATAATCCATATTTCCCTCAACCACATGCCGATTATCCAGTTACTTGGCCTTTCATCATTGTCAACCCCAGCTATTTCATCCCTCATACTCTGAAACCAACAGCTGCTAGATTCTGCTTCTTCCCACTCATAATCATCATCAGTGGCATTTATTGAGCACTTGCTGTATGCTGAACACTGTACTAAGGGCTTAGGAGAGTACCATACAACAGAGTTGGTAGACACGTTCCCTGCCCACTGCCAGCTTCTAGTCTAGAAGGGGAGATAGACGTTAATAAAAATGAGTAATTTCTAATATATAATTTACAGACATATACATAACTGCTCTGGAGTTGAGGGTGGAGTGAATTTCAAATGCCCAAAGGTCATAAGTCCAAGTGTAAACTCCCACTTAAAACATTTCTTTTGGGACAAATTTCCTCTCCTGAAACTCCCTGTTTCCCCTCAGGGTTCCCCAGACTCAAAGTTTTGTGGCAGTTGAGTAAATCACTGGTGCAGCCCCAGGTAACCAGGCTACATTATGAATGATGGTGGCTGTTTACCACCCGATCTTACCTCCAAATAACTGAGTGAAAGCATAGAGAAATAGGGAGGATTGTTCAGAGGAGATGCTTGCTCAACATAACCCAGTGGATAAAGCATGGGCCTGGAAGTCAAAAGGACCTGGGTTCTAATCCAGGCTCTGATGCCTGTCTGCTGTGTGACCTTGGGCAAATCACTTAACTTCTCTGTGCCTCAGTTACCTCATCTGTAAAATCTGGGATTGAGAATGTGAATCCTATGTGGGACAGGGACTGTGTCCAACCCAAATAGCTTGTATCCACCTCAGTGCTTAGTACAGTGCCAGGCACATTGTAAGCCCTTAACCAATACCATAAAAAAGTAGCATACTTGATTGTAAATCCTTGAGGGTCAGCCTCATGTCTACCCACTCCATTGTACTGTCATCTCCCAAGTGCTTAGCACAGTGCTCTGCACACAGTAAACACTCAATGAATGCCATTGATCTCTTTTCTTTTTTTCATTTTTTTATAAGACTTGTTAAGCACTTACTATGTGCCAGACACTGTACAAAAAGCTGGGATAGAAACAAGCTAATCGGGTTGGACACAGTCCATGTTCCTGTCCCCATGGGGCTCCCAGTCACAGGTAAACAGGCTTTTCCTCCTTTAAATGCCGGTCGACTCCTGCAACCAGCAAAAATGGAGCGAAAAAGAAAAAGTTTGTCCTGTTTTTGGAGTGTTTCAGAAATGGGATTTTCGAAGGATTTTGCAAAGTTGGACAGTCTTTTGGCTTTTTTTGAACATAATGTGTGATAGTTTTATCCTAGCCCGCAGCACTGCAAATGGAGGGGGACAGCCAGTTTGCTTCAAGTTCTGCCCAGCCGCCAAAGTGAGGGAAGAGAAAGCATCAGAAAGTAGGAAACAGAACTATGTGACACTTTTCACAAGAGTGATTTTCACACCTTATAAGAGTAGACTTTTTTTTGGTTTTTTGCTTTTCCTCTGACTTCCCCCAGAAAGTGAAAGACATCAGCGATGGCTTTTCAAGGGGTCTCTTCTGTGACCACAGACGGCACCCATTCCCCCAGCCAGCTGTCTCTCAAGTCTGGGGGCTAGCTGAGAAAGTGTGGATGGCTCACTGCCAACCGTTCCCACTACTGCTCAAACAATTCAAGTGCACGTCCTGCTGGCAACAGACCATACCATCCCCCTATTTACCACTGATGTGTAAGCTCCTTGAGGGCAGGGTCATGCCTCCAACTATTGTGGGGTATTGTCCCAAGCACTTAGCACGGTGCTCTGCACACAATGAGCTAAATAATACCATTGATTGGTTGATTGATGGATTTACCATTGGTGTTTTAGTAATGCTTGCCCAAATGGCAAGGGGCCAAAAATGGTGCATGACTGGATTTTCCAGGACACAAGTGCACAAGTTGTGCAAGTTGTGGCGCCTCTATCTCTAAAACACTTACAAATACAGAGTCACAGTTGGTAGCATCATCTCTGCAGAGCAGGACAACACTGCTGGTGTTTACTGAGTGCCTGACGAGTCCAACACACTGTACTAAGCACCTGGGGAAATACAACAGGACGCAAACCACATTCCCCCCCACAATGAGTTCACAATCTAAGAAGGAGCTTACAGTCTAATGATTTCAGTAATGGAAATTGTGGAAGAATAGGACAGGTCTTACTAGACTAGGAAGTAAAACTATTTTTCAAAGACAGATCCGACTTTCTTTGCTTGCTTCAGTTGACCTTGAAATGTTTGCATGGGCATGATTTAGAATTTAAAGTTTCTCTGCGTGCTTTCCTTTTTGAATGAATGAAAATGATAACATGAGTTTGAAATATCAAGACTTCCCGCCTTCCAAAAAACTCAAAGTACTCTCAAATTTATAATCCCTCTCATCCTTATTTGTTTTTCCATTAGAAAGTATTTTTCTGAGGTGGCATACAAATAGATTAAAAATACTTAAAATACACAAATTTATTATTTAAGCCCATAATGGTCTTCACCTGTAATGGTCTTCACACACGCCCACTGATTGGTTGTCTATAATTCTTCCTTGTTCATGCAACCCCAAAGGATAACCTAAATTGAACTAACCTGACTCTTTTCTTGGTTTCCCTGGTTTCCCGTATTTTTTCCATATCATTTTTCTTTCTCCGATTAAATATGAAATAATTTCTCGGATAAAATATGACTCCAAGACTCCCTAATCATTTTTCGATAGCATCAAACTTATTCTTAAAACATTCCTACTGGAGTTGTCCTGTGAGTTATGTCTAGCATTTTTGTATTTATACTCAACCTTCTGTACATAGGGAAATACTTTTATTCAGTAGTACATTCGATGATTTATTTTGATTATTTATAAATACTTCATGTCTGTCACACCCACTAGTGTGTAAACTTGTGGGCAGGGAATGTGTCATCTGTTTTGCACTTCAAGTGCTAAATTCAGTGCATTCTACCTAGTGGGTGTTCAATAAATGTTGCTACTATTATTAGTAGTCCATCTGTAACTACTACTGCTCTCCACCAAAGCCCTAATTCCAAGCACAGAGACTTACTGTCACCTCCTCCCTCCTTCTTCTCACTGCCCTCCCCTATGCTATCCATCAATGCAACTTTCCTCCCAATCCATAAACCCTTTCCTTAACTCCTTAACTTCTCTAATTCCTGCTGGAGTCTCCATGAAATGCACTGGGAAAAACAAACCAGGAGATTTTATTCCCCTATTTGCCCATCCTTTTGCATCGTCTGTGCACTTAGCTCTGTACCGCTTAAGGAGTCAATATCCACTCTGCCTTCAGCCTTTATAATGTGCCACATCTGTAGTTTATCTCAACTTCTCTCTCCCCTAGTAGGCTGTAAACTCCTTATGGGCAGGAATCATGTCTAAGGATTCTAATGCACTGTACTTTCCAAGTAATTGGTACAGTACTCTGCACACAGTAAGAGCTCACTAAATATCACTGGTTGTTTGAATGATTGATTCCAGTCAGATGGTAGGATAAGCATGGTGTAGTGGATAGAGCATGTGCCTGAGAGTCAGAAGTTCATGGGTTCTAATCCCGACTCCACCACTTGTCTGCTGTGTGACCTTGGGCAATTCACTTCTCTGTGCCTCAGTGGTGATTGAGACTGTGAGCCTCACATAGTAAAGGGACTGTGTCCAACCCGATTTGCTTGTATCCACCACAGCGCTTAGTACAGTCCCTGGCACATAGTACAAATATCTTTATCATTATTATTATTATTATAAACCCTCCCCCCGACCATGCTGATGGAATTTGTCAAGGCTGAGAGGGTTGGTGGGCAGGGGCCTTCCAGCTTTTTTTTTTAAAAATGGTATTCGTTAAGTGCTTATTATGTGCCAAACACTGTTCTAAGCACTGGTGTAGATGAAAGTTAATTAGGTCGAGACACAGTCCCTGACCCACGTGGAATTCACAATCTAAGTAGGAGGGAGTGAAGTGACTTGACTCCAGTCTCACAGAGAAGCCGGGATTAGAACCCAGGTCCCTCTGGCTCCCAGGCCCATTCTCTGTCCACTAGGCCATGTTGTTTCTGCAGGCCATGCCTGTTAGGTGGAGTGATAGATCTGTTGGGCTATCTCTGGCCATGCCTGTTAGGTGGAGTGATAGATCTGTTGGGCTATCTCTGACCTATCCAGTTGTCAAGCCATACAGGGATAAAGGAGAAGGGAGGGGTGGGGAAAGGAGAAGGAGAAGAGACCCAAGAGACACCCAGTACTAGAAGGCTCAATAGCAAGATGTTTGGGGGAGGAAAATAGGGGTACAGGTGTTGGAAACTGGAGGCTGGTAAACTGCTGGAGTTTTGTTAAAGGTATAGCCACCTCTGAGCCCAGTGACCAATCAGTCCATTAATCATTGGCATTGTTGAGTGCTTAATGGGTGCAGAGCACTGGGCTAAGCACTTGGGATGGTCCAATAGTGTCTTAGAGCAATCTTAGTCCATTGCTCTACATACAGAGCAATGAATTCCATTGATTGATTAAATGACTGTCACCAGGGGACAGGACTTATGTCTCTATCCTTATATTCAGTTGCCTCCCTTTTATGTAATTAGTTTTCATGTCTGTCTCCCCCGATAGATTGGAGTTTAATGTGGTGCATACACTAAACTGTCAACTCCTCAAAGGCAGGGATCACCTCTACTAACTCTATTGGACTCTCCTAGACGTTTAGTTCAGTGCTCTGCACAGAGCAGACTATCAGCTCCTTGAGGGCAAGGAGGGTGGCTACCAACACTATTGGACTATCCCAAGTGCTTAGCCCAGTGCTCTGCACCCATTAAGCACTCAACAATGCCATTGATTAATGGACTGATTGGTTACTGGGCTCAGAGTTGGCTATACCTTTAACAAAACACCAGGTGTTTACCAGCCTCCAGTTTCCAACACCTGTACCCCCATTTTCCTCCCCGAAACGTCTTGCATTCTAGTACTGGGTGTCTCTTAGATCTCTTCTCCTTCCCTCCACTCCTCTCTTCCCCTTTAGACAGTAAGCTCGTTGTGGACAGAGAATGTGTCTGTTATATTGTTATATTGTACTCTTCCAAGGGCTTAATACAGCACTCTGCCCACAGTAACCGCTCTGTAAATACGATTGACTGACTGACTGTCCTTCCCACATTCACTTAAATTGCCCTGGCAAATTCATATTCCCCTAATCTCAGTTTTTCATTCACCCCATTTAATCCTTCTCCTCAAATGCCACTTTTGAAACCGACATTTCCCCGTGTATTTCATTTACAGTCTTTTGGGGATGTGGCATCCAACCTCCTTATCTTCACCCACCTTTTATCTTATCTCACTCTCATCACCAGTCCCTTCTCATTTTTTCTTCCTCTCTTACTTGTCAGTTGTAAGGAGGCCAATCTTTCCCATAAAGATTTGCATTGTGAATGATGGAACTTCCACTATTTCCCTTCTTTCCTCCCCCTCCCACTTCCTTTTAGAAAATGTCCCACCCAGAGCAAGGTTCTAGGGGTCACGACTCCTCCACACCTTGCCTCCCCTCCCAAGACATTTCAGGACAAATCATTCCAGAGGCTCCATTGCCACTGGCATTTACATCGGCCTACAAGACACAACAAAGAACCTCTTTGACTTAGTTGCAGCCACAAGGCAGATTTCTTCTATTGTTTGCCAGGGGCAGTCATCTTGTCTCTTTTCAATACCCAGAGAACAATAAAAGTCCATATTTTATGGACATAGAGAGAGAGAGAGAGAGTGTGTGTGTGTGTGTGTGTGTGCACACGCACACACAGTGGGGGAGGGGAGGGTATATAAAATTCTGCTCCAGCCCTACAGTCTGTCTCTTGAATTCATGGTCACTGGGCCATACTTCCACCAGCAAAGAAGATCCCAAGTGAATGAGTGAGTGAGTGAGTGAAGCCACAGACAGTGGGGTTCCTTCTTCACGGGGGGACTTGGTAGCATGCTGCCTAATGGGTAGTGCAGGGGCCTGGAAGCCAGAAGGACCTGGGTTCTAATTCAGGTTCTGCCACTTGTCTGCTGTGTGACCTTGAGCTGTGTGACCTTGAGCTAGTCACTTAAATTGACTGTGCCTCTGTTCCCTCATCTGTAAAATGGGGATTTAGACTGTGAGCTCTATGTGAGACAGGGATTGTGTCCAACCTGATTAAAATGTCGGTATCCCAGTGCTTAGTACGGTGTCTGGCACATAGTAAGTGCTTAATACCATTAAAAACAAAATGTGGCTGCCAAGCAGAATGTGAGAAAATAGCTCCACTCATCTTCAAGGCTGTCAATTCGGCAATCAGCACCCCTATTCATCTCCCGGGCCTGCTAACTCAGTGCTACCATGCGATAGATAAACCCTAATCCAAGTGACAGCGTTCAAATCAGAACTGATTTGATTGTTCCCGAATGGTACCACAAGACAGCAGAAGTCGAAAGAGTTTATAAAATGCCTGGCTGTCTCTTGTAGACACACTCGCCCTCCAGAGCTCACACAATCAATCACTCAATCAATCAATGGTATTTGATTGATACACAGATACACGGAACCAGATCAACCGGCTCTTAAACCGGGGCAATTTGTAGGTCACAAAAATGTGTTGGTAGCAAAGTCAGTTCATATCATAATCCTACTTGAAGGAGCGTCGGGTGTTCAAGAATAAAAAGGAGTTCAGACCTTGGAAAACTCAGCCGCTCTGTCTTAGGAAACTTTCTGCTGGAGACAATTTTTTTTCCCTCCTTTCTCCACATCCAAAGTTAGTGTTGTCTGAAGGCTCCACATGTATTTGTTTAAATTCGTCCATCCATCCATCAGTATTTATTGGGAATCCACTGCACCCCAGAGTACTGTACCTGGGAATTACAAAGGAGAAAACAAGTCACTGTCCCTAACCTCAGGAGCACTTAGGGTTTGCAGAGAACTGCACTTATAAGCCCTTAGGCAAGAACAATACAACAGAGTTGGTAGACACATTCCCTGCCCACAAGGAACTTGCAATCTAGACTCCCTCAGAGAATTCAGCTTTGGGTCCGGATTGGCTTTATCTGTGAAGTTAGCACCGTGGAAAATCAGACCTGAAGAATGACCTAAGGTGACCATTTTTCCAAGGAAAAATGGAAGAGACCAAAGGAAAAGCAGAGCAGAAGGATTTCCCCAGATGTGACCCCATTTTGGTTATTTGTTGGATTTTGTTTTCCAAAGCTGAAGTGATGAGGTTCACAGTGTGGTAGTGTATTTTCACTGATGAGGTTTTACTGTTATTAAATGCATTTGGCTTTGGGATTTAATCATCTTCAAAAGATGCTTAGTTTTTACACTCCTTTGCAATTATCCTATATTTATTCTAACAATATTCTCATTTTTCAAAGGAGAATCTCTCTAGGCATTTGAAGGCAAATTATGTGGATAACTGAGGCCTAAAATGCAATCAAGCTGATAGATCACCATGCCCCTTATGTTCAAAGCCCTTCAAAAACAACAACTGTTCCAGTAAGACTTCCTTGACCAATCTCTCATCCCCGGACCTTATTTTCCCTCACTCAGCTCCAGCCCCACAGCACTGATATGCATATCCTTTATACCTTGTTCTTTCCCCTATCTGTAATTTATTTTACTGTCTGTCTGCCTCACTAGACCTTAAGCTCCTTGTGGGCTGGGATCACATGTTCCTACTCTTGTATTATACCTCCCCGAGAGCTTAGTACAGTGCTCTGCACATGAGAAGCAGCATGGCTCAGTGGAAAGAGCACGGGCTTGGGAGTCAGAGGTTATGGGTTCTAGTCCCATCTCTGCCACTTATCAGCTGTGTGACTTTGGGCAAGTCACGTAACTTCTCTGTGCCTCAGTTACCTCATCTGGAAAATGGGGATTAAGACTGTGAGTCCCACATGGGACAACCTGATTACCTTGTATCTACCCAGTGCTTAGAACAGTGCTTGGCACATAGTAAGCGCTTTACAAATACCAAATTATTATTATTATTATAGTAAGTGCTCAATAAATACCACTGATTGATTTACTGAATTGTGTGGATACTTTGAGTATAAATAATTCTTCTGCCTGGATAATTGAGGATAAATTACATTTGGTGAGCCTGCGTTATCCAGATAATTTGAGGCAGTAGATTCAACCTCTGACTCTGGAAAGATGTCTTTGGAACTTCATTTATAATACGTTCAGTTCTGCCTTAGTATGTGTGTATGATACATCCTTTAGCTAGAACATGATTGAAGAAATAGGGTACCATCTTCCAACAGCGCCAGCTTGTTTGGGCTTGATGTGCCATGATCTTTTTTTTCCCTCTTTTTTTATGGTATTTGTTAAGTGCTTACTATGTGCCAGGTACTGTTCTAAGGGCTGGGGTAGATAAAAGCTAATCACGTTGGACCCAGTCCCTGTCCCACATGGGGCTTCCAGTATGAATCCCCATTTTACAGATGAGGCACTGAGGCACAGAGAAATTAAGTCACGCAGCTGACAAGTGATGGAGCCAGGATTATAACCCAGGTCTTTCTGATTCCCAGGCCCGTGCTCTATCCAATTAGGCCATACTGCTTCTGTTCCCAAAGAAACTCTACATATGCATGTGTGTGACATCAGAATGGGTGAAGCCTACAGCACACGTTTTGCTAAATGTGGAGTCCGTCAAGAAAGTTCGGTTTTAGAATACCTGGGAACTATGTCCAATCTGATTATTTCATATCTACCCCAGCGCTTAGTATAGAGCTTGACACAGAGTAAGTGCTTAACCAACAACCATCATTATTATTATTATTAGTAGTAGTAGTAGTAGTAGTACGAAGGAGGGTAGAGAGCCTTTTCATCAATCTAGTGGCATTTCCTCTAGGCATCATCTCTGCAGAACAAGGGCCACTTATCCTGCCTATGTACTCAGAATGAGAGAGTACCCAAATGGATCAGGTTAGTAGTTAGAGTATTTATTAAGCGCTTACTATGTACCAAGCACTGGGGTAGATTTACGATAATCAGATTCGACACAGTCCCTGCCTCATAGTCTGCTCACATGTTGGCTCAGGGCAGATGTCCCCCTATTCCCTAGAGTTTTTTGGAATGTTCTAGGAAGGGACTGGCTTTTAGCCAATAGGGTAAAAAGCTCTACCCTCCTAGAGGCGGAGCTGAGCTCTACTGGGGATGGGAGGGCTTGAGCTGGGGAAGATATTTATTGTGGTCTAGGGTGGGAATGATGCCGTTCCTGAAATACACCTTTCTCTCTAACCAAGCTCTATCTGGGCTAAAAAGGAAGTTTTGTGTGTGTCAATCAACTAATCAATCAAAGGTATTTATCCGGCTCTCCTCTAGACTGTAAAACTCACTGTGGAGAGCAAGCGCGTCAGCCGACTCTGTTATATTGGACTCTCCTAAGTGCTTAGCACAATACTCTGCCCACAGTAAGAGCTCAATAAATACAACTGAATGATTGATTGAACATTTACTTTCTGAGGATCATTTTACTAAGTGCTTGGGAGACTACAATATAATGTTGGTGATCAACATGATCACTGACCTTACTTTCTTTTTTTTCTCACTTGTATCTGTGGGTGGACAGAGATAAGATGAGTCTCCTGCATAGAAGCTTATGGCCCTGCTGCATTCATTAGTGCAATTCAAGAGGCAATTTACTGCCACTCCAGATAGTAATTTACAGTGAATGGAGCTTTTCATCGCTTGGAACAGGCACATGACACCTGGCCTAGGGAAAAGAGCACTGACCTGGGAGTCGGAGGACCTGAGTTCTAATTCCAGCTCCACCACTCACCTGCTTTGTGACCTTAGCCAAGTCACCTAACTTCTTTTCGCCTCAGTTCCCCAGCCACAAAATGGAGATTTAATATCCGTTCTTCCTTCTACTTCGACTGTGAGGCCCATGCAGGACCTGATCCTCTTTTTCTAACTCAGTGCTTAGTACAGTGCTTGACTCGTAGTGAATGCTTAACAAATGCCATGATTATGACACATCTGCCACTTGCTCACACCCTCCCTACTGCCTGGAACTGCATCCCCCTTCATATGTGACAGACTACAGCGCTCCCACAGCATCTTCAAAGCTGGGCTAAAACCACACCTCCTCCAAGAAGCCTTCCCTTCCCTCGAACTACTTAGGCACCTCATCTCTGCCCCCTGCTCTTATGTCCAGATCTTTTTATTCTGTTGTTTCCCCCATCTAAAATTTTGTCTTAATGTCTGTCTCCAGGGCTAGATTGTCAGCTCCTTGAAGGCAGAGATCCTGTCTACCAACTCTGTTGTACTTTCCAAGTACTTAGCATAATGCTTTGCCAATAGTAAACTCTCAATAAACACCAGTGATTGATTGATTGATGAACAAGTTCAGTGTTGAAAATGGCCAGAACCCATCATTTCAATTGTAAAATAATGATAATTATGGTATTTGTTAAGCACTTACTATGTGCCAGGCACTGTACTAAGCTCGGGAAAGCCCAGAGTGGTGACATGACCCTTGAAAGAAGTCAGGACTGGGTGTCAGGAGACCAGAACGCCAGGCTACACCACTTACCTGCTGTGTGACTTTGGACCAGTCACTCAGCTTTTCTGTCTGTGCCTCATTTTCCTCAGCTATACAATGGAGATAATAAAGCTGTTTTCCCTCTTTGACTGAGACTTCTGTGGGACAGTAATTACATTCAATCTGATCATCTTGTAGCTTCCCCAGCTCTTAGTATAGCATGAGCCTTTAATAAACACCATTATAAGGTTGATGATGATGATGATGATGCAGATCTACAATATTGGTGACGACCAATACCATCACTTGCAAAAATTAAATGAATTGGAGGTGGAAGATATGTACATAAATGTTGTGGGAGTGGGGTGAGCATTATACTAAATGAAGCAGCATGGCCTAGTGGCTAAGCACAGGGCTGGGAGTCAGACATTGGGCAAGTCACCCTAATCAATTTTCTGTGCCTCAGTTTCCTCAACTGTAAAATGGGGATTCCTGTTCTCCCTCCTACTTTAACTGTGAACGCCAAGTGGTACAGGAACTGTATCCAGCCTAAGTGCCTTGTATCTATCCCAGCACTTAGAACAGTGTTTGACACATAGTAAGCACTTAACAAATATCATTTAAAAACAACTGTTGGGTTGGATACAAGATCTTCAGGTTGGACACAGTTCCTTAATCAATTAATCAATCAGTGGTATTTATTGAGCCTTTACTGTGTGCAGAGCACTCGTACTAAATGCTTGGGAAAGTACAACAGAGTTCAATCAATCAATGGTATTTATTGAGCACCTACCGTCTGCAGAGCAGTGTACTAAGCCCTTGGCAGAGTTCAATGTAACAGAGTTGGTAACATGACCCCTACCTACAAGGAGCTTACAGTCTAGAGGGGGAGACAGACATTCAAGTAAAATACAGATATGTACGTAAGTGCTGGGGGCTGGTGCTGGAGAGTGGGGTGAATACCAAGCACTTACAGGGAACAGATCCAAGCACTTGGGTGATGCAGAAGGGAGAGGGAGTAGGGGAAATGAGGGCTTAAGTCAGGGAAGACCTCTTGGAGGAGATGTGATTGTAATAAGGCTTTGGGACAGTCTGTGGGGGATGGAAAACAGGTATTTTATATTTTATCCCCATTTTGCAGATGAAGAAAACAGGTTCAGAGAGGTATAATGATTTGCCCAAGGTTGTACAATCAGCTAGAGTTCATTATGAACATTACACCTGGTAATTGGTAGTTTTAATTCCCAAATGGTACAGCATTTCTAGCATTTCATAGCTAAGGTAAGAATTTTTTGCAAATGCAGAACTCAGAAATGTCTAGTTTAAGAAGTCCAAACTTTATAAATGGCTAACTCCCTCTAAGGCATCCATTACTGCTCTGGGGTGAAAAGGAATTATGGCAAGCAATATATTTGGTAAATGACCATTAAATCATTAAATCATCATTTCTAGTCATTTCCGTGTGATTCAGGGAGGAAAGAAGTTCCAAGTGTGTCCTTCAGCAATTGTTCTTTATTCCCCAAACAGTAATTTCTTTTTTAAAGGAAAATTCAGACTAAAACTACCTATGACTTTCCTTATAGATTTATGACACCAAATTGAAGCATCAACCAGTCAATCAAAGATATTCATTGACTGGGTGTTTATTGTGTGCGGAACACTGTACTAAGCACTTGGGAAAATACAATACTATAAATTCAACAGCAGATGCAGGAAAGAAAAACATTTTCCTAGCCAAGTCACCTTCTGAACTTTACCGATGTGGAGTTTTACACAAAGACGTGATGTCAGTGCCCACTTAAGGTTGGAATTGTCTAATCTGTGTCAGGAAACACTGAAGTAAACTATGCCAGTGGGTTATGTACATCTAAGGAGTTTGGTTAGTTATGTTTTTTCATTCATTCGTTTAGTCGTATTTATTGAGTGCTTACTGTGTGCAGAGCACTGCACTAAGTGCTTGGGAGAGGACAATATGACAAGAAAACAGACACATTCCCTGCTTCCAACAAACTTACAGCCTAGAGGGGGTGACAGACATTAAGATGAATAAATGAATAACAGATACGTACATAAGTGCTGTGGGGCTGGGTTTTTATCAAGCTGCTGTGCTGAAAGCCCTATATGTGGTCCAGAAGAAAGAGCCCCGCTCCGGGACTCAGGAGACTTGGCATGTAATCCTGACTCTGCCTGGTGGAGCTCCACAGTCAAGTGGAGAAGGAATCTTGAAAAATCGCTGGCTGACATGGGCAGCAGATGGTTCTGGGCTGTGGTCACTTCAACCTTAGAAAAGACCTTGACAGTGTCCTCCTGCCCACCTCCTCATTCCTGAGTACAGGGACGAGAGAGTCTCAATTTCACCACTGGAACCGCTAGCCCTAATATTATTAATATTGATTCCTTCTCCCAGGTTCTTGGACCTGATGTCAATTGATCAATTGCATTTATTGAGCGCTTACTGTGGACAGAGCACTGTACTAAGCTCTTGGGAGAGTACAGTGTAACAGAGTTGGTAGACGTGTTCCCTGTCCCGAACAATCTTACGGTATAGAAGACGTTTCAGGATTCTGGTGTCTCAGCGGTCATTCAGGGGTCTTCCATTACTGGGTGCTGAGAACAACCATAATAATAATGATAATTGTGGCATTTGTTAAGCACTTATTGTGAGTCAAGTACTGTATTAAGTGCAGGAGTAGGCACAAGATAAGCAGGTTCCACGTGGGGCTCACTGCCTAAGAAGGAGGGTGAATCCTACTTTTGGAATCCCCGTTTTGCAGATGAGGGAACTGTGACACAGAGAAGTTAAGCGGGCTGGGAATGTGTCTACCAACTCTGTTAGATTGTTGTGGTATTCGTTAAGTGCTATGTGCCAGGCACTGTACTAAGAGCTGGGGTAGATACAGGCAAATCAGGTTGGACTATCCCACATGGGGTTCACAGTCTCAATCTCTATTTTACTAATGAGGTAACTGAGGCCCAAAGAAGTAAAGCGACTTGCCCAAGGTCACACAGCAGACAAGTGGCAAAACCATCCATCCCTTTTCACAAGCCCACAACCTTGGTGTCATCCTTGACTCCACTCCCTCATTCACCCCACACATCCCGCTCTCATTTTCACAATATTGCCAAGATCTGCCCCTTCCTCTCCATCCAAACTGCTACCTTGCTGGTACAATCTCTCATCCTATCCTGATTGGATTACTGCATCAGCCTCCTTTCTATCTTCCCAACTTCCTGTCTCTCCCCACTTCAGTCCATAATTCACTTTGCTGCCCAGATTATCTTTCTACAGAAACATTCTGGGCATGTCACCCCCCTCCTCAAAAATCTCTAGTGGTTGCAACATCAACCTCCAGATCAAGCAAAAACTCCTCACTATTGACTTCAAAGCTCTCCATCACCTTGCTCCCTCCTACCTTACGTCCCTTCTCTTCTTCTACATCCCATCTCCATACTGTGCTCCTCTGGTACTAACCTTCTCACTGTGCCTCTTTCTCACCTGTCCTGCCGTCAACCCCTGGCTCAAGTCCTATCTCTGACGTGGTACACCCTGATGTTGGTATTTGTTAAGCGCTTACTATGTGCCGAGCACTGTTCTAAGCGCTGGGGTAGACACAGGGGAATCAGGTTGTCCCACGTGGGGCTCACAGTCTTAATCCCCATTTTACAGATGAGGGAACTGAGGCACGGAGAAGTTAAGTGACTTGCCCACAGTCACACAGCTGACAAGTGGCAGAGCTGGGATTCGAACTCATGAGCCCTGACTCCAAAGCCCGTGCTCTTTCCACTGCGCCACGCTGCTTCCTGCTGCGCCACCCTCCCACCTCAAATCCGCCAAATAATCACACTTCCCCCTTCAAAGCCCTACTGAAGGCTCATGTCTTCCAAGAGGCCTTCCTAGACTAAGCCCCCCCTTTCCTCAGCTCACCTTCCCCTCTGTGTTGCCTCAACTCTCTCCCTTTGTTCTACCCCCCTCTCCCCACCCCACAGCACTTGTGTATATGTGTACATACCTATAATTCTATTCATTTATATTGTTGCCTGTTTACTTGTTTTGATGTCTGTCTCCCCCCTTCTAGACTGTAAGTCTGGTGTGGGCAGGGATTGTCTCTCTTTATTGCTGAATTGTACTTTCCAAGCACTTAGTACAGTGCTCTGCACACAGTAAGCACTCAATCCGATTGAATGAATGAATGAATTGTTATAGTGTACTCTCCCAAGTGCTTAAGTACAGTGCTCTGAACAAAGAAAGTGCTCAATAAACACGATTGATTGATTGGTTGATCGACTTGCCCTAGGACCCACGGCAGAGAAGTGATGGAGCTGGAATTAGAACGCAGATTCTCTGACTCTGACTCCCAGGCCTGAACTCTTTCCACAAGGTCAAGCTGCTTCTTCATTCAATTGTATTTATTGAGTGCTTACTGTGTGCAGAGCACTGTACTAAGCGCTTATTGACACTGTTCACCGTGCTAAGTGCTGGGATAGTAAATTTGGGGTAATTCTAGGGGATGGTCATCCTCTCCATCGGGGTAGCCAGGTACAGAGAACACTGAGAGCAAAGTTAAGAATAATAACAAATGACCGATTAAACCATCTAGATAGCAATGTTACCATAAATAGGGAAGTAACATGGCCTAGTGAATAGAGCACGGGCCTGGGAGTTAGAGGGACCTGGGTTCTAATCCTGGCCCTGCCACTTGTCTACTGTGGACTTTGGGTAATCACTTCATTTCTCTGTACCTCAGTTACCTCATCTGTAAAATGAGGATTAAGATCATAAACCCCATGTGGAACAGGGAAGATGTCCAACCTGACATCTACCCTGGCACTTAGAACAGTGCTTGACACATAGTAAGAGCTTAAAAAAATACCATCATCATAAATACATACATGATACTTAGAGTCAGATTTCTCAGATTCCTCCTCTCTGGGGCCTTAGTTACCTTATCTGTAAAATGGAGATTAAGACGGTGAGCCCCATGTAGAACAGGGACTGTGTCCAACTCGATTTACTTGTATTGCCCCCCCGCCCCCGTGCTTTGTACAGTGCCTGACACATAGTATGAGCTTAACAAATTCATTCAATCGCATTCATTGAGTACTTACTGTGTGCAGAGCACTGTACTAAGCATTTAGGAAATTACAGTACAGTGATAAACAGTGACATTCCCTGCCCACAATAATAATAATAATGTTGGTATTTGTTAAGCGCTTATTATGTGCAGAGCACTGTTCTAAGCGCTGGGGTAGATACAGGGTAATCAGGTTGTCCCTCATGAGGCTCACAGTCTTCATCCCCATTTTACAGATGAGGTAACTGAGGCACAGAGAAGTTAAGTGACTTGCCCACAGTCACACAGATGACAAGTGGCGGAGCCAGGATTCTAACCCATGACCTCTAACTCCACAGTGAGCTTAGAGTCTAGAGATACTAGAGTTATTATTATTATTATTATTATTGGTATTTATTGGTATTGGTATTATTGGTATTTATTGAGCACTTATGGTGTGCAGAGCCCTGTATTAAGCTCTTGGCAGAGTACAATGCAATAAAATTAGCTGGTGGACACGATCCCTGCCCTCAGTGAGTTTACAGTAACCAGGGTGAGATAGACATTGATATAAATGACAGATAAGGAAAAAAGTAGAGTATAAGGATATGGATGTAAGTGCTGTGGGGCTGCGGTGGCAGCGTGGCTCAGTGGAAAGACCATGGGCTTTGGAGTCAGGGCTCATGAGTTCGAATCCCAGCTCTGCCACTTGTCGGCTGTGTGACTGTGGGCAAGTCACTTAACTTCTCTGTGTCTCAGTTCCCTCATCTGTAAAATGGGGATGAAGACTGTGAGCCCCACGTGGGACAACCTGATTCCCCTATGTCTACCCCAGCGCTTAGAACAGTGCTCGGCACATAGTAAGCGCTTAACAAATACCAACATTATTATTATTATTATTATTATCCAAGTGCTAAGTTGGAGAAGAACACAATTACCACATTATAGAGAACTGACTGTACTTTCAAATTCAATTTTCTCATTGCATTAACTTAAAATTTGATATTTAGTTTCTTGAATTTTTCACAATAAAAAAAAAGGATGAAATAGCAAAAAGAACTAAGAAATACTGCCCATGGGTCCATTCAATTCCTACCTGCTCTAATATCATTGACATACTATCTAGATCAGCCATTTATCTAACTGAATTTGTCAAGGGAAAGTTCTGTTTTTGGCAGGATTCTTTATAATTCAAGTCTTCAGTGACCCAGTCTGGGGGCCCAAGCCCACGCCTGTCCCAAAATGGTTCCCCCCACCTCAGGAAATCTAATGCCAATTAGTCCATTAACCTTCCAGGTCGAGTGGATGGTCCCTTTTACCCCTAATCAATCAATAGTGTTTACTGGATGCCTACTGTGAGAGGACCACTGTGCTAAGTGTTTATAAGAGAACAAGAAAATTAGTAGACATGGTCCCTGTCCTCCAGAACCTCACAGTCCAGCAGGGGAGACAGACATTAAAATATAATAATAACTATAGTGATAATGAGTGTAATAATAATAATATTTGTTAAATGCTGACAATGTGCCAGGCACTGTAGTCGGTACAGTGTAAGCAGATCGGACACAGTCCCCATCCCTCATGGGGCTCATAGTCTAAGGAAGAAGGAGGACAGGTATTGGATCCCCATTTTACAGATGAGGAAACTGGGGCACAGAGAGGTTAAGGGACTTCCCCCAGGTCACACAGCACACAAGTGGCAGAGCTGCCGTTAGAACCCAGGTTTCCCGACTCCCCAGCCTCTGTGCTTCCCATTAGCACTGCTTAAGGGAGGGATGAGGGGGGATTATTCAAGTGCTTTAGAGGTCTGGAAGTGCCGAAGTGGAAGTTGGGGGCATGTAAGCTTGGGAGATGAAAGAGTTATCGGGAAAGACTTCCCGGAGGAGATTTGATTTTAATAGGGCTTTGACTCAATCAATCACTCAGTGGTATTTATTGGACACTTTCCGTGTGCAGAGCATTGTACTGAGCACGTGGAAGAGTACAATACAAAGGTGCTGGTAGGTACATTTTCCACCCACAACGAGCTTACAGTCTGAAGGGGGAGATGGATATTAATATAAATGCATAAATTATAGATAAAGACATAAGTGCTGTGGCGCTGAGTGTGGGGTGAAAAACAAATGTTTAAAGGGTTCAAATCCAAGTGCAAAAGTGACGCAGAAGGGAGAGGGAATCTGGGAGGAAGAGAGCTTAATCGGGGAAGGCTTCTTGGAGGAAATGTGCCCTTAATAAGCCTTCGAAGTTGGGAGAGTGGTGGTCTGGAATATATGGAGTGGGGAGGGAGTTCCAGGCTGGGAAGAGGATGTGGGAAAGGGGTTGGCGGTGAGATAATAATAATAATAATAATAATAAAAATGTTGGTATTTGTTAAGCGCTTACTATGTACCGAGCACTGTTCTAAGCGCTGGGGTAGATACAGGATAATCAGGTTGTCCCACGTGAGGCACCCAATCTTAATCCCCATTTTACAGATAAGGTATCTGAGACACAGAGAAGTTAAGTGACTTGCCCACGGTCACACAGCTGGCAAGCAGCAGAGCCGGGATTAGAACCCATGACCTCTGACTCCCAAGCCTGGGCTCTTTCCACTGAGCCACGCTGCTTCTCTAGATAGACGAGATAGATGAGATCCGGTCACAGTGGGCCAGGTGCCAATAGAGGAGCAATGTGAGCGGTCTAGGCTGTAGAAGATCAGTGAAGTAAGATGGGGGCAAGAAGATTCACTCATTCATTCAATCGTATTTATTGCGCACTTACTATGTGTAGAGCATGGTATTAAACGCTTGGAAAATACAGGTGGGCAACAGATAGAGACAACCCCTACCAAACAAAGGGCTCACAGTCTGGAAATAGGGAGAGTGGTGGTGTGTCAGCGCTTGACACATAGTAAGCACTTAACAAACACCATCAATTTTATTATTATATGAAGGGAGAGGGAGTTCCAAGATCACACAAAACAGACCAGTGGCGGAGCTGGGATTAGGACCCAGGTCCTTCTGAGGCCCAGACCCGTGCTTTCTCCACTAGGCCACGCTGTGTAACTAGTCATCCATCAATAGAAAACAAGACTGTAAACACAGTGACTTTTAGGAAGTGTTCCTCTCATTTCATTTCAATGTTTTCCAGCTGCCAGGCAGGTCACTTGTTGTAGATCCAATAAAAGTGAAGGCTTCTGAATATTCTGATTTTATAATTAGAGACTTGACAGACTTTTCCAAGGTTCATTTCCCTTCATATTTCATATTCAAGGACCACAAAATGTTTGCACCCATCACAGGGTGCATCCTTTCTTTGGAATCTCTTTCCCTTATAAGAATTAGAAATCTTAGGACATTCGCTGTTTCTCACATAGCACCAGGGCTAAAATCAACACTGTCGTTTTTAACCGAGCAAATTCTGTTTCCCCAGCTCTACAGGGATTTCTCTCCAAATGTTATCTGGGGCCTCAGAGTAAGACACCAAATTATCTTTGGTCCAGAACCAAGTGCAAAATGAAAGTTTCATTCCAAAGGTAGAAACTGATGAATAGCTAAGAACAAAACATTATAATTAAAATAATTTTACAGTCTCATGAATTTTTCTCCATGTCAAATAATACCCAGTTGTCTGTTGGGACATTAGTGTGCGGGTTAGCTGCTAAACAGTAGTCAATTGAGGGTTAAAGAGTGAATCTGCTTGATGACCATGATTGCAGTCAGTGTTCACAATCAGCATTCGTTGCTAAAAATAGAAACTATTTCTTAAACGGGGCAGACAGTCCAAGAAGGCAGATTCGATCTCCTGGACTGACAAGATGGCTTTGATGTGAAAAGATAAGGTCTCGGATAATCTTGGTCCTATAAATGTTATGTCTCAGGTTTCTATCGTTGGCGGTCTGGCCCAATGGAGCCAATTGGACACACCAATTTTCATGTGGATTTTCTCCTTTTCATTCATTCAATCACATTTATCGAGCACTTACTGTGTGCAGAGCACTGTATTAAGCGCTTGGGAGAGTACAATACAGCAATAAACAGATGCATTTCCTGCCCACAACGAGCTTACAGTCTGTCCTGATCAAAAAAGATTGCAAACATCCCGTTTCTGGTATACATATTTCATTTACAAAATGACATCTGTCCTCCTCTCCCCTGAAATTAGCATACACTATTTATGTATGGAAGTTATTAAGCGCTTACTTTGTGCTACATACTAAGTAGAGAAGTGGCGTGGCTTAGTGGATAGAGCACGGGCCTGGGAGTCAGAAGGACCTGGGTTCTAATCCCCGCTCTGCCACATGTCTGCTGTGTTACCTTGGAGAAGTCACTTCACTTCTCTGGGCCTCAGTTCCCTCCTCTGTAAAATGGGGGTTTTACATGTGAGCCCCATGTGGGACAGGGACTGTGTCCAAGTCGATTGTCTTGTATCTACCCCAGTGTTTACAACAGTGTATGGCACATAGTAAGCACTTAACAAGTACTATATTTGGGAGCAGCTTGCATAGTGGAGAGAGCACAGGCCTGGGAGTCAGGAAGTCATTGGTTCCAATACTGGCTCCACCACTTGTCTGCTGTGTGACCTTGGGCAAGTCACTTCACTTCTCTGTGCCTCAGTTATCTCATCTGCAAAATGGGGGTTGAGACTGTGAGCCCCACGTGGGACAGGGACTGTATCCAACCTGATTAGCTTGTATCCACCCCATCGCTTAGTACAGTGCCTGGACAAAGTAAGCGCTTAACAAATACCATGATTATAATCATTATTACTAGACATAAAAACAAGGTTTTCAGATCAGACTCAGTCCCTGTCACACACGGGGTATGCAATCTGTTTGTTCTCCATTTTACAGAAGAGGAAGCTGAGGCCCAGAGAAGTGGAGCGACTTGCCCAAGGTCACATAGCAACCCAGGGGCAGAGGAAGGATGAGAACCTGACTCTCCTGACTCCCAGTCCTGTGCTCTTTCCGTTGTGTTTGCCTCCTTACAGATGTGAGGTGTCTCACAGTATAACTTAAATGACCTTATGGGGGAAATGAAGGGGGTGAAAGTTCACATGTGCCTCCCTTGAACTATTTGATGAGTTCTCACACTTGCTTTCACAAGTTTCCACCAGGGGGCAGTGGAAACATTTTAGGATATTGACAGATCACAAGAAAGCATTTGAAGCAGTTGAGGCTCACTCTTTTTTTTTTCCAAAGGCAGACATTTTGGCTGTTAAGACGGTGCCAAGGAAAAAGGTCTTCTGTACATATAAAACGGCTCACTTTGAAAATAATTAGCAGAGCAGACACGGTCAGCTGGGGATCTGCCACTTGCCTACTGTGTGATCTTGGGCAAGGCCCTTCTCTTCTCTGTGTCTCAGTTTCCTCATCTGGAGTGGGGATTCAAAACCTGTTCTCCTTCCTACGTAGACTGCGAGTCCCATGTAGGACCTGATCATCTTGTATCCACCCCAATACAGTGGTTGTTACACAGTAAGCGCTGAACGAATACAGCACGGCTTAATGGATAGAGCACGGGCCTGGGAGTCAGAAGGACCTGGGTTCTAATTCTGGCTCCTCCAATGGTCTGCTGCGTGACCTTGAACAAGTCACTTAACTTCTCTGGGCCTCAGTTACCTTATCTTTATAATGGGGATTTTACATGTGAGCCTCATGTGGGAAAGGGACTGTGTCTAACCTGATTAACTTGTATCTACCCTGGCGTTTAGAACAGTGCTTGGCGCATAGTAAGCGCTTAACAAGTACCATAGTTATTATTATAAAATACCATCATTATTATTATAATATATAATATATAATTGTTATAATATCAAATGGACTTTCTGAAAAGCACAGAGAATGCCAGGCTCAAATGGACTTTCAGAAAAGCACAGAGAATGCCAGGCTAAGAAAAAAAAAATCATCAGACCGCAGGAAAATGTCAGTCAAACATCTGTAGATCTTAAAAGACCAGTCCATGACTTTCACTGTCACTTGCTTTTGGGGTTCTCATCCACTAGGCACATGGGGACCAGAGGTGATTTGGGAAATGTAGGAAGTAAAATGAGGGAACCAGCGGGCAGCAGTTTGGCTTAGTGGCTAAAGCCTGGGTCTGGGAGTCAGAGGACCTAGGTTCTTATCCTGGCTCCGCCACTTACCTGCTGTGTGACCTTGGACAAGTCATTTAAATTCTTTGGGCCTCAGTTGCTTCATCTCATCTGCAAAATGGGGATTCAAGACCTGTTCTCCCTCCTACTTAGACTGATTAATCTTCATGTGAGACAAGAACTGTTTCCAACCTGATTGATTTGTATCTGCCCTAGTGCTTAGGGCAGTGCTTGATACACAGTAAGAACTTAACAAATACTTAAAAAAAATCCAAAATCAGACTTCTTGAGCAACCTCTTTATTTCCCAGGACAGGACTTGTTCCAGAACAGTGAAGTCCTGCCATGCAGTCAGTAGCAGAGTGAGGGCTGTAGCTTTCACTAGGTGGGACCTAAGAGGAGCAGAAAACCTACACAGGCTGCAATGGGATGAGCTGACTTGAGAGCAAAAAAACCTTCAGAGATACAGCGAAGTCCAACCTCAAGCCACCTAGCTTAGATGAGAGCTGCCAGGAGACAACAGCTGCAAATAAGAAATGACAGCAAAAGACACTTTTGCCCCACTGAGGGTGGAGGGGACTGTTGAGCATGTAATTTGCTCTTATCTGCTCCACCTGCAAGCAAAGATAGCATTTCATTGTGAGCATCACTCAGTCGATGTTATATATTGAGTGCCTACAGAGTGCACACTTGGAAGAGTGTAGCAATCAGTCGATCATATTTAATGAGCACTTATGATGTGCAGAGCACTCTACTAAGCACTTGGGAGAGTACAATGGAAGAGAATTAGTGGACATGTGCTCTTGCCCTCAATGAACTTACAGTCTAATAATAATGTTGGTATTTGTTAAGCGCTTACTATGTGCTGAGCACTGTTCTAAGCGCTGGCATAGATACAGGGTCATCGGGTTGTCCATGTGAGGCTCACAGTCTTCATCCCCATTTTGCAGATGAGGGAACTGAGGCACAGAAGTGAAGTGACTTGCCCACAGTCACACAGCTGACAAGTGGCAGAGCCGGGATTCGAACCCATGACCTCTGACTCGCAAGCCTGGACTCTTTCCACTGAGCCACACTGCTTCTCTAAGTCTAGAGAGGAGCCTTTGCAAGATGCCCATTCCTTGACCTCTAGGAGTTTACGATCTATTGGGGAAGATTGGCCAAAATGCTGTACAGGTAATAGCCCCTTCTGCAAACACTGACAACAGCTAGGTAAATATCCTGGTCTGGATGCTAGGCCGAGCAGGGTACAGATGCTTCTGCTGACTGAACTTCCTCCTATCCTCCCTACCCCTGTATGTTGCACATCGGCAGTTAGTGCTGAAATTGTTCATCAAAAATGATCTCTGACTCCGTTAGCAGTTGGGGTAGAATCGGCTCTTAGGCATCTGCTTGTCGAGAGAGGAAATAGTTGAGAGAGGCGTTTGTGTGGCATTACTTTATTGCTTTATTTGATAGGAAGAAGAGGTATAACCTTGCAGAGAGAGGGTGACAAATTCAGTTACAGTCAACCAGTACTTGACAGGTTCTATCAGAAAACCAAACAAGGGAAGAGTATGTAGGCCTGCTACCAGCTGTCACAGTATTGAACAATGAATGTTTGATGAAGCCGACCTGCAAATACACACATCTCTGTGGAAGTCAGCTTTAAGTAGCCACGAGACTGACCAAATCAACAAAAAAAGGCTTTGGCGAAGCCAGGGGGTAGGGGGCCAAAAAAGTGGGGGTGTATATGCCAGTTCACTCACTTGTTTAGGTCGGTATTAAAAGAGCCTCCCATGCATGGTCGAATCTGAAATGCAAGCTCAGTACAGTTTTGTGAAGATAAATACGTGGTCTTCTCAGACGAAATTGAAAATGCAGTTTGGATAATTGTCAGATTTTCCAAATTAGTTTTGCTGTGAAAAACTGAAGCTATTTCAGCCGGAAACCTGAGGGGTTTATTCTGTTTCCACAGCCGCTCAGGGCGTCTTGCTGACAGTAGAGAAGACAGCCAATGAGGTTCAGAGGAAGATAATTGCCCAATTGTCCTGTATTAGGCAAGCCAGTCACAGATTTGGGTTTTCTATTCAAGGACAAGACATTTTTCCCAGAGTCCGCACCCAAACGAATAACCCACTATTCACGACTTGCTGAAAAAGGCCAATAAATCCATAATAAAGAGTGATATCTCCTCACATTAAGCTGCTCTTTCTGCAGCCTCTTTCCCTCCAGATCTCATTGTCAGAGGGGGAAACCAAGGCACCCGAAGGTCATTATACCAGGCTGTGGCAGAGCCAGGTCGAATATTAAAGAAGGTTATTCCCTATGAGAAACTTGCGGATGCACCCCGCATTCCATGGAGTCTAAGAGGGAAAAATCCATGAGTTGCCCCAAGAAGCAGCACCCTCAATAAACCGTCATCGTAATTAGACTTTCTCTCCAATACAATATAGAATTTCAACTTGTATCTTTTCCTCCTTCAAACTTTTTATGCTGTTCATATATTTTTGAACTCATCTCTTGATACCATCAAGTATCTTGTGGCAAATATCGTGGTGTTATAAATATAAATGATGTGAACTGTCAATCTGAGAAGTCACAAACTTTAGCCTCTTATCTGGGTTCCACCAAATCTTTCCAATCCATATTGAGTTAAAGAAATTCGAAGTTTTTTTTTTAATCTGTTTATTTATCTATTTCCAGAGTGGTGAATACAGTTTAATCTTGGCAATAGAGATACAGAGATGAAAAAATGCCCACCGTGGATTCTATTAGTAAAGAGGTGTATGAGGAGCTAAATTAACCTTCATGCTGCATAGAGACATGGGCTTCATGTCAGCCCTAAAAGGAGAGCTTGACTGTGAGGGAAATTTTGTTAGCTTGTCCTTAGCATGCTTTTAACATGCTCTTCAGGGGGACTTGAGCAGGAGAAAAGAAAGAGGTGCTACGGAGATCAATCAGTCTATCACTCCATCTCTCAGTGGTACTTATTAAGTGCTTACCATTTGCAGAGCCCTGCACTAAGAGCTTGGGAAAGCATGATAGAAGAGAGCTGATAGGCACAATGCCCGTCTTCAAGGAGCTTAAGGATCTGAGGTAGGTATTTGTGGCTCAGTGGAAAGAACAAGATCTTGGGAGTCAAAGGTCATGGGTTCGAATCCCGGCTCTGCCACTTGTCAGCTGTGAGACTATGGGCAAGTCACTTAACTTCTCTGTGCCTCAGTTCCCTTGTCTGTAAAATGGGGATGAAGACTGTGAACCTCATGTGGGACAACCTGATTACCCTGTATCTACCCCAGCGCTTAGAGCAGTGCTCTGCACAAAGCGCTTAACAAATACCAACATTGTTATTAATATTATTTTCCAAATTTTTTGGGGGGTGGAGCTGTCTCCCCCAGCTTGGAGCCGATCAAGGCAAACAGTTTGTTCTTTTTTGAACTGTATCTTAGCGCTCTTCTGTCTGGGGCATTTGTCCACGTTAAAAAAAAAAACCAAAACAAAAAACCTACCTTCCAGAAATCTCTCCTCCAGACTTTTGTGGCTATTTTAGGACTGCCACCAAAATTCCATCAAGGTTGTCTGGGGACAAAAATCCAGGTTTTTCTTGATGACCTAGAGTGGATCAGTGGTACATTGTCAACTTTAAAATACAGATTCAGTACCTGCTCTCCCTCCCACTTAGACTGTGAGCCTCATGTGGGGCAGGGACTGTATCCGACCTGATTAACTTGTAGCTATCCAGCACTTAGAACAGTGCTTAATATATAGTAAATACTTAAAAAATACAATAATAATAATGATAACGACAATAGCGATGATCACGATTGTCCATTGTGATTTGTGTTGACAATCGGAGTGTCTTTGAACCTTCCAGGATTGGGCCTCAGAAGAGGGCAGGGATCATGTCTACTAACTCTCTCAAGTGCTAAATCCAACGCTTGGCCCACGATTAGTGCTCAGTAAATTCCATTGATGGATTTATTGATTTATTGATGATTCAGTTGAGTGCAACAATGTCACATGGAGGGAAATACTTGGCCAGATGCCCAGAAGAGAGGTGCTATCAGTGAGACTCTGAACTCGCTGTGGGCAGGGAATGTGTCTGTTATATGGTTATAGTGTGCTCTCCCAAGTGCTTAGTACAGTGCTCTGCACCCAGTAAAAACAATTGATTGGTTAATTGATAGATATCTTTCACCTCTACAGGAACCAGCATCCTGAGCTTAAAACAACTTTGGTGGGCACTGGGGAGGGAATGCCTCATGCACACTCCACTCAGGGTGGGGGAGGGTGAACTTAGACCTGGAAAGAACTTTCCTCTCAGGTCCATAGTGAAAGAGTAACAGCAAGAGGTGAGAGCCCCTTAATAAAGAGAAACCCTGATGTTTCCAGGGATGACAAGCTAGCTTAGCCTTAAAAGGAAATGCTAAGAAAGAGAAATCATTTGACTGAGCAAGGGGCTTTCCCTTCCGGCTATATGCACTCCAAACTGAGAAAAGCTATATTTCGGTGACGTAATTTTAGAAAAAGAATGGTTGCTAGCACTTGCTTTGTCAGCCTGGCTGGATTCAGCCCTCGTTACCGAGCAAGTCTCTCCATGTGCTGAAATGAAACAATGATGACCCCTGTTTACATTAACCTGCTCAGTCAGCTGGCTTCCCTGTTTGGTTAAAAAGGTGGGGGCAGAGAATCGACTTGATGGAAGAAAAGGCAGCATTTCCCTTCTCTCATAATTGGCTTCAAAATTTCCCATTTTAAAGCAGATTCAGACAAGGTACCTATTTTTCATTTTGAGTAAGTGGGGTGCAGAGGGTGTGGCTGGGATTTTTATGGGAGAGGAAGCCAGAAGTCCTTCGGTCTATTGTCCTAATAAACTCTGGTTTCAATTCTTTACCCCTTTCTAGATTTTCAGCCCCTTGAGGGCCAGGGACCATGTCTAATTTACACCTGTGTACCTTGTTCCAGTGCTTAGTACCCTGCTCTGCACACAGTCAGCATTTACAGTCAGCGTTTACTACTTTTTCTCCTCCCCTTTGAACCTTCCATCCTGGAGCAATTGTGGGATTTCTGTGACTCAGTGGAAAGAGCACGGGCTTGGGAGTCAGAGGTCATTGGTTCTAATCCCAGATCCTCCACTTATCAGCTGTGTGACTTTGGGCAAGTCACTTAACTTCTTTGTGCCTCAGTTCCCTCTTCTGTAAAATGGGGATTAAGACTGTGAGCCCCACTTGGGACAACTTGATCACTTTGTATCTCCCCCTCCCCCCCAGCACTTAGAATAGTGCTGTGCACATAGTAAGAGCTTAACAAATATCATCATTATTTATTATTATTATTATAAAGTGCTTATGATATGCCAAGCACTTTAGTCATTCTAATGTTAATAATAATAATTGTGATATTTGTTAAGCATTTAGTATATGCCAGGCACTGTACTAATCACTGGGGTGGATATCAGCAAATCAGGTTGGGCACAATCCCTAACCCATATGGGGCTCACAGCCGAGAAGTGGCAGAGCCAGGATTAGAGCCCATGCTCTATTCACTACGCCATTATTATTGTGTGCAGAGCACTGTACTACGCACTTGGAAAGTACAATTTGGCAACAAATAGAGACAATCCCTATCTAACAATGGGCTCACAGTCTAGAAGGATGATGACAAGGTTACAGGCTTGGGAGACAGGAAGATGATGGTGTTGTCTACAGTGATGAGAAAGTCAGTGGGGGGACAGAGTTCGAGAGGGAAGATGAGGTGGTGTGTTCTGGATATCCACTCCTCAAACAGACACTCTAATTCAGGAGAACCTCCCTCTCCCGTTCCCTCATCTGTCAACCCAATTTCAATATCTCCCCCGCGTCATATTCTTTATTGACACCTTGCATTGTTTTCCTTCACCTTCTATAACTTCTGGATCCGTGCCTGTCCTACTGACACCAATTTCTCCTGGGCAGCCAGTGGATTGGGTCTTGAAGTCTTGAGGCCATTTCCTCGGAGCAGTGAAAACATTAGCTAGTGTCAAAATCTGGTCCGTGTCAGGCAGCAATAGGTAGATTGGGCTTTCAGATTTTTTGGCCTCTTTAGTTTGAAAGGTAGGTTTGTGGGAGAAGGTGTTTTATTTCCCCCTTTCAGTTTTTAATCTATAAACTCTCCATTTTTTTCCTCCCATTGACAAAGGTGCCATCGCACTTCCATTCCCAGGGCCTGAAAAGCAGATGGACAAGTTCTCTGTTTGGTAACACTCTGTTTGCCTTGAAAATCTTGGTTAATAGTATCATCATTATTAACAATAACAATTATAAGGACAATTACTAATACAATGCAGATACTGGGCCATCAAAAAATTAAATGATTAACTGGTGTTTCTCACTGGTGCTTTTGCCATCCCTGCTATCCCACAGACTCTACACTAACTTCTGTACTCTCCACCCTATTCTTGGAATAAAAATGCAAGAAAACAGAGCTTCAAAAAAGCACAAATTCAGAGAGTAGCTCCATGAGGGATGACTTGATTGTTATCCCAAAAGACTTGAGAGGAAATAAATCTACATATTCAAAATCCATAGATCTACACCTCCGTTTGACAGAGCTTTCACTAAAGATGGCTAGAAAAGCATATAATCATCACATAATACCTGAATGCTTAATCATCTTAGAGAATCAGGAGAGATGATTACATGCCACCCACTTGATAATGCAGAATATCAGGATTTATTCTAATAATTCATTTGTCCCCACAAAGTTTATTTTGGATTTTCCCAAAAGAATCAGTAGCCTTCAAGTGGTATGTCCTTTCAAGAAAGTTTCAGAATGAAAAGTATTCCATGAGAAGAAGAAGATAGAGGTTATTATTATGGTATTTAAGTGCTTACTATGTGTCAAGCACTGTCCTAAGCCTTGGGGTAGATACATGTTAATCAGTTCAGACACAGTCCCTGTCCCAAATGGGGCTCACGGTCTAAGTAGGAAGGAGAACAGGTATTGAATCCCCACTTTACAGATGAGGC